>NW_017280248.1:227874-345899 GCF_001594065.2 Cyphomyrmex costatus | reverse complement strand
AGAGAGAGAGAGAGAGAGAGAGAGAGAGAGAGAGAGTGCACGATAATTCACGCTGTTAGAAGAAAGGAAACGCGTCACTGTTTAGCAAGCTTATGTTAAGTCTTTTTTACAAAAAGGAAAGAGATTTAGGCCATCTCTTGAAAGTTGCTTTCGGTTCACGATGACTTGCGAGAAATTAAACATCGCATTACTGATTACGCGGCGGCGAGAAAAAGGGCCTGGTAATAAATAGCAGTACATTAAGCGGGATCAGGCACACAAGACAAGAAGACGGTCACGAAAATTGTCCGCCTTTTTATCCCATTTCAACGTAACGTAAGGCTACTTAAGTGGACTAATAATTATGGAGTGCGGTTGCAGAGCGATGTGTTATAAGTTCGAGTTGAGCGAGCGCACAAAAGCCACTTGCTACAATACGATCGATTCGTGATTACCGTTTGCCATCATTGAAGTGCAACAAAAAATCCCGAGTGCGAGTACTGAAACGGCGCAAAATGGACGGGCGTCCTGACGTGTAAAAAAGGGTACGATTTCTTAAGAAGTTACGCGTGCGACAAAGTAACGATGGTAATAGCCGCAGGAAGGCTTATCGCGATTCGCGAAAGAGACTGTAAGTTTCGCTTTGCGAAACACGTATGCTTTCATTCTCGGAAAATCGCAGCGCATTTCAAACGATATATATCGCCCTATGCTGCTCTGCTATTAGTAATACCATAAAGCCCACATTTACTCCGATAACTTGAATCTCGACCGAAATAACTAATATCTGAAAATTACTGCACGCGCAATTATCTCTAATCTAATCAAATAGATATTTATTGAAATAACTGTATAATTAAAACATTTATTAACACCAAAAGTATCGAGTGGTTATTATTGATCTCTCATTTCTATTATATATTTTCTACGTTAATATTATATATAAAAAAGAGAGTTTTGAAATTCTCTTTGACAATTACATAATTTTTTTACAATTAATTCTTTTTAATAATTACATTTCATCACTTTCTTTGCTCGCACGTAGTAATTTATTTACTTGTTTCTTTCTAATAAGAAACGTTGGTACTTCCAATTATAATTATTAAATATTTAAGATGTTTATTGTGAAATAATATTCTATAAAAAATATTCTTGACTAAAAAATCACGTTCTTTTGTGTCACTTAGTGATATTAGATATAAGGGAATAATATCATGTCACGTTAAGGCAAAATGATGCGCCAATGAATACGCTATGCGACTGTCGCGTTACGGAGGATAAATTCCGCAAATTACGAATAATGAATGAATAATAATGTTACCTTATCGTCGTCCAATACCTACAGGCTTGCTCCTCCTTTCACATTCTCTCTCACCTCGTTGTTGTTCCTTCACGGTTCATAGTACAGCACACAATACTGCGAAGAGGTTATGTACGACCGCGCATATACCGTTCACCAAACGATACTCGCAGTTGTTTGCACGGCGTTCTCGAGAGGCGACGAGACCGACCTCACACAACGCGCACTTTACTCTATCGCGAGCGATGAACAACGCGAAAAAGAGACGTGATCGTATATCTGCAACATCCGACCGCAAAATTACTGTGACGGTTGAATATAAACTCGCGGAGCGCAGGACGCGGACGCAGTGTGACTAACTTCACATGGCAAGGACCGCTCCAACGTCACGGCGCGGCGATACTATACCTGTTGCACTCACAATCAGCTACACTCTGCGCATTTTTCGCATTCTGTCTACAGGATGTTTAAAGAAACAATAAATTTATGCTTTTTTGAGACAAATACAACAGGTTGGTGTGGAAGATAATTTTGACTGATTCCCGGAAATTTTTCGTTATAAAGTGTATAATGAAATCGGAGATAATTGTTGAGTTTAGCTTTCTCACTTTCGATTTTGATAAAATTAGTCTCATTCGACGTGTTTTTGCATGAACGAATCTGACAAAGTGTCGCTCTTTGCCTCTTTGCTCTTTGTTGAAGTCGACAGATATTCGGATTAGGAAATCTGTCACATCCGTGGCACTAAAGTAAACTTGACATGCCACATGTAATAGAAATTAGTAAGTATAGTTGTTCGTTAGCCGTATAAACGATTTTTATTTAATTCGCGGATCCCTGAGTTCGGGTGTCGGTAGACAAACGGAAAATCACGCGGTCCGCGCGGCTATGACTCTCTTCTTACGTACTAACGTATCACGCGACATGCACTCATTTTCGACAGGATCGCGGATCCTTTGTTCGTGCGTGACAACTCGATTGGCTTAGCGCGACGACAGACAGCCAATTAGGAGCGAGCCTTTTTTGAAGCAGCGTTATCGCTTCTTACTCGCATTCCAGAAATTCGAGCGCGAGAATCCGCGATTCTACGGATTATAATCTATAGATCGCTCGAAAGTCAAAACAACAAATACATAATCGAACGATTCGGAAGCCTTCTCGTCAGAAATAACTTTACAATTTTGAACAACAGTAAATCATGATGCTAGCATAAAAAAAATGCTATATCTCAAAAACGATTGAGTTTTCGATTTATGTTCGCTAAGGTTTTTTTTTTTACTCAGTGTAATACTATCTATTATACAAATGCTAAATAGTTGCTTTTAACATCTTGTATAAATAAAAAAAAAACACTCGTAGTCGATCACTATCTCATACATGATGTGATACGAATGAACACGCGGGTTAAAGGTAAAGGTAAATATCCTCGGGGCTTAATCGTGACCATGCTCATTAATTAAGCCGCTCAGCTGCGAGCTTGGTCCGTTCCGTACCTGCATCGTTTCACTAATGAAAAATTTAAACGCAGCGTCGGAAACTTCATTTCGATACCGTGCGAGTCAGTGAAATCAGTGATTAATTAGGACTCAGCGGTCCAAAAATATGCAATCGATATTCAGTATTGTATGTGAGCGATACATTTTAAATGCATGGCTTACGAAATATATGTATTATTAATGGACACTCGATATGCCATAGCTTTGTGTTATTTGAAAATCACTCGATCGAGTCATCATTTGGTATTCACTATTTGGAATCAGCAAGTCTGTGAAAAATTTAATGCGCGATGCAAGGTATATTCAAATTTCAACGATGCTAACGAAATAATTAAAATTTTAACAATATATCATTTTTGTAGTTTTTGTCATGCCGCGCGACTTCTGAAGTTAATAAACCGTTCGAAATCTATTTTGATAAACATTTATCCGCTTGACGCGCTTGGTTAATTAAGCGTGCTGACAACCGCTAATTACTCATCGAAAATGATCGCGTTTCGAGAAATTATCTCGGTACGACGAAACACGAGATAGTTAGCTTGTCAACTCGAGTTCTGTTGCGAGAAGACAAACGCATTTAGAAAAGAGCGCTATGTATTATCGATTCGTCGTCGTTGCAAATTTTTAATGTACTATTATTTCCAGATTTCTACCAATGTATATCTCAGTTTATAACTTAATTTTTTGTTATTAATTTTTTATCTTCTCTATTTTCAAGAATTAAAGAAGAATAAAAAATAAATTTAATTGAGATTAAAGTTCACTGGTAGAAATGAAGATAAGATGAATAGTGAAAGTTAAATGCGCTAATTGTTAACACTTACGTACATAGAAAGAAATTTTGTTGATGTATCTAATAATTTAACTCCATACGGATTTGAAAATAATTATTTGTTGAACCATATATATTAAAATAATTACATAGAAAATTAAACTCAAGTATGATGCATAACGCTCCAAAAGTTTTGACATTTTAGTAATCAGCTCCTATATAATTATTTTAATAACTCGATAAAATTATTTTCAGATTTAGCTAAATTTTTATATACTTCAACAAAACTGTTCTTTTTGTATAATTAAATGCTTTATATTAAAATATAGAGTATTTTGTATATAGAATATATATTTATTATAGAATATGTATAGAGTACCGTGTAATGTCGTTTTGTAACAATCGCAATAAAAATCTTCCCTAACACTCGTCCTGTGTCTCAAGAGGGAATAACGTTACGCTACTCGCCTGCTTGAGCATCGTGCGAATGGCAGGGCGGCGATCTCGCATTGTAGGTAAGTACGCTACAAAAACACCCACTGCGCCAGTCGTTGCCGTTGTCTTGAAATATTTATGTCTTATAACAGATTTTTCCCGAATGTTTAGTTTTTAAATTTTCCCCACAATATTCGGTTCTTTACATTTCGAATTGATCCTGACATATGGAAAATTACTGCATCTTGTGCTTCATTTCATAAATTTGTTAGTATTGTTTACAATAAGAATTTTAGAAGTTCGATGAAAATATTGTTATTTAAAACATTGATATATATGTATATAAATATACTGTAATTTTATTGATACATAAATATTATTGACGTTGAATTTATATTGTCGTATGCAATTATTGAACTCTTTTTTAAAATAAAATCAGAATTTTACGATTTTATGCACCATGTAGTATAAAAAACATTTAAAGAAATTAAATGCAATGTATGAAATAAAATACATTATATTAAAATACACGCATATATCAAAATACACGGCATCTAAAATTACAAATAGAATTCTATCTTGAAATATAACGTGAATTAGACCGTCTGTACAAGATCTTTTTACAATTGTTTCAATTTGACATTACATGTATTCTGTACATACATATTGTATAATACTCTATCTACGAAAAAAGTACTGTATATTTTAATATAAAGCCTTAATGCACGTAAAAAGAACAGTCTTGTTAAGATAATTAAAAATTTAGTGAAATATAGATTTGAAAATAAATTTTAATTGATATATATATATATAAGAGCTTAATACGTGTAGAATATATATAGTCTCTCAAAAATTAATTATTAAACCGCGAAAGAAACCAGGCTATATCTCAAGATGAATTTCAACTAAATCGAATGAGTTTTCGGTTAAATCGCGACTAATAATCGTGATGAATACTAAATTGACTTTCAAGATCCATTTATAGACATCATGTTTCAACATGCTATTAATAAGTAAGAGCAATTGAGATCTTCGATAGAAATGATCATAAATCAGAGATACTCGGAGATAAAGTGTTGAAAAAAAGTATGTAAGAAGATCGACTTTGATGAGGGGCCGATCAGTTCACGAGGTGACGAGGATATCTATTACGTGCCAGTGCCGTTAGGTTAAAGGTGTCAATTAAACAGAGACGGCATGCTAATGAACAAAAGCCTTCCCGTAATCCGGCATGGGCGCAGGCATCCATTATTAGCGTGTCACGTAAGTGGTTTTCTTCGCCTGGCAGCTGCCCAGAAGATAATAATTGGCCGCGGGAGAACGACGCCCAAGTAGGATATTATCCCATGGACGCGCCAGGAACACCTAGGCGGACGGCCAACTTTAAGGCTGTTCTTGGAATTATTCCGGAAATCTCCATGGTGCGGCGGTACGTGTGCGGCATGCTCGTTTCGGAGTTACTCACCCGAGACAGAATGCGAAAGACGAGGCGATAAGTACGAGGAAATAATGCGCCCTAAAACGCAATTCAGCAGCAAACGACTCTTCCTTTCTCTCTCTTTTTCTTCATTCGTCCATCAAACGAGTCGAAAATCGTTAACCTTTAAATGTCACACTACGGGAACAACACATTACAGTATAACACACCCAATTCAATTGCTTATAAAATTTTCACATAAAAATAAAAATATATATATATTATAAAATAGTTTTTTTTTTTTTTTTTTCAATTAAAACACCATATATTTAAAAAAAGACCCAATTTTTCATTTTCTAGTTATAACTTGTGGTACATTACCACTAAACCTGGTGATGATGTAAAAATTGTATTTCTCTAATTATGATTAATCACTAATAAACTGATAATTTTATGATGAATAAGTTTTAAAATTACCATTATAAAATCGCTAGTTTAGTAATTAATCATAACTAAAAAAATACTATTTATTTTTATATTATCATCAAGTTAAATGTGATTAAATCTAAACTACAGATTAATCAGAAAATGACAAACCAAGCCTGAGGAACATAACAAATATATGTTCTCTTATCGATAAAAAAGTTATAATGAAAAGTTACAATGGAAAATAACATTGAAAAAAGAAAACCGGTTATGCCATTTTACTATAAAAAGATGTTTAAGAGTCAAGTTTTATGCCCATTTCTGTTAAGTAGATTAACTTTAATCTCAATTCAACTGAGACTTTTCATCTTTTTCTAATTCTTAGAACTAGAAAAAGATGAAAAGTAAGTTGAACTAAGATTAAAGTTAATCTTTATTGACGAAAATGGATATTAGCTCGATAAAAAAACGTTTTGTGAATGAAAAGTTTTCATAACACCACGTAAATTATATGTACATTGCGTAGATCGTTTCTTCTTTCATTTACATACGTATGCATCGATCGATAAAATTATTATAATTTTTATAACGCGACTGTATGTAATTGTATTCACGTCGACGCGTTCGATTCAGAATATCTTTTCAGATGTGGTCGGGTCGTTGAACCAAACAGAGCGTCGAAGGGCTGAAATTAACTGTCAATTATATGTGTCATACAGTATCCAAATATAATGCGTCAAAGAATATGTATCTACATGCGTACATACACGACTGTATGATTTATCATGTTTACCTTTGTTTATTACGAAAAAAGTAGCGATGAAATATGGCCATAAGAGTCAAAACGTAGTTTGACTTTTATAGTCATATTTCATTATTATCTTATTTTTGTATGAAAAAAATGTTAATTTTAACATTTTTGCATATATCTCAGAAAGTCCACTATACGTTTATTTTTAACCGTGTAGTTAAACGATGCGCAGATATTTCAAATTAAGTGTTTAATTAGATTCATGAATACAATATTGTTTTATTACGTTATGAAAAGCACAACTAGATTAATGGACAAGCGCTATGTTAATTTTACGTTTCATTAACTGATCCTGTAAAGACCTATTTTCGAAAATTAAGAGATTCGACGCGGCAAATTAATAGGCTACTTCAAATCTAATCAATACATCATTTAAATTATTCATTGACATTGTGTCGTGGATGAAAGGTTCATGTACGCGGCTTGCTGCCATGTGCATAATACACAATATAATAATAGGTTTCGTTCCTTTCTGTTTTGCAACATTGCAGTTTACGTTCAATCTCGATGTAAATAATATAAAGCTTGTCGATCGGCACGCAAGATTATGCACAGATTATTTTCCGGGGTCAACAGCGAATATAATAAAGAGAGAAAGGAAGTCGTCTATTAAAAGTCCACGCCCAGAAAAAAAAAGTGTTGATACTAATTACGTAATTGTCGGTCATAACAAGGGGCTGTTCTTCACGTTAAAATATCCGCATATTATTTATTAAGGAATACTGTCAAGCGTCAAACGCCTCGTGGTTATAAATACGGGTATTTCGTTCGACGTGACGCATAACGAAGACGCTGACTTGGAAACGACGTCGTGTCTTAATTGCGTTCCTCGACTTTCATCGCGCGCAGCCTCCGTTCTGAAAACAATTAATTACTTCCGGTGATCAGCGGTCTACTCCTTGTTATCCTGCTGTTGTTTATTGCTTACGAATATCGAGTTCCTTGTGCTGTATCCGCTTAATTTTAATATCATTAATTGCTCGTTTTAATTGCAAAATAAAAAGAAACATGTCATGCTTCGTTATTTTATGTATTTTCATCCATACTTTTTATCTCTTGATAAACATACATTTGATAACAACTGCATTATTTAATATTAAATACAAAAATATTCACCCGGATAATGTGGGCACATATATCTCATCGGCTTTATTTGCGTTCCATACTTTTAATGAACAAAAAAGTCAATTTTATTTGGTCTAAAAAAAAAGATCGTATCTCTTCTCAGTCAGTTATCTCAGGCGGGGAATCTCCTTCGTAAGTACAAGATGAAACACGATGACTGACATACACAACACGATGTGTTTAAAAACGTATTATTAAGTCACTCGCGCGCGAGTCGTATGCCAAGAATGAAGCTGTTATTCTATTCATGGGGTTAAATTAAAGGTCGGGTTGTAATCGCGTGTAATGACGAGGCGAATTGAAGTCTGCATAATCGTTGTTACAACTCGGCGGCCTCGCCTTCAGAGCTCTAGAGGTGAAGTCAGAAAAATATTGGTATGACTCGAGCGTTTCTTGTTCACATGCAAATTTGACTTCAGACGATGCCTTCATTTGCCAAATGTTCAGCGAATGCAAATATACCGTACTTAAGCGTAAGAAATTTTGCCAATTCTCATATATGATTAGGTATATACATCACGTCTGCAAAGGATCGTACATTACACGAATACTTAACTCTTCGGGTTGACGCGTAGATCTACTGGAATCAATTACAAATGTCTTTGTTAAAATTGTCAAGTATTCCACTTGTCTTTAGATATATTTACATCTGCAAGTTTAGAATATTCTTATATTAAAATATATATACTTTTAATCCATTTAGTTAATTAATATTATACTTAATAAGTAATCATTTTTATCCTTGAAATTAATTAATGCTTTTTAATATATTATAAATTACATGAATTTTATAGACACAGCATCAATAACTGTTACAAATTTTGGCGTTGGTTCCAGAAGGTTAAAAAACCAATAAAATATTTATATAGCGATAAGAATTGTAAAAAGGGATAAACACAACGATGCGATTGATCATTTTGTATCCAACAGCTAAACGTTTTTGTCATTTCAAGCGTTTAGCTGTTTTTTTTTTGGCAATAAAATTTTGTTATTCGCGAGCTTATGCACTCGCGAAAAGTCGCCAACATAAAAGGGGGTGAGAAGAAACTTGCTTCTCACAGTGCCGGGGAATTCAGGTCGGTGCATCAGGAACAGATTCCGCTGCGAAGGCGGGCGCCGGTCTATGAATTTTTGAATGAAATCTAGCAACCCGTAGATGCCGTGAGAAACTTTCCGTCGAGGACGCAGAACAACTGTGAATTATTCATGTAACTGTATCATCGTTATGCTTCCGCTGTTTTCGCGGGAACTTTATTTTCCACGCCGACGTTGTCGGCTCGCAACCGAATTCAATGTGGATCCCGTTCCCCGATGATACGTAGCGAGGGGATTTAAGGCTTCGGAGTTACCTTTATCTTTGCATTTCTCATTCTTATCTTCTAGATGTCTGCCGAAACGAGATACATGCTTTGAAGCAGAAAGCAACAACGTTGGCAGGTGTCTATCGCTTCAGCGCTCGTTTTTGAAGTCGACGAAATACTATTTTGAATTATCATACAAGGAAGTTTGATCAAAGACAGAAAACGTCAGAAAATTCTTCAATCAAAAAAGCAACGCAGTAATAATGATGTACTTGACTATTATTATTCAATTTGCATTTGTATGTCTCTTATTAAAAGTTACTATCATTTATACTGAAAAAGGGTATAAATAGTTACCAAATGTTGAATGAAATAACTCCGATCAAATGTTCGGTTAATGTAATAATTTTACTTTTCTAAATTTTAATTAATTTAGTTATAAAGTTATAATACCAAATGGCTGACTATATTATATTTGATTATATTTGATAATATTAAACATTATATTCAGAAAAGTAAAATTATTTTTTGTATTAATCCAACATTTAATTGGAATTATTTCACTCAATATTTGATAGTTTTACTATATTTTTTCCATACATGTAGATGTGTATGTTTATATAAAATACCCTCAATAAGTAATATTTATAAAATTGATATAATTATATGTATATTGCGGGATCATTTTGCAAATTATTTAAACGAAAAACATTAATAAATATCGTTTCAATCATTTACCGTCGTCGGTCTATTTATTTAAAAATATTTTTTTCTGACGAATAAACATGATCTCAATATAAACAGAAATACAGATTACAAATAAAAAAAAAACGGTATAAATATAAGTTTCAGTGTATAAACTATAAATGCAAATTGTAAATATTTTTTAAAGTCAGTACGTTTTTATTGGTTTTAGTATTAAGTAAATATACAATTTCAACTTAAAAACAGATATGTAAATATATATACATTCATTTTACACATCGATTAATATTTATCTTTTCATATTTCTGTGGCTACAATTTTCGCAAATTAAAGTAAGTGATCATACAATTAATTATCGTGCACAGAAATTGATAGTGTCGGAAACAATAACGTAAATGTTCAGAGAAACGAAACGGTTACCACACACCGATTGTACAATAAATTGTCGTGTGACATGGGAAAGCTATTCTAACCGTTTTTTAACTTCAAGCTGTTGTCAACTATTTGCGCGGTACCCATGTGCGAAGAATAACGCGTAGAGACACTCGAAATATCCCTCTACGTAAACCATTCACCGCACTCTATCACCATTTCGAAAACGCGGAAATAGAACGTAGCAGTCGCTGGGAGCTTTTTGCCGCACTTCGATTGAGACAGAAATACAAAAAGATTTTTTGCTGGCGCTGAAGATATCCAACATACGATCGTGAAACTCGATATTCTAAAATGTTCCCGACTGCAATTTATTATTGCGTATATAAAGCCATAAGAAATATTATTTGGGCACGGAAAATCTTCTTGAATAAATATGACGTTTTTCACTCATATTTGTTTAATTTCGATCTATTTTCATTTAACATTCTATTTACTTTATTGTGCTATTAGATAATATGTATTTTATAATTCGAAATATTTGCATTTCACTTTACATTCAGATTAAATCAGTGTACAACGAATTTAATATTCAGTGTGTACTGATGCGTCCGACCAAATTCGTTATAAATAAACAATTATTAAAATTAAAATGCCGTCTTTTTGAGTATTCTATCAGTTACAGCGTCGGATGACAGGAATATTTGTTCTCTCAGGCGTTCAGAATAAGATTTCCAAGACGATTCACCACAGTCGTACGATAACAGTACGTCTTAGGTTAACCATTATTGATTCAAAGCCGTTCAAGGACTCGGAAGAGACTCGGACGTTTCTAAGAGGACTCCCTGTAAATCTGTAATCTTGATCCTCGTTTTCCCGCGTCTACCTCCTGCCGCCTTTCGCACTGTCCATCTCACCAATCAGAGAATTCTCGCACAATTCGCTTGAATGTGTATACATACATTTCCAGGACTTGAATGTACGTATATCAGGAACCGGAGATTCCCTCTTCCTTCCCCCTCCTCTTCTCACTCTCTCCCTCTCTCTCTTTCCGAGACTCGACGGAACTTCCCTCCGGAATTTCGAGTTGGCGATTTATGCCGGAGAGTTGCGGCTTTTGTACCTTGCCGCCACGAGCATTGCGCACATAATTTCAATATCGCTACCATTTAAAAATGCTGTCGCGCCGGTTCACTCACGAGAATAGGTATCCGGTGCGAAATGTATCCGTTGCACATGAGAATTCCATTTTAATTTCCCCCGATTCGCATTAGGGGTTCCCAAGTTAGCCTTCTCTCCTCGCACCGCATACACATACCGGAGTACGGAGATAACATCCAGTCGCAGCGACATAGATCGGTTACGAGTCTTCTTTCCTCGCGGCGCTGGCTTATCGCGCGACGACATTAATTCCTGTTTGAGAGCACCATTTGTAACAAAGAATTGAAATTTGAACGGAAATTAAGATGATAGTTAACATATATGTGCCTTACATCAAGCTGTCCCTCTCACCGCGGGCGAGAAATGGGTCGGTGGTCTTTCGCCGATGAAACGTAGCGGAAACGCATTAGTCGACCTTCGATTTAATTAACGACTGCGCGCATATACGCGACTATCCGAGGCGAGATGGCATGGAAGATAAACGAACGCGTTCGTGGCTCGTTCACCGGCCGACGCGGCGCGGCGTCACGACATTACAAGCTCACGTGCAAATGATGAGAATTAACTGCCACATACTTATGCATCATCATCTGCAAGTTCTACGCTGCGAACGAAAGTCGGCGGATTTCGACGATTTATGGTCATCCCGCTTGTCTTGATTAATCCGTTGGAGATCAGGGATTCCAGGTGCCTGTGGAAGGATGATAAACAGGTCTGTGTCGCCAGACTACCGATTCGCGAACGCGCTCCTTATTTGAATTTGGAGTTTTAGTAACGCGAGAGCAGATAAAAAGCGTACCATAAAGTTCCGGTTTTCACATTATACTGTAAGGGTTAACTTTCCTCATAAATTGTTTGCGTACAACTGTATAAGTAATTTAAAAGTTCTATCTGCAAATTTCTAGATATCTCTATAATATATTATTTGCACGCACAAACACACACACACACACACACACACACACACACACTCTCTCTCTCTCTCTCTCTTTCTCTCTATATATATAAAATCTAAATAAAATAAATAATAAAAAAGAGATGTCAAAATGATAGAATAAAGTGGCAATATTTTTACGTGTTTTGTGGAAATGGAACAAGTATGGATATATATGTATTAGTAATGAAACGACATGGTAATAACGTTTGCTTAACTTCGTAAGAGTTCACTGTGGAGTGCGTTTTCTTTGTGTGGAAATGTAATTCGACGTTTCTGAGGTAAACTTTGTAAACGTTGTCGTAAGGAGAGAAACGTACGAAAATTTGCACCAACGCGAGAAGTACCTCAGTTGAAGTAAATCTTTTAAACTTCGCCTTTAGAAATCTGAACGGCATTCACCTAATTTCTGAATTTCGTTTCTCAGCAAGTTGATATGTATACGAAAATCACATAACATGTTTTTAAACCATTTTTCCCTAAAATATTATATTTAAACGAAATATTCAAATTCATACATAATTAAAAATTCTACTAATAAAATTCTACGTAATTGGCACAAAAAATTGCGCGATAAAATTTTCATTTCTCTGCGATATAAAAACATTATTAGGTGCCATGCGCGTCTGCGGTAATTTGGCATATGCTCGGCAGAAAACCGGAGCTGATTTATAATTCAACAGGCTACACTGATTAATCTGACATTAGCTCAAAGTCGTTTCTGCAATGAGATTAAGCATCCCGGTTCTCGGCACGGTAGCGGGCGAAAAAGCTGCAGTTTGCTACGCATTCACAAAGAAGCGAGCGACGTACGATTCCGAAACCAACGAAAGGAAAAAAGCGCGTACCGGTCAAGGGTGGCTTTTACTCCGTGCCTGGTCTAGAAAACCTCGTTACAAATTACCGCCTACTGCCGGTAGATACGGCGGAAGGTAGTAGTACAAGCAGTACACCTGCAAGCCAGGCTGTCTTCCGGAACATTATACGCAACGTATGGAAGAACTAGAAGGAAGAGATAGAAAGATCGTAAGAAAACCGGGATCATGGCGCGATTATCAGTTGGAGTATACTGCAAATGGGGCTGCATATGATTTATTTTACCTATTTAGCGTCTTTTAGCGACGGTCATAATTCCGATGTCGTTTCATGGCAATCCGCTGCACGGAAGACGAAAAATGCGTGAGAGAAAAGAACCGTGGAAGAACTTCTCACGATCGTCATTAAAAGACTATACTCTCAATAAACTCGCAAAATGGCCTCCGTCAAAGACCGAGGTATCTGCGTTTAAGTATTTACGAGAAATAAAATTGCTCCGCGAGAGAGCATCTTCTTATTTTTGCGCTTTATTAAAAGAAGACTGAGATAATTTACGTTCGCATTCTCCACGTGACGCTGCGCTTATAGCGTCAAATACATTTAATTCTGATTTATATCGTAACGTGGAGATAACGCGTTCTACATTTATATCAGACGAATATCAGATATTAGATGAGAAAAATCTCCAATCGCAAACCTGTCTACGTGTTACAGTCGAACACACCACGCGCTTTTTGCTATTAGCTATATCGTTATTGCATGATTTATCGACGTAGAGAATTCTCCTTATACTTGAACGCTGCCATTTTACGATGCATTTGCGCGATGCTGTAAACATGTCTTTGTTGCGTTCAAAGGTATCGAATCGCAAAACGCTCTGCAGCTGATAAAGCACACCGATAACGTTGGCGCCGCGATCGGTTTATAACGGCGTACAAGCAATTTTATTATACGTTTTACGTACGAAGTCTTTCGACTCGGAGACGTTATTAGCTTATCGACAGTGGAGCAGATCAAAGGGGAGCTAGAAAAACTGGCACAGGAAATGATATTGGCCGACCTCGTTAAAGATAAGTTAACGAGTCTTCTACTGGCATGCCGGCGCGATCTCCTAATTCGCCTTTAATTAGAAGGATTTATTTTTTGAATCTCACATGAAACGTGATCATAATTGCGTTGCAAGTGCCTCGTGCTGACAAAGCATATCGAGAGGTAATTAATTCCCACCCTGGTAGCGATAGGATTGACCTAGTTTTACAAATCTTTATTCCACTAGAAGCGTTGTTAAAATGTATCTTTTATACATATATAATATGTGACTAGAAATTAAAAAAAAGACTTGACATTATCGTTTTTAGATAATAAGATTTTAAAATATATTTTTTAACAAGGAGAAAAATTTATAAAGAGAATGCGAAATTATCGGTGTACAATTTCGTAACGTTAATTACAATTTAGATAATGATGAAAGATATGGGCAAAAATTTAGGAAGGACTGCGAACGGGTTAATTGCACTGACGATCACGATTGTTTTTTCGGAGAGCTTAACGACGACAAAAACGATGAAAAGCGTCAAACGCAAATTTCCAACGTCCAATTCAAATTTCTTTTTACACGAGCTCTGTCGAAGCAGTCTGAAAGAGGAGCGAGTTTTTCAACCAAACGCCACTAATTTCACGGTACCCGGTTTTTCTTTCGTTCTGCTAAATTCAACAGAATTCAACGGACCTTTTTCAGAGCTCTTTCTTGAATAAAGTGCGGAATACACGAGGAACGGCTGTTGTATTATTCTCTATACGTTACGTACGAAGAAACATGAAAGTTTGAAATCTTTGGATACGCCGAAACGCGGATGTGTTACCTTTTTAATGAGATCGACAAGATACAAAATGCAAAGGTACGGAAAGGTTGGATTAAGGTCAAAAAATAATCGAATTATTTCTCAGTGTCGCACGAATGGCGCCAGCGCGAGGAAAAGCGATAAAATCACGAGTCGTCGGACCTACTTTTCGAAGTAATAAAGTTTTTCGACATAAATTAATAAAGCACCATGGTCGACTTGAAGCAAGTCCTTACTTGTCTTTGAATTTCAAGACAAATCACTGATCAACGAGGCAAAGAACTAAACTCGTTTACAAAGTTTTGGCAGCTACCACTCTTATAAGCCGCACCGATGAAATGTGACTGCGTAAATTGGCTTTTGATCGCGCTACTTTTTACGGCGAATCTTTATCCCTCGGATAAAACATCAGATTTTCGATCAATATCTCTGCAAAAGCGGATCAAGCAGAAGTATTCAAGCAGATTACGAATTTTACGTTTAAATCATCGAGATATTGTGTCATCAATCTCTATTCCGGTCAACTTATTTCTGTCAACGCTTCGTCAACTTTCTCTTTAGAAATACGCAGAAAGAAGAATATTTTGCCGAAATATCTAAAAATTTAGGTACATTTGGAAATAATTTTGTTGAATCACCAAAATATAATAATTATATGTTAAAATTAAAACTCAAGCTTAGTGAACAATGTTGCAAAAAATTTTAACATTCTACGCGAAAAGAACGATTTTACTGAAATATCTAAAATTAGCTAGATACAGATCTGAATATAATTTTGTTGGACTATCAAAATAATTATGCACGAAACTCGAGCATGGTGAATAATGTAAAAAGTTTTGGCATTCTAGTAACCAGTTCGAGCGACCTACATAATTATTTTAAAAGTTCGAAATTAATTTTAGATCTGTATCTACCTAAATTTTCAATAAAATCGTTCTTTCCGTGTAGCAACCAGTTTAAACGTCCTACATAGTTATTTTGATAGTCCGAATTATTTTCAGATGCGTATCTAAATTTTTAGATACTTCATCAAAACCGTTCTTTCAAAATGTAGACGTAAGATAAATTTATTTCCTTAAAATAAAATACGTCTTTCCTGCTTTTATAATTCAGTCGTGTTCATCAGTTAAAAAAAAATAGTATGACGTTTTATATGGCCATTCAGTGAAAATATATTATCAGATAAGCGCATAAAGCAGCAGTAAGTCAGAGAGCGAACAAATAGCGACGAAAATCGGAAATGGGCGCGAAGCCGCGGCGTGTGGCTTTCAATGCGCGTCGCCGGCAAATGGCAGCGACACACGAGCACAATATACATACCGGTGTGAACCGCGTTCTCGAATTTGTAAAAAGCCTTGTCGTGCCTCGCTTGCTTATTCTGACTTATTATTCCGCGGCTGTCGCGCGCAGATACCTTAAATCCGACATATCAAACACCAATGTGCCTCGACGGAGGCAGATGTCTCGCGAGTCTCTAACTGTCGGATTTTTATTGTTATTCCAGAAGCCACCATCACTTAAATCGCGTTTGCCGTGTTTGTACAATTCGTCTCGGTCGACATTTGCACTTGGCTTTATTCGTTTCGAACGTCAATTCGAGCTTTTACTTCTCGGTTGCGATCGTTCTGGAGTTTCACGGTGATTAAGCCCGTGATATTTGACCAGAATTTACATAACGTGCGATTAGTTTGCGCATTTGTATCATTCTATGCTGTCAGATTCAATAACCCCTTTATCTTGGTTAATTACGTCAATTTGAGGTAAATCGTGACAAACATTTCTCAGGCAGAAATTTCTATTCTCTCATATTGAAAGCTTGGTAATATAGTTACCAAACGTATTTCGCTTAGCATTTTTTAATGCAATGTTTCGAAAATATTTTATATTATTAAACAAATGTATCTTTTATATGTTATATATGAAGAATTTACAATAGTTCGTTGTATGCAAAGCAATAAAAGTCAATGTTTATATAAACAAATATAAATAAAGATATTAAAATTCGAGTAATTTATTCAAATTCGACGAAAAGTGAATCGTTAAAACATTTCGTATTTACACACACACAGGGTTTCTTTCAGTTTATAAATTCAAAATTATTTGTACTTTTTTAATTTACGAACTGAAGAAGACACTGAGTTCGAATTTTCAGGATTAATTTTTCTTTCGATTTTAAATAAATTAATTTTAATATCTTTATTTATGCTGTTTTTTTTACCATTAACCTATTTATTTAAAATGAAATACATGATAATATCCAATAGTTTGATAATAATAAGAAAAATAAGATAATATTTAATTTAAATTATTTTAACTGAAAATTTTGATTAAAATTATTTTAAACTTTTTTAGTAATCATCTAAGCTGCATTATTATTATCAGACTTTCTTAAGTGTACACGTATCTATATGATTATTCTATTAATCGAACACATGAGGAATAAATAAAAAATTGCGTATACCATCGACGAATGAAAGTATAACGTTCCAAATTGCAAAATACGTTTCACACATCAGGTGTCGACAAAATTATTTCTCGTATTTATTTGAGTTGCTCTTTCGTTGTGTGCCAACGAACGCATTTAACGTTGATAGATACTTATGTAGAGTATAGTGAAAAAACCAATGTTTTCCATTAAATACGATTTTATATGCGTTTTCACACGGACGAAATGCTTTGTGCGACGACTAATGCGCGTTGGTATTTATGACGCTCGTGTACGACGTAAATCTGTATTTAAATCTATACAGGTGCGAATCAATCCGATGAAAAAACGACGTGCACTCGTTTGTAATATTTAACTGTTCGACGGTGTCCACTAAAACGACAATCATTGTTACCACGTCCCGCGAGTATCGGCAATCGTAATATCAATCGAAACCGATAATGTCAAATCGACCATTTATGAGACGTCATTGTTCTCTGATTGCGACGATTTGTACACGACGCTTGAAAATAATTGAATTGATACCGATAAATATCGTGTTACGATATTTATGACACACGGTAACATAACATACGATATATCTCGTTTCACGTGTAGTAATAAAGACGATGGAAGAAAAAAGTATGTCAGTAATTACCATATTTAATATAATTAATTAACGTATCTTACTATTTAATGATACTTTAATTAACGTACCTTAATAAACAATTTGATAACGGGAAAAAAAGAGTAGGCATTGTACACGTATTATGGAATTATTCGAAATAGATTCCGATTGGAATTATTTTGATTTCCCTCGAAAATATAACAAAAATATATAACAGAAAATAATTGAACAATTCCAATTGTGAAATCTATTCCGAATAATTCTATAATACCTGTCTAGTATATCCCGATTATTCTAAAACTTCTAACGACTTGTTTCGTTACATTTTACTGCACAGTTTTTTAACCATGTATAATAATGCGCAATAGTCTAACGATGTTCGACATTGTCGTTAAGAATTGTGAACAGAAAGAAGTGTGAGAGCAAAAGCAAATTCCATACGTTTAAATCTTAGAATTCTCGTTCATTTATATGGTAGAGATGGCCAGTTGGCTCTCTAAATTCTTTGGAATGGAATCTCACTTTAAAAAGTAAAGAATCTTAACAAAGAGTGGCTCAATTTTCAATCTTTTAGAGTGAGATTTCACTCTTTAAAAAGAGATTCATTCTACAAAAGTTATAGAGGAAAGATATTCTACAGTGTAGAAAACGCACACTGTCAGAGAAAAATAAAAAAATAACACAGTAAAATCTATTTCTTACGCTTACGCTTTTTGATTGTGAGTTCGCTTTGTTCATTTCGCCAAACTATTTACTTGGAAACGAATGTAAAACATAACACAGTAAAAGAAATAAACTTTGTTAAACATAGATTAAACAAAGATTTTTGCTTTCAACGCAACAGCAGAAAATATGAATATGATTTTTTTCTGCTTAATTCTGTAGCAGAATCTTTTTCTCTCTCAACACACATAAAATTTAAAACTTTCATAATAACACGGAAAGATTGACCACTCCTGGTTTAGATCGGGAATCCCTGTCTATTTTAAGCACGCTTTCCGATAAAGACGCTTCGCATGAATTTATAAAAGAAAAAGTACGCCACAAAGTGTACGCTCCGCTCAATTTCGGACAGCGTCAAAGGGTTCGGTCAGAAATAGAGAGATCACCTTGCTTCCGGCATCGAAAGCGGCGCGATTCCGCAACGCATATCGACGCGGACAGAGAACAGACGAGGTAATCGGGGCAAAGTGATAAATCACGGTCGCTGATTACACATTTCAAAACGCGGCCGAAAGCGGTTGATCTACGGCTCCATAACTCTGGAAGTCGTCCCCCGGCATCCGCCCACGTCCCTGTCCCCGTCGCCGTCATCATTCGTACGGTGCGCCGCGCCGTGCCGGTACAACGATGTGTGTACCGGTACGTTCCAAATCAGTTTTCGAAGTTTCCGCCGATTTTTATCCCGGTGACCCGATAATCTCCCGCGATATCGGACAGACGTGAGTTTGCGTTTGCGCGTCATCCCCGTCCGTTTTCGCTCGGGACGGCATACCGTCGCTCCTACACCCCCGACGAAATTCACTCACAGTTACCCCTCTTGTCAACCGAACGAGAACTGTCGTTAATTTTCTATACCCTTGGGAGATACACCTGAAAGCCGATAACGACCGAATTAAATGCAATAAACGATGTATAACGCGCGTTTTGCGAACACGTGGATGCGTGTGGTCCGTGCTATCGTTCATGTGTTTGCTATTGTTTCATTGGAAACGTGTAAAAGAAACAAATCGCGTTTCGATTTGCAATTCTGTTCAAGTACAGCCTTGGCTATCGTTCAAAAGCAAGGGAAACGTATTTCTCCCGCTCTTTTCAAAAACAGTCAAACGAAAAAAAAATAGATAAATAGAAAACACGCTGTTGGCGTTCGATTAAAATTGTTTTCCGGGAGTGAGTTACCGGTTAACCGCGCATTTCTCGAACGAGATCGTCGCAGTAAATCCCGATAGATTCGGAATTTCGATAGTACCGCAAACATTACAATAACGTGCAACAACCAACGGACGGAGTAATTCTAGGCGGGCGCGGCGCCAGGATGCTACAAGTAATGGCTGTAATAATGCTACATATTTCACTTATAACTGGTCATAAAGGTTGTTTTATTAACAGCTCTTGGAGTTGTAAGATATTGTAACGGCGTTTTATGAGTGAAGTATTTCGCAAGTAAAATATTCGGTACATCGATTTCGCAAGTATCAACAAAATCATAAATTACGCAAATAAAAAAAATCACGTTCGCCAAATCTTTGCGGGAGCCCATGGTTAATTCACTTACGAGTCTCGTAACTTTATACACGTCACTCTAATTATCCCGATAAGAGAATACGCCTTAAAATTTATCTACGCGCATTTATCACACGCGTCCAAGAAATATTTCGTGGACGTTATCGAGATTTAAAAAATTGTATCCGATCAAGAATTGTGATATTAAATTGAATGATATAAATGAAAGAAGGAGAACGCGAAAGAAAAAAGATACGCAAAGGTGAGAAAACACTAAAACTTTCCATTCCCGTACGAGACATAACGAGTACTCTGTCATCTCGACACCCATCGATGGCGTTCAACCTGCATATCAATGCAGGTTTTTCGCAACTCTCTCATATATTAACATAACTAACTTCTCCGTCGCAGAGAGATGATATTTCTTTCCACAGACATTTCGCCGAATAAAATCATGTCGATTGTTATCACGCTATCAACTTAATCTAGAATTAATTACTTGGGATACTCTTGCACTCCAGTAGCGAGAAAATATGAATTGTAAAAGAATGTAAAAATATGTCCTTTTTCTTTATACGTACACTGTTAAATTTAAAATTCCATCAAAAACCCGCAGTAAAAAAGCGTTATTTACATCAATTAAAATTTTTCCGTTTTAAAAGTACTGTAATAATAAGGTATTTAATATGTTTATTTCGTTTATTTGTCTAATTTCTGCTCACTCTCTCTTTAAAAAAAATTAATAAATCTATATCCATAATATTCTCTAATGCTAATAAATCGAAAAATTCATCATTAATATATAATATGTTGTTAATAATAGTAATTTGAAATAGAATGTGAAACACCTCAATCATGATCATTTACATAAAAAAATAGGGTAATTACTCTCGGATTAATCACAAAAAAATCTCGCAATGATAAAGAATTTAGTCTTAAATGTCACAAAATGTAAAAACATATAGAAGATACATGACAATTGCATAATAAAAAATTAAAAGGTTTACTACAAGAAATTAAATTTTAATTTTGTCGTATGCATTGACGATAAGGAATAATCGCAAATCTCCGAAGATCGTAGAATTAAAACCGGTTTGGCATAGAACATACGATTACATGTGTCTACAACGTTCAGAATTGAATACGCTGAGAAAGCACATACTTCTCGCGTTCGTACTTCCTCGTTCAACGATTCCCTTGGCCTCTTCAACTCTCACGACGATCTAACTCACACAGCTATCCTTATTCTTACTTTTAAACCGACGATCTTTGGAAAATATCCGATAGGAGAGCGCCACGCCCGTTCGTCGTCCGCTTGAGATTGCCGAGAATGACTGGGGAAATTAATTAGATGGAATTTCACGGAGAGAAAGGACTGTCCCGTAGAAGTTAGAAGCGAACGGAGTAGTAGGTACGAAAAGCTTAAACGGCTTCGGCCCTGTAACTTCGTTGCACGCTGGCGAGTTTGAGTGATCTTAGGGAACCACGAGCATTTACAGCACGCTAGAACTAACGTAGATTCTCCTATAATACCACGACGCGCGCGCAGACTTGGCTAAGAGCCTCTGAGGAAGTTGCCGGACGAAGCGTCTCGCGAATCCGACAGTTAATTCCGGCAGATCTTTTTACGCCCTCGAGCGGAGAAGAATGGAAAGGGGGAAGTTCGAGGTATTTTGTCGTTGCAATGCAGCACCGTGCACACCGACTATTTCACAGTTGAGCACGCTTTTTCGAAGTCCGCGTTTCTGAGCAAGAAAAACGAGGATAAAAAGACGTCAAAGAGTTTTATGGACTAAAGAGTTTTTGAATTTCTGACACAACTCGCTGTCGATATATGGTATATATATCGTGCATTTATAATGTTGCACTTTATACTTGATAATTTAATCTCGAATTTTTAAGAAAAAAATCGTACATGTGTCTTTTTTTAAGCGGCTACACAAATCCACGTGTTAAATTTGCAATATGCACGCGACATGCTTTCCCATATGGGCTACCAAAGCTCGTTAAATTGTCAAAAAAACACATGACAAAATATATTATGTATACATTATACGAGAGACGTGCAGAATTTTGCATAATTTTTCGTGGGAGTAGAGGTGTGTTTGATAAATTAATAAAGCAAAGTCTGGGATTATATCCCTCGTGTGAATTCCCAAAATATGATAATAATCCTATTTCGTGAGCGCTTATGCGGACTGAATTTGGGAGAGAATCGTCGGCTTTATGAGCTGAGGCAAATATTTGCGCTCCCCTTCATGTGAAAACGTATTGTTCGAATCCGCGCCCCGCGAAATTTTGTAACAAAAGTTTCACGAATGTATGCCTTTCGAAGGAGGCTGATTTCCAGAAGTTCGAACGTATATAACGTTCATAAATCCAAATAAGAATTATTTATAGAAGTCACCGGATACCGCGAGCGAGATGCTCTTGAGACCGAACTTTCTTCGACAGAAAGGCGAAGTTGATGCGCGGGGAAATATCTGCGAGTTTGCCAGAGGTATTATTTCTCTCGAATTGGAGAAAGGTCACTGTATACGTGACAGAAGTTAAAATTGAATTCGAAAGAGAAGGGGTGCACTTGGAATAGAAAACAGCGAGCATTTTTATTCTTTGTGTCTTCAGTAATTTTTCCGCAAGTACGCCCGATTCAACGTTCGCAAATGCGGCGCAAAATCTGCTTCTGTACGTACGTATACTTCAAGAAAATAACGTATTACAAAACTTCTCTTCCAAAATGTTCGTCGTAATTACATTAAAGCTGAATAGAGTGTCATTCGATGTGTATTCATTAAGAGTTTTCACAAATTATAAACGTCTTATTCGAGTAGAAACAATTTGGTTGTGAAATTTGTAGGAAATGGTAGACACAAATCACAACGGAGAGAGATTAATAAATAATGTCTGTCGAAGGGAAAAAAACTCCAAGCTGGCCGTTCCTTTTCACAAGAAGCATGATTTCTGACGAGAAAGGGGCTAGGGAGGGTTTGAGAGAGGATTGAAGTTGGTTGGGATCCAATTCGTAGTTCAAAAGCCTCCTTAGCATTAGCCTTTCAATCTAAAAAAATGGCAAAAACAAATTTATATCCATGAAAATATTTTCTTGTCGACGACGCAACCTCCGCTCCCTGTCTTGCTTTTCCTTTTTGCGTCGTGAATCGAGAAGCTCGTGACAGAAGGACGATGGAACAGGAGACGAATAAGGAAATGGGCGCGAGAGATGTCTTCACGGTAATTCGTTGCCAGCGGCATGATTGCCCTGTTTACACAACCTGCAAGTGTGCATTTCCGCAGCGCCGGCGTAATTACGCGAATGACTCAATCTTCGCCAACAAACTTGAGAATTTTCTCGAGAATCCTCGAGATGAAGGAATAATCATAAAGGAAAGCTGCCTCCGGAAAGATTCTCGTTATGCACCTGGAAGCTGTGACTTACGTGCTGGCATTTTCCATCATTGAAGCGATCGTGGCGACGCTTTATTCCTAAGGGAAAATCCCAAAAATGAGGTTGGACCTTTCTCAATATCTACGGCTAATAACCATTTCTAGGATTTTAAGTTAATTCCCTCAGAAAGAGAGAGAGAGAATACATACTGCTCTCTCATTTCAAAAGTAATAAAACTATACAAAGTTGCAAAATTTATGCTAAATTTAATATATTTCGTACTTAAGGTTTTGTGTTAATCGCAAGATGAAAATGTTATACAAATATTATGTAAAAAATTAACACAAAAATGTAACGCTGACACAATTTGTAAGCAAACTATGAAAATATTATATTATTTTTTTTTTTTTTTAAGTAAAATTAATATTTATATGTTATAAATAAACGCGAATTTCATTCATTTATTTTAGAAATAAAAATATATTTTCGCGTTATTTGTATAAAATTATTTTTCAATCTATAATACATATCTAAAAATACTTGTTCACTTTTTAGCAAGAAGCGTTGTTACTTAGGCTCGGTAGTATTCGGTAAATTGTCGCGTTGAGAAGTGGCACATGGTGCTCCGGGAATTCCGTCGAATTCTATGGATTTTCGAGGCGCACATTCCGCGAGGTAACAGCATGAGAATACGTTACATGTACACGAGTGCCTTAGCTCCCGCTGCGGCTTGCTCCATCGGTACAACGCCTTAGCCCTTAAGCCAGACGAGAATCGGGATCACCCCCGTAGGAATGCGGCGAGCAAATAGTCAAAATAGCTATCGGGCTTGGCGAGCCTCTGTGTCTTCGCCCCGTGTGTTGACACACATGTTCTAAGTGCTCCTGTTTCGACGGCTGACGCGTTTGCCAAGAGCATTCAAACTTTGTTCACATTGTAGATATACAATAAGGAATAACAATGCCGCGCCAAATAGAGGTATTGAACGAGTCATTTCACTCGTACTCACGATGTGTAGCTAAGAAATCTCAACTTCAAACATTTGTCGTTATTCTGATATAAAATTTACAATATTCGACATTTTGTAAAATAAACACATAACTGCTTTCGTAGGTTCAGCGAGACAAAGAGAATTGGCTATAAAATGACGAACTCATATAATCTTAATAGAAAGAGACTCATCTTAAAAATGTATATTAAACGGCAAAACGGAATCGATACCGTTATTTCAATAAACAAGCGTCGCAAAAAATTAGAATTTTCGTTGTTGAGGTTGCACGATTAAGATGACGGTCGTCGCGGAAACGAATTTCACGAAATTCAAACCGAACAGGCTAATTATTCGCTTTAATAACTATTTACGATTACGAGTGCGCACGTAATTACCTTCGTAAAATTGTTCGGCGCACCTTGATGAGTGTCTACAGACACGTACGTATTTAATGAATGCTCATCTTCGTTTTAAGATTCGCGAACTCCATAAAAATTTCCAGCCGTCCGGCTGAATGTTCGATTTTACGGCGAGCAATGAGTTTTTTTTCTCTTCGATGAAGAATCCAGGTGAAATCGATAATTATTTACTCCGCGAAGTAACGTTTCATACAGTGTTGCTTTCGGTAAAAACTTCGCGGATTGTTAATTAAATGATAATGAATACCGCGTTTGCTTTTTTTTTCTTTTTAGCACAGCGAATAGCTCAATAAGTCAATTTTTTTATGAAACGCGAGCGTATCAGGATTCTGCCAACAATATGAGAATTATCGCATTACAAACACTCATGTAATAACAATCTGATCATGTGCTACATCGAATCCCTGTAATTCTATCGTTACGTCGGATTACATTTAGTTAAATTGCGTTTTGCGAAACGCTCGTCTTTTTAATACGTCATTACTCGATAGTAATTTAATAATTTACGAAAAAATGTATGTTTAAAAAGAGTATTTAAAAATTTAGCTAGATATACATAGAACTGAAAACAATTTTGTTCGAACCCCATCAAAATAATTATCGGATACTCAAATGTCAAAACGTTTTGCAGTATCGCTTATCGTGCTTGAATTTCATATGTAATTATTTTGGTATATATATATATAGTGCAACAAAATTATTTTTAAATCTGCATCTAGATAAATTTTTAGATACTTTAACAAAATCGTGTTTTTTCCGTATAAAAGATCTTGTAAAATAAGAATTTCGAATAACATTCTAAAACGAATTGAGGCAAATTTATGAAAATTAACAAAATTATATGTCGTGAAAATACATGTCGAGAAAAAAATTGCTTAGCCGCGGAAAATTCTGGTAATTTTGTAGAATGATTATGGTCACTGCGGCCGCACTGAAGGGCGCCTTTTACCCCGGCAAGTGAGTTCGGTGGGGTTGTACTTATATAACGACGTCATTTGTGAGCCGGCAAGCGATCATGAATCTCCTGCCACCTGACGCACGGGGTCAGCGTATTCGTCGTCGTTCCGCCTCGATTTCTCTCGCTGTTTTTATTTAACTGGCGATGTATCTCGCTTACGATGTAACTCGAAAACGAATGACGACTCCTATCGCAATCCATTTATTTTCTCAACGATTTGGTCAACCAATTCGTTCTCTCTCTCTCTCTTTCCCTTAGGTGCACGTAAACTTGCAAGAACGAAAATAAACTTTGTTAACGTAAACTTTCCGGTCCGATATGACTCCGCGGGATTTGAACTTTCACGTAACTGCTTTAGCATAAATTACTCACCTGTGCAATTTCAACAAGAGAAAGAAGTAATTAACGGCGATTACGCCCGTAATATACTCGCCATTTCCGATCGTTTTTGCGAGGAGGAACGCGCGGACAAGCGAGTTAATTCGACACTGTGAGGAAAGGCTAAGGGGTTTCCGCGCCTATACTCTTTTTACCTTTTCTCCGGCGCACTGTAATTAACAAAATTGTGTAAACTGTTCTCCCGTACCGGAAGAGCGTGAAAACCCATTTCAAATATAAAAACGCGGTCGCAATTTTACGCCCGCGAGATAACACACAATGCCACGAGTTAACGTACCTTTTTCATTAATGTGCACAAACATTTACTTTTAAGTAATATTATTGACGCATGATAGCGCGGAAGATGTATAAAGGCATATTTCTGCTATTGTTTACATCTGGTTTAATATAATATTTCATAGATATTTCTAATAACTTTAAAACGTGCTTCAAGATATTTTTTATATGTTATATAAATATGTCGTACTATCTATTTTTTTAATCTTCAATTTCAAGTTTAACTTCAAAATCCAGGACACGTTACGTATTATAGAAGCAATCGATTATTCTATATTATTCTATATTCTATTTCTAGCGAAATATCGAGCCTGTTAAAAAAAGCACGATTCGGTTGGGTCGTTTCGAGAACGAAATGACAGTCGCTTTGATTGCGCGCTAGGTAAAGGTGGCTAAAAATAGCGCGACACGATTTCAGACGCATTGTTCGGCAGTACAATTGAATCGTTATACGCGCGGGCGATGCTGCATCGGGATTCGAAAAAGCCCGTGGCTCTCGCCAGTAACCAACACACGCGCCCCGTTTTGCGCCACTTGCTGAGAAGCTTAGCAATGTGGTTACTCACTTACCCCTATCCGCCTTCACTCGAACTCTTCGAATCAGACAATTCACTGGGACAGTTCGCAGCTCGAATGCAACAAGCATGAAAACAATTTTCTCGTTTCTTACCTGCAACAATGCAAGAAAAGGTGATTTGTTATTTTTGGGAGGAAAAGAGCTTTGATGACGATAACACCAACATGATGTATTGTTATTCTTATATTATATGATACAAACCTGCGCATGCGCATGATTTACATAAAGCTCGAATCGAAAAGAAATTTTTAATGATCCATTTATGCCGCTAAGGCAAGTTTTAGCAGGAAGGGTAGCGAAAGTACCGGCCTACTACGGAAATTCAATGAATTTTTGTTAAGCAGAAGTCAGAAATTAGTTCAAATAAAGGCAATTAAAACGCATGTTACGAAACTTAACTACGTGTCTTTAATTTGTACAGCATGACATAACATGCCACGAATGATACATTGCGTGTATAATAAAGGACCGAAAATCATTGTGTGTATTAAGGATTATAAAAGATTTTCAAAATCGGACCTTATTTTCGCATTTTTAGAATGAACGATGGGTACGTCACAATAACAGTCGTTTTATCGCAAGTCCTCACGTTAAGATTTATCACCGTGAGAGTTCTACTTGTCCCCCCCTTCTAACACTCAATGAGAAACCTATCATTTTTTATGCGGTCGAAACAAGCGGGAGAGGTGAAAGCTTGAGAGGAAAGCGCATTTTACAAGCACTAATACTTCTCTTTATCAGAGATCGTGCCTTAGTGGGCGAGGAGGAACGAACGAGCGTAAAACGTCGAGCAATTCGGTTGCATCGATGCAATTGTACTCTCCGATGGCAGAAGAGCCAGAAGGGAAATAGCGCAGCGCATATACTGAAGCTGTGCCGTACGGAAGTGGCATTCTCGTGACTGTGGTGTTCGTGAGACATAAAAGAATTCACACGACCACTTCTTCCGATCGCCGTGAATCGCAAAACCGCGATGCAGTCTCTTCGTCGCCGTTTATCCTGCACTTGTACTTTAGGAACATATGGCGTGGCATTACTCAAAGAAATGCTACACGAAAACTCTGGATCGTTTTTCGTAAAACTTCGTTTAGCTACGTATTTATATATGTATATGTGCAGCGTTGTGGTTCGCAGCAGAACGATTTTGCACAGCCATTAAATCAAGCGTATTCGCAAAAATAGCTAGTAATAAACACAATATCGCGTTGGATAATATCGCGTTTATTTGCACGCGTACGTGCATAATCCGTTGGATATATTATGAGAATGCGCAAGCGTGAGAATGCGCGATCACGGATCCAATCATCGAGAGGCACGACTACTTCCTAATTAATTATTACCATAGCGCCGCATGTCATTTTCCGAATGAGAATCAACGTTTGTTTGCGGCTTTCGTTTACAAAGGTAAAAAAATATGCGATTAGGATTAGAGTTATGTTAAAATTAATATCAAAAATATATGATTAAATTAAAAAAAAAATAAAAAATTATTATAAAACTCATTTAAACTTAAGAAATTATTTATACAAAGATCTAAACCAGCTAGATTTTATGTGAGAGCTCATTTCTCGAAAAAATATGTTTTAAAATATATATATTTATTAATGTATGTATTTCTTTAATTTAATAAAGAAATACGCGATGATAAATAGATATTTTTAATAAGTAGGCGTAAAAAATATTTCTCTAAGACTTTTTTTATTTACAATATTTAAATATTTTAAATTATTTTATCTGTTTTAAATACGATAAGAGAGGAAATACGTTTAAGTAAAGAATTTGAGTATATATAGAGAGAGAGTTTAAAAAATTAATACGTTAAAAAGTAGCAATAACGATCGCATTATGTCTGACTATGGCATGCAAGATATCGCATGGATCCATACTAATTAATGACCAAAGTGTTACAGCCACTTGTTACCGAGAAAAGACAAGGTCCGGTGTGGGAACGATCGCAGTTGCTGAACTTTAAGCTAATCACGTTGCATAGTTTGCGGTCCAATGAAGGGCTAGACACTGCGCTACGTCCGAACTGTCGGACGCCTGACAAACTTCCTGACCGAACAGAAAAGTCCCCGAAGGTGCTCGGGCGGTGATTCCGCCGATTGCCCGTCTATCGATCGACGCCCGAAGACAATCTCGGACTTTCGGCGTTAAGCCCGAAATGTTAAGTACTCTGTAAGCCGCGCTCGCAAACACCGTTCATGCTAGACACGAGTTTCCAACCGTAAATTCTCGGCTGTGAACGTGATTCTTGTTACCGCCAAGTAAGTCGTGTTACTTCCGTACACTGGTGCGCTATTTTCACGATAACAATGCGACTGCATGGCAAAAATGAGAAAAGCATGCAATGTTCTTCGCAACGAATTTCCCATGACGAAAGTATCCGTTTTCTTTCGCAGCAAAACTTTATAGTGCTGTTATTATTCGAAATGTAAAGTGGATAGACAAATATTGAGTCAGTTAGCATATAGGTAAAAATTGCGAAAAATTTAAATCAAAATACACTACCGTTTAAAAGTTTCAGCACACTCTCCATTTATGGAAATATTCCGTAATATAAAGAATAAAATATGCATATAGTTTGCATGTATTGTTTTTGAATTTATCATTATATGTATATTTTTATTGAAACTGAAGAAAAACCTTGTTTTTTTTTAGATTTTTACTTCTTGTCTAATATATCTTTGAGTTTCGATACTTAAAAAAATCCAATTCTTGGCATTCAATCGGTACATTTCTCAAGTGTTTTAATCAAAAATTTAATTTGATGCTAAAGATGTCTTGTATTCATTTTTTCAAATATATGTATTATATTAATATTTATATTTTATATAAATTATATATATAAGTAAAAGCTATTTATAAACAACGATCTTCACTATATAACTTTTATCTCAATGACAGTTTTATGTTCTGCGAAATGACATTTTATATTCTGTGTTTATAACATTCTCTTTTTAAACAACATTTTTTTATTATTTATTTTATTTGTTATGATTTTTATTGTTACAAACTACAATTGAAAAATAAAGAACAAAAAAAATTTAGAAGGATTAATGTAAAAGGCTCAATTCAATTTTTGTTAACAAGAGTATAAAACGTGTTGAAACTTTTGAAGGGTAGTATATATGTTTCGCAGGATATCGTAAAACTATCATTGAGATTTAAAATTATATAGTAACGATCGTTGTTTATAAATAGCTTTTCTTCGTGTGCAATTGTGCCTAACGGAAATGTAATTTACTTTCTAAGAGATCGCATCCTGATTACTCACGCCGAGAGATATCAGATTCCTGATTTGCTGGATGGCGCTTGTCTAGCGATGATTTGCTTTAGCGAGTATTCGCGAGCGTCAATGTTCAATCATTATCGCGCAGCGGAGGCTCTATTATACAGTCATCACCGATCACGAGAACGCACAGAGATGATTTCGCCGATAGACCTCCATAATTTGCCGAAAGGCAAATCTAACGATCTAATGCTTCGACGGACGAACGCAAGGATACGAGTTGAATACAATCGCGTTCTCACAATCAGGAATATCGATCGCTCGATAGAAGAGTACACAGTAAAAAAGATTTTATATTTGTTAAAACCGATCCAATCGAGTCTTTCTTAAAATTTTGTGCTGAATTTTTGTTGTTTAAATATTTTGTATTAAATCGACATTCAACATTTCTTAGAGTCAAAATAACATAATTTATAGGTAAGTGAACAAATAATATAAAAACAATGTATTTTAAAACGTAAATTGTAAGATAAGTGGATAAAATATATTGTCAATCTAACTTATTAACATTTTAATTTTAACGGGAAAAAATACTTCTACAACTTGTTTACAAATTAAGTTAGTGTACCCTTTTATGCTAACATCATATTTATGTTACTTCCTAACATATTCATCTTGTATTAAATTAACTCAAAAAATTTAAGTGGACCATTTGGGACATATGAAATATTTTAAATTTAACACAAATTTTCCAACTGTACAGAGATCCGAACATACATTTTTTTGTACTTTAAACAAACACGATTGTTCCAATTCTCTCTTTTGCGTTAAAAATAATTAATCGTTTCCGTGTATATTCAGATCTACGTAAAAATATATCGTGTGAATTCGGAGATTACTGTAAAAGTAATCTATAAATTTAATGTGTGCACTTCCTCTAGTTTTCAAAAAGAGATAAAAGAAATTAAATCGAATATCTCCAACGTTCTGAATAACATAATATTTTCATCGTTATTAATAGTATAGGATATTAAAAGTAATCGCTCAAAGCGACAACAAATCCCACATCTGTTGCATTTTATCGCGTTTCTATCAGGTTTTATTTTCGTGCACTGGTTTTCGCGCCCCATCTGCTTTGGATTACACATGACGATATTCCGATTTTCAGCAACGATTTAGCGAGCGGGAAACGGCATGACCGCGATTAACTCGTTCATATCATCGACATGCGTGCACACATTTCGCTTCACAGTGCGAATCAGACAATCGTTGCTTTCCAACTTACGGGATATTGCAAAGTGTGGGTTGGCATCACTAGTCCTGATTCATAATTTATTGCATGCAATCTATTATTTCTTTTTTTCACTAAATTCGATCGACTAATTCGGAACATCGCCATCGCGGTAGATTCATTCGTGTCGCGACCAAATAGGCCCGATTGCGGTTTAAATCACATTGGAATTTTTCAATTTACGTGGAAAACGTGGAATTCGTGTACTATAATACACATGGCGTGTGATCGAACCGTAACACAAACCCGTAAATTCCACAACGAAGTGTCGCGACGGAGTGTCCACGAAACGACTGCGGATTGATCGGAGAGAGTTCTTTGGACATTGATGATCGCGGATACCGACGTAGTACAGGTGCATCGCGTACGACGTGACGTACATATGAAGAACAAAAAAAAGAAAGCAAACGAAATACGCGAAGCTTTTAGGCGCGGCATGAATACACGCATTGAAACGAATGGCTTTCACGGCACACGGCGCTATCATCCGCAGATGATATATCACCTCCCGGGACTTTTGAACGCTGCGGATTTTTCTCACGCATTCATGCGGCAATGGAAGAGGACGAAGGAGGAATAATAGTCAGCGTTCGCTCACTTCAACAATTACATATTTTCTTTGATTTTTTTCTCCTCTTCTCTACAACGATAATTAATTAATTCTTCCAGTGTGTATCCCACTATTTGATATGCAGCTCTAGTAAAACCACTAGTTGTAAATCGCTCTTAAAATAAAAATTCATATTTTTATGTAGAATAATACTAAACAATTAATATAAAATATTTAACAGTTATAAGTGATCATATGAAAGATACTTTATTACGGATCGTTTTATTCTATTTCAGTCTTCAAATTTTAATTAAATTAAAATTTAATGAGATAATGAAAATTATTCACAATTAAATCCAGTATAATTACAGGTTAATTTTCCATACACTTTATCCTTTTTCGAGACATTACTATGTATATTTCATAAAAATAATAATAATTTGCGCCTGCATGTAGTAACATAAATAAAAAAATTAATAATTCGCGTCCAGTTTCAGAGTTTAATTGTGGATCATGATGCAATTTTTACATTCAAGTTTATATTTATATTTATAATCAATGACAATTAAAATTATACTAAAAACTGATGAAAATTATATGTCCACCAATATAAAATATTTAAATTGAAAAATAACATAAAAAATTTTCATGTAGATGTGCATATTGTTTTATTTTCTTGCATGTAAGTAACAATTGTACAGGAATGCAACATACGCACGTATATACATACAATATACACGGCTCGATTGTATAAAAACCGGTGGAAGATCACCGAGACGGTTGTGAAAAAGTCGTAAAATCGCTGGAGCTTCGAGACGTTGCGAAGATAACTTCGGTATCTTTAGCCGCAAGAAAGGGAAAAAAGTACGTATCTCGGTGCGAGACACGCGAATCACGGCGGCCTAAATTTATTTCGCGTCGTAAAGCTGGTTTAGATGCAACAGCTGTAGAAGAACTCGCACGTATCACGACGGTAGATTTGTCACGTGCAACCGCATTGCGGCTTATGTACGTCATATAATTTCAAATGCAACGGCGACTTCGCCATTGCGTTTCGACGCGTCGGCTGATGACAACTTTTTTCCATTCTTTGTGTCTTTTTTTTTTTTTTTTAGAAAAATAAGCATACATTGAGGGATGTAGACGAAATGTATATTTACGATGCGCATGGCACCCCGCATTACACTCGTACAAAAGTTGACGTGAAAACTATGACATCGTTCCACGCATCGCAATGTAAATATGGTATAAGATCACACGCGAACAAAAAGTATAGGCGTTCCCATCACGATAGAGCACGTTGTGCGTGCAGTTCGTATCTATACGTACGTCTCATAAAGCACCCGCTTAATTCCAAGTTTAATTATTCCCGTGGTCAGAATTGCGCACGGCATGATCCATTCGAATGCGATAGTTAATTAAAAATAATAATTGCCGGAAAGATATTTGCAATGCCTCTTCGAAGCAGGTTTCAGCATCGACGAAGGAGTTTACAGATAAACTCAGCTTTATGGTCAATTTCGCGGCCCACCGTTCCTCAAAGTGGAAACTAACTACCTTGAACTAGTGGTAAATTACGCGTTGGATGTTCCGCGCAAATGAGTACCTACCCGTACATTCAGATACGCATGTTTCCTCCAGTTGTTTAATAGTTTGACGTAATTATTCTCCGTCAGTACGAAGAAAAAGCTTTAAATTTTACTGAATATAAAAAAAAACCGGATCCAATGATTTTATTCACGCAATTTTACAAATTTTACGTCAATATTTCTTTTTTTTCAAAATAGCGCTATCATTATTTCTATTAACAAATTCCCGTGCAATGTTATTTAATCAATCTAATAGAAATGCTAAGTTAGCAATATATTTTTTACACACATGCATATGACTGTAGTTTTAGTAGGACACAGATACTCTGTATGTATATCGCTCCTTTATATTTCAAAAGTAACGTGATTTTCGAGTTATCAGCTCAAATAAGTTAAGCAAATAGACGCTATTCTTATAAAAAATAAACAGATTTAATTTCAAATGATTAATTTAGAAAAAAAAAATTAGTAAAACGTCATAAATCAAAAAGGATGATGTCAAAAAATCGTCAAAATTGTAGTAATTCGAAAAGAGTGTTTTTTTTTAAGTGAGAATTTTTTAAAGTTAGACAAAAATAATAAAAATGACAAATAATCATGTTAAAAAATACATTCTTTCTGTCAATATTATTTAATTGGTCAATAATTTTCTGTCAAGTTAAAAAGATAATTTTTCCCTTTTCTGGGAAATTTAGACAATAGTAAGTGACAATCGACCGAAAAATGTTCAACACAGCTATAAGCGGAAAAGACTATATTCAAACAAAACAGGTCTTGGTTTGCTTAAACAGCAAATCATAAAATTCACACAAGAATATTATTAGACATCAAGACCTGCACTCTGACCGAATAGGGCTTTCGCTTATTTGTGTCAACCTTTTGAGTTGTATATTACTTTTAAAGGAAGGTAGTAATATATGATACACACATGACATTCGCCAGTATACGCGTGATCTGCATTACGTGCATGCTCTCGCCGGTCAGTTACAGAAGACGATGGGTGAGTCATTGAGACGGTGATTCGATCTGACGAGGGATCGAATTCTCCCCGCGTCTGCGGATTATTGCGAATCCCTCCACCGATCACCGGTGCAAAAAAGGACGGAGGAAGAATGTAAGGCGAGAGAGACGAAGAGGCGGACGGTTCTTCGGTCCATTATCGACGATCCGACCTGCATATGCGGCGCGAGACACGTCCTAAAACCGGTTTCTCGATCGGTTCCGAGAATCGTATGCGCCCAGGATCGGATCCGGGTACCCACACGACTCCATTCTCGTTTCCTTCTCTTCCTCTTTGACGTCTAGGCTCTTCCACGCCGCCGTTTGCAACTGGAAGCAGCGACTTCCGCAGGCGCGGATGTGGGCCGGACCGGATTCGCGTTTACCTACGCCATATTTTAGGCGTTAGGCACGTCGCCGTAGGTAGGTAGGGCTACGGGCTCGGTATGCATGCATCATCGCATTATCGCCTCCTCCGAAGTCACCGTTTACCACGAACCGATCCACAACCTCGTCTTGGCGCCACGGAAACGCCGTTGTGGCCGAGCCTTTCGATCAATATCCAACTAATCATTGTAATTATAATCAACGCTCAGCATCATTAAAACGTCAACTTGATTTTTCAAATCGTAATTGAAACAAGTTTATCGCTTGTTTTACATCAATTTAGCTTAATCACAAATTACAATAGAAACAGTATTTTCAATTATAATAATTCCTCTTTTTCTACTATTATTATATTTTATCACTAAAAGTTCCCCTGAAATAGTGTAACTGAAGTCTATGTAGTTTTATTTATTCAGTATATGTTTCTATTTTAACTAATAAATAAAAGAAGCTTTCAGGGATAAAAGTTTTATACAGATAATCCTCCAGGAGAAAATGTAGTTTTGTTATTTTTCATTAGTACAGAAATGTAATCCATATTTTTGTTAAAACGATAATGGATTCCAATTATTTTATTCATTCGATGCGCCATCGGCGAGAGGCAAAAACTGTTCATTTTTAACGACTTTGTTCGCGATAGGTAATATCAGCAAGATGTCGCCGACGTAGTTTGGTAAAACGGAAGTTCCGTCAAAGAGAGCTTCTTGCGCGTAGTCTCGCCACAAACCGCCATCCATCACCACGTTGATCGCCAGCATACATCATGCATTTTTCCATCCATTGTAAGCTAGCACGCCTCCATTCGCTACGTGATTTTATCGTAGATGTCGTCTAGGTGCTTGTACTTGTGCTTAGGACCTTAGATGATTCAGACCTTTTTAAATCACGTAAATATACTCCAAGGAAAGAGAGAGAAGTAAATATAAAAAAATTTTCTTAAAAAACTTTGTGAAACAATTAAATTGTAAAATAATAACTACATCATTACGTCGATTTTTAATTTCGCTTTGCTCGATGTGCATTAAAATGGGAATAAATCGATTTGTTATTTAATGACGTTAATTCTACACTCGTTTAACCGTTCGTATATTATTATTAATTGTTCAATAATAAACTGATAATTATACTATATTTACACATTATATATTATATAAAATGCTTGGAGAATTGTAATTAAATTTTATGGCTGTGAGAAATAATAAAAAATAATTCTCCAAACAAGTATTTAAAAAACGTACAAATAATAATACTCGTGAAAATCTAGGAATATAAGCACTCTTTCGCAGAGTAAATGAAGAATATATTATGCGAAAGGGAAACGTACGCGCTCCTCTTCTGAAGTCTCATCATGATAAATGCAGATAAAATATAAGAACGGCGGGAAAATATAGCAATGTTAGCACAGTGATATCAGCCAGGAGAGCTTTAGTGTAATCCGAATTATGTTGAATTACGATGTTCGTTTTAAAATTTTCCAACGGCTGAAAAAATTTAATATAAAGAATTTCTTAGGGCATGCCTATTCACTACAGCCATCTTGGATTATAATGTCAAGCGTAAGAGAACTATATAATAAAAATTCTTTCAAACTATATTAATATATAAGTATTTTTTAATAAAACATTCGCACAATCGATAGAATAGATTCGTAAAATACATCAAAAGTTCTTGTGTTCTGATAATCGATAAATAATCATATATTTAAAATTGAATTATGCCTAATCAGAAAACGAAAGAAATCATGACAATTGTCGAATTGAGATATAAATATAATTTTATTCTACTCCAGAATAAAAGAAGAGTTTTTGATACATTTTACAAGCGTACTCTATCGAATGCAAATACTATTTTAAGAAATATTTATTTTTTTATATTTTGCGAACATAATGATTATATTTCTCTGATGTCATCAATATAAAAATCCGTAGTAAATAATGAAAAGTCTTAAGAACAAAAATTTCTAATATCGAATTTTTGTTTTGTGCCCATTTGGATTTACAGATCAAACAGAAGAACAGTAACGATCTTAATGATATTAGATGGTATAAATCTGAAAGTTGACAACGATTAAGAATGATCGCCGTCGACCAATTAACTCGCTCGCTAACCGCGCTTTCACGTACAGAAGAAAGCGACTGAATTCTCCGAACTATTCATCATCATTTTCAACTGCGGCAACGAAATTTAAGAGAAGCGCTTGAGACTCCACGTATACGCGATCCGGTACATCGGGTACATCATTAACTACAATAGGGTAAGTACAGAACTGCAATGGGTGGGAAAGAGAGAGGACAATGGATTAGAAAGAGACAATGGATTAGAAAGAGTCACGTAGAAAACTGGCTTAACCACGTGTGCAGGTGTGCCTACGGCGAATTTAGGTTAATCGTTCGCGCTAATCGCCAGAAGTATATCCTTTGAGCAAGCAACGCGAGAGCTCGTAAAGCTGGTGCGTCGCGCCGCGCCGGTCCACATCGCACACGATGGTGCAACGATGGATCGTTTTATCCGAGGTGAAACATCACGTCGTTCGAATACCAGATACACTCGCACAGGTGCACGATCGAAGATGTTTGGATACGATTTATGACTGGTTTCGCAAGCGGCGTTATCGCATCACGATGTTTCCTCGTCGAAACTCCAAAATATCTAGTTCCTTGTTGTCTCGCGTGCACGCAAGTTTCACGACTACCTTCAAACCCTATCTTCGACGATTCGAGATCTTGGCATGAACCACTTTACAGATGTTGCCGTTTAGTCGATACGAGTGGTTAAATTGAGAGTCGGCTTGTTCGCTGTCGAAAAAGAATTGCAGTAAAACCATCGGTAAATCGACTCCATACGCCAATGCCGTAACAAAAGAACCAATGCCATTGGCAATAGAATTCCGTGGATAGATGCTGGCAATGAGAATTGTTTTGAAGATAATTGCCTCCGCGACGGGAAATTCGATACAACATCTCTTTAAAGTAGCACAACTGCTCCGGGTGCTTATTGTCTTCAATAAAAAACGGTAACTTGTTACGATAAATTTGCGGTTTATCGTATTCGATGTTGAAAGCCACAATGTTTATACTCGTTATTTATCGAAACTTTGGTATGACAACAAATCTCTCCATTACTGTGTATACGATATACAATATTATCGATCAACGCGTCTTTTATTATAAAATATTATAGACGAAATATAATATTCATCCCTTATATAAAAAACTATTAGCATTATATTACGTATTTCTTGAAATTATATAACTTTAGACATAACATTGATTTTGCTCGATTAAAAAAAATGCTTCTTTGAGTTTCTTGATAAAAACTGCAGATGCAATATATTTAGTATGCCGTACTAACATAACAACATAAAGGATTCGCAAACACGTTGGATATAAATTGCGAAACTTTGTTTCATATAAATCCATTCGAACTGTCAGTATCAGAACGTACGGCAGGAGCCATGCGAAGTGAAAATTGATGGTTCCGAATCGGACAGGAAGATTTTTCCACGGTTCGGCGGATATCGAGCCGAGGTGATAAGCAATGAAGGGCGCAGGATAGAGCCAGTGGGCCGTATCCGGCGTAGTGTAACCGCTCTCAATCGAACCAACCCGGAATCGCGTGTATGTAATACGGGCAATGCGGTGATTCTTGCAGGAAATCCACGTGTACGAACTACCCACGAAATCTGAACAGCACGCTCGCCAACTGCGCGCGCGTTCGATATTCCCATATTTAATTCACGCTCGGCGGACCCAAGAACATTAGAAACGTCTCGGAAGCCGAAGGAATTTCTTCGGAGTCTTGGTTCGCCGGAAAGAGTTTCCGTACGGACCTCTGAAAAAGTTGGCCGCGGTAGTATCCGGCGAAAAAAATGATAGCTACTGAGAGCGAGCTACGGAGAAGACGAGCAGAGAAAATTGGGAAGAGAGTGAAAGAAAAAAAAAAAAAGGTTTGCGATACGACGAAATGGACGACTTCTCGAGTCCACCAAGGGAGAAACTCGTTGAAACATTTCCGCGACAGTCGTGCGCGTTCGTTCAATGCGATTTCCAGCGAAATCGCGGTTACCGCGGTACTCGAACAAATTCCTAGTTTCCGTACCTTACTGCTACCTGAAGTTTCTTTTTCTCGTTTGTTAGCTTGTTTGTAGCTCAAATTGATTTATACTAATGCGACTGTAAGCGTAAATAGTTCCTCTAAGTAGATAGAATCCTCTTCCACGAGATAAAACGAATAGTTTTGAATCGTATCATCTGCTTCAAAATCAGTCTACATTCTGTTCTTGATTTTCAAAACGTTGTAGGTCACACGTCATATATATGTAGAGTTAATATCGAGATTTCCGCGCAAAATAGAACAGATATTTTTTGTAAAAGAGATGAAGAACGGTGCACCGGTTTAAAAAAGAACTCATCTACGACGAAAATGTTCTCTGAGAATTTACCATAATATTACAAAGAATATTTTACAATCCTCTGTAATTTGATTAATATTTCTACAATATGAAACATTTGATTAACTTTATCAGAAAGTACTGTAAATCTGGCTAATCACTGATACGTATATTAGTCCTAACTATAATTGATAACATTGATAATCAGTGAATGAAACGTGAATTCCCTATTCTAGCTAACTTTCATTATTTGATCTAACTAATCTTGCCAAATTTGTTCCATGTTTATTACCAAACATTATAAAATTTGTGATGAATTTTGTGGTAAAATTTAATAAAGCATTTTCCATATATGAACAGTGGAAGTGACGTCGCCTAGAAAACGACATATACGTATTGCACTGTGCAAGTCTCTAGAGACAACGATCCATTGTAAACTTTCGGTCTTCCTTTTTTCCTTTCCCACATGCGTTTCTGTATTCTTTATCTGTCTTCACTATCATTATTATACGTAAGCCTTGGTGCAATATCCCTTTTTCTCTCGTCTTAGATATCTCATTTAACTTCTTGTTTACAAGCGGTCTGCCTTCGATGCAGTATTTAATCGGTCATAAAATTCACACCGAGACCGCCTCCTCTAAAAGCGGATGGAGCTTCATTCTATATCCAGAACTTATTAAAAAAAACTCGTGAAAAGTTCTCTCTCAACTCCCGCGTGAATTTCCGTCGTGCGAAACAGATGGGAAAATATACGCAAGTTAATTTTGGACGAATATGTATGGAGGCACTTAATCGTTGACAAGCCAAACGTAAAATAATTCGAAAAAAGATTCGATAAGGTCACGCACAGCGTATACGTTTATTTGCGAGTCGCAATATCTTACTGTCCGTTAGAGCTTGCTTTCATTATTTAATGTGACATTTCATGCTCGTTTGATTACGCAAACTCCCCGACTTATCTGGCAGCAACGAGATAGAGGTCATAACAAATGTATATCGTAATAAGCTAGGTATCCGTATAGCTGTATGTGACTGCGACTGTCACTTTTTCCACTTATACGCGCTCCGGACCCGACTGTCTCGAACTTTACGCTACGTGTACGGCGAGCGCATAATTACCGGTGCATTGTGCCATTCGCGTAGCTTTTATTCCCGGAGACGAGTGTTTCTCTCTTTTTTTTCTTCTTTTTTTATGCTGCGCCGACGTGCTTTCAACGAGATCGTTAGTGGCGTCTCCAACAGAACGTACTCAGCTATACCATTACGCTTCTGCTTGATGAAAACGAATTCAAGAAGCGAGTCGATTTCTGTTACATCTCGCTATCGTGCAAGTCCTTGAAGTTATTTTTAAGAGCCAACAAGAAGCCCGACAGTTGTAAACCCGATCAGAACAGTTTGCACTTGATGGATATATCCGCTCGTGAGACTCTGGTACGAATAGATTGTGTGATATCAGGATACTCTTTTGAGATAACATTTTTAACGAATGTATAAAAACAATGGAAAATTAAATTAATTAACTTCCTAGTATATCATATATTATACATATACACTTGGAGTACATTGTTACATTCTCCATGCTAAGGAATTAAATTTTCTTATCATTAGTCGTTAGTAAATACATACAATTTAAAACGATTTACAAGTGAAATCATTATACATAAAATAGAAAAGTAAACAAAGAAGATCTCGCATTTTAATCATTGCATAAAACATTTGAAACATCGTTATTTCATAGCGCTTTGGGCTACATAATAAAAATAGTCTTTAACAAAGAAACTTCTATTACTTAAGTTGCAATTTTACCTCAAATACGCCATATTACAGCGAGAGGATTTAAGTATCAAAGAAAGAAAATATTTTGATATTTTCAACAACTGTATACTCATATAAAAGATTTCCGGATTCAATGCTGTTTACTCTTTCATCTATCACAAATTAAAATTTATATGGGGATAATCAAATTTATTGTTAATCTTAGACAAAAGTTAATATATCCGCAAATCCATCGTAAGTTTATCACAAGCATCACAAAATTTAAAATATATTTTAAATCTCATAGTAAATTTAATACAATATTATAACTAAAATCATTAAATTAAAACTAATTCAATTTGCTTGTTATATAAAATCGCTTCTTCAATTAAATTTTATAAAAAATACTTTTTATAAGAAAATAAATTTTTGTATTGCAAACGGAAAACTTATAAAAATCTTTCGTAAAGGCGCGTGAAGAATAACAGCTGTGTGAATAATGCGTAACCGTTCGACATAACGCGCGACGCGCTGGGACATTAAGCATTCACGACACGGATTTGTACACGCAACACGTGAATAGTGCGTCACGGGCGTGACGTCGCGACGCGAGGAAAACGTGCTTTACGACATTACATTACAATGCTGCCGCTAGAATGTTGTCTGCATTACGTAATTTAATCGGACGCATCTCGTTAAATCCAACATCACCTACAATTTGCAAATGAATTTCTAGATCGCGAATCATAATCTTGACGACGCGTTTGGTAATTGTTATTTGCATTTGATATGAACTCGATGAACTCTACGATGAACGTAGAGGTAAAGCATCCTATTCAAATCATGTCCGTTCTATTCGAATTACACGAGACATATCCTTTCGCAGATGAAATATATGTACGCCGCAGCGGAGCGGAAATTAGCAAATAAACTTTCGTGACTTTCAAATACGGCAATTTACTTTTCAATTCCAAATGTATACGCTTATTGTACGCTGCAACGGGGAAACGGAAATCGCCGGTAAATAATGAATTCGTGTATCGTTACGAGACATTACCGCATATGGCACTCGTCTTATACTCGACCAGTACGCTTTAGAGGAATTGAGCGTAGTATTTTCTTCTCGATTTCTCTCGGTCATATAGCAACAAGATGTTCCGTCGCTCTCTATAAATAATTGAGTTTATGGACTCGAGTAAAAGTGCGCTTTTAAGTTCCGAACACATTGCCTCCTGCCTCTTGACTTTCCCGACGATAATGTTTCCATTTAGTTCACGACAATATTCCTGATCCTTGAAACGATTCAGTCAATTCTACTTCAACTCACATACGCCGCGTACTTATACATGCACTGAAATATAACACGCTCGACGTACTTCTTCATCTAGACTTATAAATATTAAAATCTGAACAACGACCATGGCAAGACCGTAATGACGAAATGAATAAAATTTCGTATCTAATAAAAAGAACTCTCTTCTACTAACGAATCTGTGTGTGTATACATACATATACACAGACATCATGGAGGCGTAGGGCGGTACGGAATACATTTTCTTTATACCGCTATGTTTAAAACACCCAACGTCGCCGCAAAAATACTGGCCTCCTACATTTAGGAAAATATCACTGTACGGTTTGTTAACCAGTAAGAGTATTTCAGTGTAAACACCCGCGTAATTGCTGTGGACGGTGCAAACGCTTTATTGCTGTGGGCGTACATATTATTAGGTATATAGAATACTGTATCCCGCCACTTTGCGTTCTGGTCGCGCTCGCTCGCTTTTCGCCGGTTCGTTAGAGCGTGACACACCCTTATTAATTCTGGCACAATATTTAAGCAAAAGCTCATAACTATTATCTGCCCACATCAGCCGGGTAAACCAACGTAAGCCCAACAAACAGGTGAGAGGGAGTTGGAATTAATTTAGCATCAACAATTTTTCAATCAACTTACGTTGGCCAACATCGCGAGATAACACGCTCCGCAAACACGATCATACATGCGCGCCACGACCAGGCAGAATTACGCGTATTCGCGGGTAAAATCTTTCGCGAGAGGTAAACCCTAACAATGCCAGACTCCAATAGCTTAATAGCTTCACCGCGTCGGTATGCTGATGGCAGTTGTTTCTCACCCAAAGTACGTAAAGAGGAAAGTACGATGTCGTCGAAGTTGACTTTAGCACCGCCACGACGTAATTATTTAGTTGCATCGTTGCATTAAAGAAGAGAAACTGCAGAGAAATACGGAGAAACGGCAAAGCTAGCGTCTATATTCGAAAGCCTCGCTAGAGCTGCTTGATAATACAGAAAGCATTCCGGATGGATGAATATCGCGAAACGGTTTGTGGGATGAATACAAGTACAATGGTTTGTCAGTGAAAGCAATTCGGGACGACTTTACGACCACTACGCGTATAATTTACGATATTATTTGTGCTGATATACCGATTCATCCGAAATAAATGTCCAACGTTAAATATCTTCCAGAAATAGTCGATCGCATCCGTGTGGATGTTGTCTATGTGCGATGAATTCGAGAACGAAGCTCCGTAACCGTTACAACTGTCTCGATTCATCCGAAATAAATGTCCAACGTTAAATATCTTCCAGAAATAGTCGATCGCATCCGTGTTGTCTATGTGCGATGAATTCGAGAACGAAGCTCCGTAACCGTTACAACTGTTCGATACGTATTTACAGTAAAACCGATTATACCGCTTATTCCAAGTATTACAATGGATAATGACAATCGACCGGGAAACAGTTTATTGATCCAATATATTTCAATATACTCGAGGCGAAGAGTTTCTTCGCAATTTGTAAGAGGATCCACAACAATGGGCGAATTAACATCTCTTTAACCTTTCTAATTGAGCGCTGAATTAGTACAAGTTCTCAACACGAATGTTAACGAGACAACGACGCGCAAGAGACACACGTTTCTCGCATCACGTGAATAGCGGTATGCTATCCGTCTTTCCGCAAATTTCTCAAATTTTCTGAATTAAGAATTAATGTGTCGGTTTTATCAAATAAAAAGAGATGCAAAAATGAAGATGACTCTACCTGGAATTATATAACGAGAGAGGATGGGAGCGAGCAGGAAAGATCAGCTATTTCCGGATACCAATCCATCTGCTTTAAACTACGCGGATCGCGAGCTTTCCTTCGCTTCGCTGACGATCAAACTCGGGTAAGCTTTCGGGGATGCTCGTTGATATATAAAGCTTTATTAATGGATTAACGCCCGTCGTTGCAATGCCCGCGGCTAGCATAGAATGGACAGAACCGGCCGGAATGACGCGTTAGCTCACTTACCGGAAAACGCGTCGCCTGACTCGTTCGTCGGGTGCTCCGCAAACTAGGTGTGGCACTTTTCTACAACGATCGGAGCTTAATCGCGTTTAGTCACGGCGCGTCAAGCTGTGCGTCGTTTCGACGCAAATTGTGTTGACAGGAATATATTGTTTCGACGACAAGAGAAAACGTCAGATATTTTTATTATACCACAGAAATTAAAAAAAAAATTCTAAATAGATAATACATACTGGGAGAATAAGTTTTGTAATTATTTTAATTTGAGTACAATTGAGTAATACTTTTTAATTCTAACTGTATGTATATTTTTTAGTGGAACCACAAACGCGATAAGTAAATCAATAATTAACCTTGATTTTGCATTACTTAACAATCAAAATAATGTATATTAAAATTTGCCCATATCAATTACATATGACCATATTATTATTATAACATTATAGCAGTAATAACTATGAAACTGGAGCTTCTAACCATAATTATTTTACCACTGAATTATAGTCACAAATATAAACCAAATATATTTTTTTTCTCAGTGAATTTGCGCAAATCGACATTTTTTAATTATAATGAAAAAAGGGGGAACAGATTAACAATCAAGGAACGATAAAAGCAAAGACTCGATTTTTTAGTTTCGTAGTAGCACGCGTTATTATACTTTTCGATTCCGAGAGAGATAACAACTCTCTCGCGCGACACAAGGAACATCGACTTACGCGTGAATGATATCACGTGCCTGCCATAGATCCTAAGTATCCACCGGGAAATTATTCGCGACTTAAACGAGCACCGTCACAGCTATCGCTACCATTACTGGCACCACCAACACCGTCACTGCCATTATCACCGCACCACAATTCCCATCGACGTCGCCGACGTTACCGCTTGTGCTTCTGACACCGCGGCAATACACCGGCGACTTATGAATATTTACGCCAGTTGAATATGCATACTACTGACAATGTATTATTTTTGCTCGACGGGAGATCAATATACTACTGCGCGACACATACACACATACACGCGCGCGCGTGAAAACAGAAGTGTACAACGGAAGCGCGTGCGTACACAGAGTGTTCGAGTTTTATTGTATCAACTGCTAATAGCAAATTTTGCGCAAAAAATATAAAGACACAAAGTAAAGCTTTGATTGGAATAGAAACGCGTGGCGAAAACTTTTGTTTTTCATTTGAATTAAAGAAATTTGACTCGATAGGAATTATTTGATTTGAAGTTTCATCTCTTTCAAAAGATTAACATATATGAAGTTCGCGGAATAAACGAATGATGGCTTTTCATAAAACGCTCACGAAGATTTAAAATTTTGTTAAGATTGATTATTGACGGTTGGCACACAGTGAAATAGCATCGTATATATTCGTACGTCAAGTTTATGAACGTATATGCGAATGTACACGCATATACGAAACCATTTACTTCAACGTGCAGTGTATACGATCGTATTCTATTTCAGCGAACGTTGAAAACATGTTGAACGTGCCCGAGCAACGGCGATGAATGCCATATATTTTTTAACCTACATCAATATGTTTCACGAACGATTACATAAGTCGAAACAATTATCGCAATTCATCCTTAACTTTTAAGTAGATAGGTGAAGGTATTCAGAATAGTCCAAAAAAATTTTAATTTTCTAATTATATTTTTTCCTAATAAATATATTATGTTATAGTTACGTTAGTCATATTCTTAAGGGAAATATAAAAGTAATGTACTTTAATCCTCTAGGAATGGTATCTCATTAAATAATTTGTTTATTGCCTTTGCTAAAATATGATTTGAATCTAACGATATTTACACTATAAATTTGAAGTAAATTTAAATCCATGTTGTGGCGACCTTGCCTACTCGGTTAAAAGTTGAGAATAATAACTGTACTGAATCTCAAAAATACCATCGCAAGACACGTGAAAAACTGTCATAAAAAATTGTTCTTGTCCATCAAATAAACTTCAAGCGTAATCGCGTTCAATTTTTCCGAGATACATCAACAGTCCACAGATCTCAATGCTGCCTAACGTGAGCGTCAAAGCGTCGTTTTCGCGTGTCTCGTGAATTAGCAAGAAACCTATTTCGTTTTGAGACATTCGTCCCGCCCGGTGCATTCATCAAGAAACGATCATCGATGCATTATGACCGCCGCCGTGACCGACGTGGCACCGGTACACAGGAATTAGCCATTAAGCGGAATGACGTGCGATTTCTCGAGAGACGTTTCCGCGGTGAAAGGAGACTGCCGGAGAAATTTAATGCGTCTCGCGCACTCGAAAAAAGGGGGTCCTGCGGCACCGTAATTCAATTAGGCTCGCTGCATCGAAATTTAATGGGCCGCGACGCCTGCAACTTCGTCTTGGAACGATGCCACGACGCGTCCGGCGCGGGCCATGTCCTTTCCTGCAGAAAGGGCACAGTGCGCACGTTGCGCGCCCTTTTGTGCCCGAAGGGCCAACAGAAGTACCCGGAAAAGAAATGTAAAAAAGAAGACATTTCCGTACAATAAGCGAACGTTTCCGTGCGAGTTCTTTTCAAGAAAACGTCATGTATTTGTAAAGTTAATTATATACTGATATAAGTTTAATTATATTAAAATTAAAATAAAAAACAATCAATTAAACAAAAATTGAAAATTAAAATTAAATAAAAAAAAATTAAAATAAAAAAATTCATTACAAGAATAAGAAACTAAAATAATGAATTTTCTATTGAATTATTTGACACAAATTTAAATCCTCGCACACGCGCTTTGACCTGTGTCGCGTTTGAATTATGACACATGTCAAATGCTACCTCTCTCAGTTACCACTCAGCGTCTCCTATTTATCTAGTAGGAACGTCGTGATTTATGAATATGTAGACGTCTTTTTTTTCTAGGCCTTTTAAAAGTACCTATTAACGTAAAGACATTTATGAACTCTAGCTAGCGTACATACGTATATGCGCGGTCGTTTTGACGAGTAAATTGAAATTGCTGCTACACGCGAGGTCGAATGTGTTTAACTCGTCGCGCGGGACTCCATTCGTTGGTTATTGAACGGGATATTGGGAAATCTTGGTAAGGCCCAGATATTCGTTTCGCTCCTTCCTCAAAGGAAGCGCACATCTTGCGATATTTGATTGGAAATTCTTGGATTCAATATGAGCGCGGCGATTTACGTGGAGCGTATATAGACGTAGAAGTTATTGCCGAAGAGTGCCCACAGCCAATATCGATTAAAGTTCAACAGTGTGTTCTAGAAAATCGCAGGCTTTCTATCTTCATTTCATTTTCATCATTTCAATACTTTTCCTTTTTTAAACGTGAAGAATTTTTCTGCTCGCGTATCTTATTAGTTAATACGGATATTTATTAATTCCTTGGATATATTTAAACGGTTTACTTATTTTTTAAATCAGTTATGTGCAACTATTATTAGTGGGTTATTTTTAGAAATAGGTAAAATCTTTCGAGCTATATGTTTATTTCGTTTAAAATAAAAAAAACATTATTTTCAGCTATAAGCTGACGAATGGAAATAATGAATAAAAAACGTTGTTAAAATGTGTAAAAATTTAACTAGATACAGATTTGGAAATAATTTTGTTGAACTATTAAAATAATTACGTAGAACACTCAAGCTGATTGCTAGAATTTTATATTGTAGTAACCAGCTTGAATGTGTCCTACATAATTTTTTTTTTTTGATAGTCTAAATTATTTTCAAATCCGTATTTCATTGAATTTTTAAATATTTCAAAAAAATTATTTTTCATGCGGACAAAAAATTCACAGATAGGCGCATCACGCGTTTTAAATAATCTATTTTAATCACTCACCTTCATTGTCGATGGAGAAAATTCCGACGCCGTCGCCTCCACGAATACTGTATCCGATTCTTGAATCTCCGCCGGGAGGATCCGCGTCCTTCGCTCGAACAGTAGTAACGAGGGTGCCAATGGGTTGGTTTTCGAAGACACTCGCGGACACGACAAAGTCATCGAAGACTGGCGTATAAAGGTTCTCGTTCACGTCAATCACCTCGATTACGAGCATCGTCTCGGAAGACAAGGATGGCTCACCACGATCACGCGCGACTATCGTCAGCGTATGCACCTGCCGCTCCTCAAAGTCCAAGCTCTGCGTTGTTCTCACTGTGCCCGACACTTTGTCGACCTTGAAGAAGCCTTCGCTCTCCATCGCGTCCGACAAGAAGTATTCCACATCACCGCCCGCGCCTTCATCGGGATCCGTGGCATCGACAACGGCCACGACGGTCCATATCGGCACGTCTTCGCGGATCTTGACGTTGTAATTCGATAGCGCGAAGGTAGGCGCGTTGTCGTTGACGTCATCGACCGTTACCCTGACGAGCGCATCCGAGTGTAAGGGTGGTGTATCGTTGCTATTATCACGCGCGCGAATCCTCAGCTCGTATATCTCCTGTCGTTCCCTGTCGAGCTTGCCGAAGACGCTCAGTACACCCGTCACAGGATCCACACGGAAGTCATTGGTTTCCGTCACGAGAGAGTAAGTTATTCGCGCGTTGTCACCGAGATCAGAGTCAGTAGCGTTGGCGCGCCATACGTTGGTGCCGTTCAGCGCAGTCTCGGAGATCCTGAAACTTGCCAATGACTTCTCAAACTTGGGCGCGTTATCGTTGACGTCTAAAATAGTGATCGGTAGCATTTTTGAGGCGGACTTCTGCGGTTTGCCCAGATCGAATACACTTATATTCAGGTAGTACTCGCTCTCCCGCTCGCGGTCCAAATAACCGATCGTGTTTAGATCACCAGTATCCGGATCGATGCCAAAGACGGAGTCGCGGTCACCACTGGATATGACGAAGACAAGCTTACCATTGTAATCGAGGTCGCGATCACGAGCGCGTATTCGCACGAGAACCGTACCGAGTTTGAGCGATTCATTGATCCGTATCTCATTCGGAAAATCGATGAACTCAGGCGCGTGCACGTTCTCACCGTAACGACTCGGTATCAAGGTGTACTCGTCGTCCCGTGACGGCATGTTGTTCTTCTCTGCCGAGGCGATCGCGTCCGTCAGTCTACGCGCCACGCCGGTGTCGTGACATTCGAAAGCACCGGTTTCATCTGTCAGGATTCTCGCCTGTGAGCCCAGATTCCGTTTGGCGTTCACAAGATGTATGTGCACGGGATTGACGTCCGCAAAGTGTGTGCCGTCAGTGGCGGTAACATTGATAGTTCTCTCGGTCGCCTTGACGTCCGACAGATCGCAAGCGACCGAGAGGACGCCGCTGGCTGAGTCGAGAGCGAAACAACCGTCAGAATTGCCGGACACTATGCGGTAACTGACGATGTTCCCGGCGTCGAAGTCGATCGCGGACACGGTGATGATCTCAGAGCCGATCGATACGTATCGCGGCACGTGACCGGTACAGTCGATCCGCTCGAACTGTGGTCGATTGTCGTTCACGTCCCGCAGTTTCACTCGTAATTGCATCTCCGCCTGACGTCGATAGGGCAGGCCCCAATCACTGGCCCGCACGTGCAATAAATACTCCCGCTTCATAGTCTCGTAGTCCAGCACCTGTTTGGTCTTGACGATACCGGAGAAATGATCGATTTCAAACGGTACTTTCTTAAGGTTATCGATGCTGTAAGATATGTAAGCGTTTTCGCCGGAGTCACGATCTTTCGCAGTAACTCGCACGACGGACGTGCCGGCCGGCTCATTCTCATCTAGCATCACCTCCATTTCCGGCTGGTCAAAGGTTGGATCGTTGTCATTGGTGTCGACCACGTTGATCTTCACTTTCGCCGAGGATTGTTTCCTGGTGCCGGCATTGCCTTGATCAATCGCCGAAACCGTCAGCGTGTAAAACGCTTTCTTTTCAGCATCCAGATTGACAGCGGTATACAACATACCAGTCTCAGCGTTCACGTGAAACTCACCACCCTCGTTACCGCCGACTATCTCGAGATATACCAATGCGTTCTTCCCTTCGTCGGCGTCTGTGACCTTAAGTCTTATGATCGGCGTGTTGATGGGCGCCGTTTCTGGCACTTTGACTTCGTAGATCTCGCGACTGAACACCGGGGCGTTGTCATTCACGTCGACCAAGTGCACCGGCACAAATTTGTAACTATATCGTTGCGGCACCCCACGGTCCATGGCGCGCAGGGTAAGATTGTAACCCTGCAACGCAGTCTCACGATCAAGCAGGTGCAGTACCTCGATGTTGTACTCGCCGGAGCGTGGCCCGCCGGCCGGACGCACTCTGAAGTGGCCGGCCGGATCACCGCCCACGATGTCAAGACTCGCGATTTGGCCGTGTACGCCGTCGTCACGATCAATCACTCGCACGATCGCGTAAATATCGGCGTTCGAATTCTCGACGATATCGGGCAGCTGATGCACGTAAATCTCAGGTGCGTACAAGTTCACCTGCCGTACCCTGATCGTGACCTTGGCGGTGCTCGCGCGGCTACTACCCGCGCTGCGAAACAAAGCGCCGCGATCCTTCGCTAGGACTACCAGCTCGTGTATGGCGCGTTCCGCGTACCTAACAGAAAAAGCGAACTGTTTGCTAACATTTTGGCATATACAATTCTAATGGATAGATTAGACGGAGAAAAAGAGGTTATTTAATATTCTAATAAGCTCCGCTAAACTAACAGCACGTGCAAATAAAAATTAACAGCCACAAAGTTGTACAAGATAAATATTTGAAATATGCAAAGCAAGGGGGAAAATAATAGAAAAAAGTCGTAACTAATCTAAAAAATTCATGAAAGTTGATATATTTATCTCTTGGTTCTAAGTAGTTTAAATTTGAATCTTTTTCTAAGTTAAAATAGTAAAATTAAAATTATATTTATAACTTTTATTATTTTCAAAATCAATAAAATGATTTATTAAACTCCCGTTCGAATTAATTAAAATTATACTCTCAAAGTGCTTTAAAGTCGTGATTACAAACTTTGTTTCAACCTAGTTATTTTCGATGTATTATTTATAATTTTAATTATATGTAAAAATTAGACCGATATAAGTAAATTATATAAATAATAGAAAGAATCCTTTTTAGTTGGAGAGGAAATATTATACTTCAATTCATAATGTCAAATAACACTTGCTTCGAATTATTTTTAATCATTTCTATAGGCATCGCTGCTTTTAGGTACTCAACGTTAATTTAACTAAAACAATGGAGTTAAACGATTTAACTCAAGAAAATTAAATTTAACTTAAATTCAGTTTATTGTTTACGTATATTAATATGGATATTGCGTTTACTTTGAAACCACAGAAATAGATTGACTGACAAGTCTACATAGAAGTCGAAAATAACAACACGATGTTATTAACTCAAGAGATTAAGTTACCACTGCTCCTTCGATAACTAACAGTGCAGTGTTAGCGCGTAATAATCTTAACAATTAGACCGAAAATAAGATTCTTTCTATTATTTGTTATAAATTTGAGATATCAAGAAAAAATATGCCACTGTACACTTACCTGAGCGGTCTTGTGAGCGTTATTACGCCACTGACCGGATGAATGGCGAATTGATCAGTCTCCTCAGCGAAGCTGTAGTAAATCTCGCCATTTTTGCCGAGATCGGCGTCTTCGGCGATTACCCTGAGTATGCTGCGATGCAAAGGCGTGTCCTCCGTCACGGTGGTTTCGTACTCGATCGGATAGAACAGTGGATTGAGATCGTTTGTGTCGAGAATCTTCACTATCACCGTGGTGTCCGCTTCGAGTAAGTTTGCTCTGTTTCTACCGTCGCGTTTACTCCAGGTGGCACGCACTACAAGCTCGTATCGGTCTTTGCGTTCGCGATTCAGCACATCGACATTGCTGGTTCGAGTCCGAATCAGGAGAAAGCAAAAATCACCGACCGTTCGCTCCTCTGTTTTAAAGAACTTTTCGCGATCGCCGTTCATTATACGAAACTTAACATCAACGTCACTATCGGCGGACGCGAGCTGTATGCCCATCCTCTCGTCGGGCACGACGTACGTCTTGCCGATGGAATTCTCAGGAATGGAGACGTTGTATCGAGATTGCGTGAAACGGAACTCGAGTTCTGAAGAAAAATTCGCGTCAAAAGTGATCGGCAAGGTCGTTGCGGTATCGATCGACGGCTTCATTAAATCGCCGTTGCCATCGCCGTCGTCGTTTCCCACGCCTCCATCCCCGCCGCCACGTAGTGGCAGAAGAGTCGTCGGCATGGGGTTGTCGGAAGACGGGGAGCCTGCCGTGGCCGCAAACAGCCACAGCCACAACCATGGCCAGGCGTGCAGCGCGCGCTGCTTCATCCTATGCATGATGGTGTCGCTAGCTCATCGTCGGTCCTTGTCGACGAACGTTTCCGCCCGATTTGTCTTTCGCCCGGCAGAACAAGGCCACTGCGAGGCACGAGACTTCCGGCCCCGTTTCGCGTATCAGCGGCGGTCACCTGAAACAGTAAACAGCGCAACAAAGTTTAAGCGACGAGTTAAGCGAAGGTGGAAGAGGCCCGTAGTCTGGCACGCAAATACAGTCAAACGACAAGATCCAAGATTATCTTCCACGACAGCTACCGACTTCCACCCGATCGAGCGCGAAGACTAGACTAGGTTTAGGGGAGGAAGTTAGGGCGAACGAAAGGAGAGAACGGATGGAGACCAAACTCCCTTCCGGTTGTGCATTATTGATCGACGACACGATCGACGTACGGAACGGCAGATAAATCACTGGAGTGTGAGACGTTGCGAATACCGTACTATCCGAATCAATTATTTATTGATGGGACTCTTAACTTTACTCAATTGTCCATTTCGCGGAATTCCACTGAACGTAAAAGGGACAATCAAATGCAATTATGTATTCGTTACGTCGCTTCGGTGAAATGCGATTGTCCTGAAAGAGTGCTATAGAATATTCACGTATCGAAACGCGAATTAAAATTCCATTGACATTGCAGCACTCGATCGAGTACGCCAATCGAGTGCACTTCTTGCAGAAGATTCAAGTTAAATTATTCTTCGTAGTAAAGCAAAATATTCTACTTTTTTTTCATATAGATATATATCTGTGACCTCAATCAGAAATATCCTCTTTGGTAAAATAAAGATAATTAAAAATATTTTAGCATTTGTATCGAAGAGCGAGTCGAAAAACAGTTACCAAATAAATATCCGATTCTACAAACTGCGCTCTGAAATCTTTTCCGGTATTGAAACGCAATCATGAGCAAAATCAGAGTGGGAATATCACTTGTTACATTGACAAGCACTTTAGTAATTTTTGATACTAATAAGTACTTTTCTAGAAATACTAATAATTAGATGTTATTGAGAATCTTAAATGTAAATAATTTTATTGTAAAAAGTATTGCCTTTTAGCCAGAATTTGAACCTAGAACTCCAGAAATACTTTTTTCAAAAGTATGCTGCTAAGTTAGATTAATAATATCTCAATTACTAAAAAAATTAACGTTTTTCTCGTAGTGATGTATAAAGTACAAACTTAATTTACTGATTGCAGCAACTACAAAATTTTATTCATTTTAGCAAATGTAATAAAAACAAAAGAAAGTTTTTTTTTTCGAAATACAAAAATATTAATTTCTTTTAAAAGAATGCTGAAAGCTAGATCAATAATATCTCAATTACCAAAAAAATATACTTCTCTCATAGCAATGTACGAAGTACAAAAGTAATTTACTAGTGACAGCAGCTATGAAATTGTATTCATCCTGGCAAAAGCGATAAAAATAAAATTAAAAAAACTTTTTCTCTGTGACGGGATACAAAAATATTATTTTTTTCGAAGGTATGGTAAGTCAGATCAACAGTGTCTCATAAATCCTAGCCAATCAATCCACCATTTGACAGTTCCAGGACTCTAAAGCCGCAATATCAACGACTCGTGTCACAGGATGCAGGTGGGATACGATAAAGGGTACCAGGATTTTGCTTATCTTCCCAGTATCCGCACTCGTATACTCTCTAATCTTGACCAACGGTGCTTCTGGTCGCATTTCCACGAACCGATGTATGTTGCTGCGCATTTGACAGCTCGGTATCGATACGTCCGTTGGTGGAATAGGACCGATACATTACACCAGCAAAAACGCATCACAGATCCGAATGATTACGGCTAGTTTTCCACTTTCCTTCCAAAAGATTTTGAGAGAGAGAGAGAGAGAGAGATGGATGCAAACAAAAATCTAAAAAAAATTATTAATTTTGAATTACCTAACGTTTGATTTGCTCGGAAGTAGAAAACATCGTGATAATCTGAATAAGAATAAGTGCAATTGCGTCACCGGGAATTGCGCTTACTCCGGTCACATAATTACCTCTTGGAGATAAGACGAGAACCTCGGATCGCTCGCGAGTCGCAAAATCGCAGAGACGGAATTATTTTCCCGTTATAACGCTCCAAGTTATTTCACTCGGAAATTTGTGAGGCGACGTGGTTATTATTATGGAGTGCGTCGGTTTTAATGACAAGCGGAAAGAAAATTGACCTTTGGCTTCTATAAAGTAAAACGTGAAACATCGAGAATACGCCTCTGGTTTTCGCTCGCGAGAAACGTTCACGCGAACTCGGAGCCAATTACATAGTCACCGGATTCGTAACCGGTGTAATAAAAAGCGCTTAAACATCGGGCGCATTTTCCTCTTACCCGTAATTCCCGCGTGCTGCGCTGTACCTTCCCGCAATAATGCACCTGGAGAACGCATGCATGTAAGTAAGTAAAACGAGGCGAGCGAACGAGTCCGCGCCAAGTTGGCGCCTCTGATTACATTCGCATGAAAACATTTACTACTGCGTTTCAAACCTTGTATTCAACCTTGAACGTCGTCGATAGTTGACAATGTTTCGCGCATTTCCACTTTTAAATACGTCAATGAGATTTACGCTTTTTATAAATCACATTTAATATTTTAACTAACGCAAAATTAAAAAAAAGAACTACAAAATTGAAACGCAATCTATGAGTATTTTAAAACTTGCCTTAATCACATTTAATATTTTAACTAACGCAAAATTAAAAAAAAGAACTACAAAATTGAAACGCAATGTATGAGTATTTTAAAACTTGCCTTATAATAAATATTTTACAAAAAAATGAAAAAAAAAGTTTAATATTTTTATAATTAAGAAAGAATATTCAATGAGTTTAACGTTTCTTTAATTAAGAAATATAAATTATAGTTTTACAAGTTCTCACAAGTAGCGTTTAAAAGATTCGCGCATACAACACCTTAAATATAGCGACGAAGGTGTTAATCGACATATACGACACTATATTTCTATGTAAGCGCGACAACGTTTGCCACCGTATCAAATATGCTCTTCAGCAACCGTGTCGACCGTGGAATACATTTTCCTTGGATTTATACTGCAGCATTACACGGTCAAGTCCAGAGAAAATCCCGTCGCAATCTTCCCAAATATATTTGCATATGAGGCCGGATATGTAGAAAGACTCGAATCTACGCGACTCTATGCCACATGCACATACGCAAATAAAATCACGTTTCTTTCATATCCGTTTAAATTCACTCGGAGATATCCAAGAGCGACAGATAGACGAATAGAAAATAGACGGAGACGTCGACACAATTTCTTCCGCAATCTCTTTCTTCAAGTTCGGCGTTGCTTGCGAAACGTTCGTCTAGTTGGAATGACTACCGTGACAAAGTAAAATTATGCGGATATCGAGAATGACGATGGACGTCTCAGATTGTACTTGACGGTTTCCCGAAAGCCGTGGGGCTTTCTCTCTCTCAAAGGAGTCAAGACACCGAAGCTGAATTGGAGAAACAACGAATCACGACGCAGAGCCTTTGTGACAACGGCGCAAAAACATTCGAGCAAAATTACGTACTTCTCTTTTACCTGTATCACCCTCTTTTCTCTTGACGATCAGATTTAAACGGCTTTGAACTCGCCACGAAAAGTAGAGAGAACGACGAATGGGATGATTTCGTGCCCCGAAGGCGGTCTTATGGCGTTCGGAGGTCGCGACAATGCTCGCGCAGAAACTCGTTTTGCCAGTTAAATCGAGCGTGAATTGCGATGCCGCGCGCAGAAAACGGAGCATCGGTCCTGCGGAGATATGGCGGGGATTTAAAAACGATCGAGGAACAGATAGTGACGGGACAAAAAGAAAACGGCGCCGGCCCGGCAGATCGCTCGAGAATATTCTCAAATATTTTTTCGTATGAATAAACGTACGTTCGTGCTTGGTGAATCGTTGGCGAGAAAATGCGGGAATCGCCCGAATGAGCGGATGACGAGCGAAAACAACGTACGCCGCGCACCGTCGGTATTTCAATGCGAAATACGCAAACGATCCCGCGTCCATTTGAGAGACGAACGACCGCAGAGTGCGCACGAAGAGGTCAGTCGAACGATGGATGGAATTAATTGCCGAGCTCGAGCTACATGTTCTATCCGGCACCGCCGTTGTAACGAATTTTGTCAGTTTACGGAGCAAACAAGCCTAGCCGCCTCATCTCAACCGGACCAAAAAAAGGTAGCCGATGTTCGAGCAGCGATGCGAAATAGTCGACGGTGACGCAATTATTCTGGAACGTATTCGCGCGGTACCAACACGTTTGTACCTTCCATCCCTTTACGAAGATAGAAACAAAGGGACAAATCCGATTAATGTCTACGATTGCGTGCGCAGCGTAATCACCCTGGATTCATTCCATTGGCTTTTATCTCTTCGACGCTACAAAAGAACATTATTGCTCATCTATTTATCGTAATGATACTCGAGAGCTTGTGATATCTGTTTCAAGTGCACATTGAATTATCTAATAGCACAAGATGCATTCTTTTGATTGCGTAAAAACGCTTAAGCTCTTCTGATATCAACTTTTTCAATGTATTCGTTTTAGTTCTTACAAAAAAAATAATTATTAATAAGGAATGAATGAATTGCTACTTATTATCGAGGAACAAAGCACTTTAGAAAGCTTTCAAAGTTCAAGTCGAGAGTAAATCAGCATACTATTAGTTATTATTAATTGCCTCGTGGCAGTATTTTATATATTCGATTGGGAATTATCAACCCGTTATCAACACTTCTTCAACTTTATTTTTTACAGGTGCTCTTGAAAAAACGCCAGACTCTTTACCGGACGATAGCATTTCTTATCTCTGCCGAAGAAAGGCGAGCCGTGCTCATCAACACGCCGCGCATCCAAGATATCTACTTAACAGTATCTCAAAATACACATTAGTATCGAGGTTTCTCAATAGGCCAATACATATAGCATTCTAATAGTAAATACTATTTACATTTCCATCAAATTAATCTAAGCTTTGAACAATGCTTTTTTTCTCGCTTCAAGATGTTACAAAATTTAAATACCGAAAAATAATACATAGGTATATCATCAGAGAATATCGCGGAGAATATAACTCGAATACAAAAATAATACAACAAATTTGAAAAAAACTGCAACAATACAAGTTTTTGCATAATGTACAATATAACGGACAGGCATAAAGCAATCAACTAATGAGAGCTTTTTATTATTATGAATAAAAAAGAAAAATGAAAGACATTGATTGATTCATTTTTTCTATGCTCTCGCTCTAACAGTCGATGTACTCGTATTATAGTAAATGTATGTGTGTAGTATGGATGACAATATATATAAATACTGTCAAAATACGTATTAGGTGACGACAATTAATTACGATAATAGGTGATAATAGGTAGAGATGGCGTGTGCGTGTGCGAGAGTAGTTATGTGAGTCAGCAAAATTAAGGCGAACATTAATAAGAGTGCTCTCACCTTTATGCGCTCATAAAAAATGAAAATATATACTTATATCTACAGTGTGTACGTGAAAAAAAAACATTTATTTAATCTGTATTCACATTGATAAAATATCTAAATTTATTTATAATGATAGAATAAAGATACCTATTTATTACTGATTTCTAGTTTAAGCACTTAGCTCACATATAATAATATTCACAAGTTCACACTGAGTGAACGTCTGTTTAAAGAAGCCGTCTCATTCGCGATACATTATGGATATGCCGTACCCAAGTATGGACTCTCGTTTTGGCAAGAACTATTACTACATCGTAAAACAAGCGTCTCGCTGTTGAACAGAGTTATTCGAGTGAGTTTCAGCAACACTTATCTTTCCGTGACTTATAGACTGCGTTTTTCTCAGGCCGTTTTGTTTTGTATTTTATAGAGACTCGCCAAAAGCTCGCGGAAGAGCATTTCCTCGACGTGCGAGCGGACCAAGTTTCTCGACGAAGTCATAGTCGCGAAGGTCGTTGCAACAATCTCGAAGTGATGGGTATTGCTAAAAAGATCGAACTTCCTCTAAGCCGTTTATTGCACATTGCGCCGTTACGTAGATAGGATTTCTTGCAACTCGCGCGAGGTCTGGTGGATTGCGTTATACCCCAATATACGTCTAATGCACAAAGTTTGACAATGTCGAATGCACCGCGGAACCGGCGAACAAGGAGCGTACGTGCTTCTATACGTTATTTCCATTTTCTCTCTTCAACCTCTCTCGTGCCGTGAGTATCTCTGCGCGCTCAAATTGTTCCAAGGTTTAATGCGTGTTATTTCCGATGCTAATAACGTCGCTCTCACTCGACTCGTGCTCAACCACGTAATTGCAAAGGGGATCGCGCGTCTTCGATAAGAGAATACCGTAACATACCGACACCACCTTGGCGCCACGCAAACGGTACTACTTTTGCTTACTAACTATCACAATTTGAAAAATGCGGATTTCTCAGAATTAAGCCTGCGCATCAATATAATAAGCTGACCATTACCCTGTAATTATAACTTACCGAATAAGCGCCGACAAAATTCATTAATTAACATCGTTTAGCATTCTGTTTCTGCATTCTAGGAATTGTAAAAAGAAAATCAATATCAGATAGTCAGAGTTGAACGTGCAACAGATGCCGTGGCAAAAATTATGCAGAATGCAATCCGAGATGTCCATTTGGTATGAGATTTTTCTCGGAGAAAGAGGATTTCCGTGTTTCGTTGGCAATCCAGTTACCTACGTACATCACATGAGGATACACCTCCATCTTTCATCCTTACACGGCGGATGCAGCCGCAAATCATGTAATGCAGGCGGCTTGCTGAGTATCCAAATGAAGAACTAGTGAAGCCACTTCGACGAAGTGCGGCTGCGGCGCCTCAGACGACGCGACGCATCCATTGAGGCGCTCATGCGAGTACAACAAAACGTTGTAGCGTGGCTTTAAAGTCCGGACGGAAGGAAGGCGAAAACAAGCAACGACGAGGATCGTGCACGATCATTACTATACCATTTCCCCGGGAGACCAAGTGAAGAAAAAGGGAGAACATACCAAGAGCATACGACAAAAAGCAACGAAAGCGGAGCTCTAACTGCCGGCACCTTCGAACGCCGTAATCCAGTAATGCAAATACGATTCTCGACCATGATTTTCTTATTTCACCCGCGCGTATCGTGATGCAAATTTTTTTCAAGCTCGCTGCAGTTTTTGCATCGACGCAATTTAACGGCGGCATTAGAATTTCGTTCGCAAACATTCTCAATATGTATAAGATAAAAAAAGAATATATCGCTCTCTTACTTCAAAAGACATAATTTTAAAAAAAGATGTGATTTTCAAGTTATTATTAACGAATTGATTAAATATTACCTTGCCAATCATAAAAAATGAATTCGCTTAAGAGAGAGAGTTTATAAAAAATCATTAACAACCATTTCTCCAGTTTTTGAAAACCGAAAACTCCGACTATTTGATCAAATTTCCGGAATGCGGAAAAAATCTCCGGTTAAGTGTTTAGCCACAAACTTTTTTAAATTACACGCATCGATTTTTCTACGCACTAAGAATAATGTGTACCTAAAAATGGGTAAATCAAATGAGTCTGATTACAGTAATCAAAATTCCGGTTATCTTAACTTTTAAATATTATATTAAATAAAAAAAATTCTGATTCGTCTTTTTTTAACCAGAATTCCAATTAATCCAATCAGACACTTTTTTCAGTGCAAGTTTTGGAAAGATATTTTCCGGCAGACGAGTCGAATATGATGACTTTTTACTTTTTTTTTAGAGAGAGCAATGCACAGAGATAGTTTCAATTTCGGAGATTTCGGTAGTAGTTATTGATTGGCAGGGTAGTGAGATCTCCGGTTGCAAAGTGATCTATCTTTAGTAGAACACTAGTCGAAAGAGTGATGACCGTGATCATAACTCAAAAAGAGTGCTTTAAAAAATGTCAAAACGGTCACAATTCAAAAGAGTTAAAAGTCCAGTTTATCTCGACCTCACCAATTATCGCATTGAAAAAATCTCGAATTCAAAATCGAAACATCTGCAGTTAACTTCATTTGATAAGTGGAGGTGGTATGTCGAATATTGGTGATCTCTCTCTTTCTATAATATGTATTTCAATTATTTGCATATTTATATGTTATCATCTTATCAAAACATATAATTTACTCATTAATAATGCAAAAGTTCACGCATTTTACTAGTTTGGTAAAAAAAAATTGAGTTTTCAAAAGTTGTAAAGAGAAAATGTCAAAAATTATATTTAATAGTGTTAAGAATATATTCTCTTTTTTGCCAACAGTATTTAATCAGTCAACAATTTTCTGTTTCTATAAATTGAAAGTATAGGTTTTCGTTTTTTTAAATTTCTTTTTCGTATTTAGATTCATATCTTCGCTTAGTCATTCTTGTGACACTGTTGATAAAACAAACAAAAATCTCAGATAATAATCTCAGATAATAATCTTAATTCTGTAAAATCTCGTCATCTAAAATCATGTTAACTGTTCCGAACAAAGAAATACGAGGACTAGGTAGAAATTTTAAACCACTGTCAGGTGAACCGTTTTAGTATCTCCGAAATCGTCTCTCCCCCAGATTTTTCCACTTCATTCGACCCTAGCCGATGAGCAGAACATTACACGATACGGTCTCGTCTTTCAAAGTGGAATGCACTGCAATGGCGAACAATCGCGCTGACGATCGTACCAGTGTCGACCAAGTTGCATCCCTGGTGAAATGAACGAGGACAAGTTCTCTGTCCTCGTTCGTCGGCCTCAGGATCGACGCGGTTAGAACGGGCCCACCCGCACGGACGAATGTCGTCCTTGACAAATGGGCGCTGGCGATTAAATCAATCCGGCGAGATATGGCCCTCTCGCGCTAGCACGACACGTCACGTTGCGTGGCTGCGCTATTTATGTGCTTCCACGCGATTCCGAATCAGAGCTGAGCAGAGCGAAGCGAAGGGTGGCAACGCGCACTTCGCTTCATCGAATCCCGTTATTCCGCTTGCCTCTTGTCGGCTTTTCGATTTGCCGGCCGCTGCAGAAAATCGATTTGTTAACTCGCGCCAACTTTCTCCTTCGCGCCGATAAAGTCAATCTTTGACTCTTCATGACTATCGATGTTTATATCCCGCTTCACGGTAATCGTCAACGCGATTATCCTCTACGATCGAAGAATGGATGAATTCAAGCGTAAAAGCCGTAATCACTCTAGCAATAGCGCGATTGTGATTGGCAATTAACGATTACTTTTCAACCAGTCAATTGGAGCAAGTGACGATTGCTTTTCTCTGATTCGTTAAAAAGTAATCGCCAATCGCTGGTGTGATTGTGATCACCTTTTTGCGGAAAACGTAGGGACTCCTCCCTCAGGCGTCCGATATAATTTTCCGAGATATGACTCTCTGCGGCGATTATTCCGAATCAATTGGAATTACGGTCCTTTAAATCGCGCGATCATATTTAGTGACGTAGAGGAAACCAGTTCACTAACAAAGGCTACGGGCATATATTGGCGTTAATAGGGTATACGAGTGATCTTAATGAGGTAGACCATCGAGCGAGCAGGCGAGTGAGCGTGGGTACCCGCGTACCATCAAAAGTCCGATACTCGACCGGAAAGGACAAAACCGACCGGCATTATGCGGCTTCTATTTGAGAGGTCGTAGGATTCCGCGACATGTAATAAATTTATTTCCAGGGTCCATGGTACAGGCGTTGTTCTTTCTCTTATCCTCGCTACAAGATATAGAAAAGCCGAACCAGCGATTTTATATATATATATATATATATATATATTCAGGTACACTGTGGTGAAACACACTCTTCCAGATAGTCATCACGAAAGCAAATCACCGTCTGGAAAAATGAGCGGACCGTATCAAAGGGGATCGTGTTAAAGGGTGTAATTTACGCGTATTTTTTTACCAAGAACCCTGATCACATCAGAATGCGCTAGAATAATTATAGAGGAATGTGAAGTCGTGTATTTTTAACTTCATCCAAGTATAAACGGTTATAGTAAAATACGATATTGTTATATAATGGCGTGGCGTGTAAGTGGACAATATACATAGAATTAACGATGTGCTTGTGCGAGCGTGTATTTGTCAGAATGGTCTTTTTGTTTCCTTTGCGTGACGTTAAAACTCCCGCACCGCTAATGAACGAAACTCAAGGTAAACTCGAGAGAAACATCCGTTCAATGTTTATCTCGGGTATCGAGTAATTCTCAATGGCAGTTCAGAAACTAAAGTACATCTCGTCTATCTGCTATTGGAATTAAAATAAAAATGAGATATTTAATATTATTTAAAATAAAAATATGAAGAATATAATATTAAAAAATACTGTATTACGGTTGAAAAATGTTATATGTGTGTATTTATTTCATATTATTATATTAAGAAATAGGTTCTAAAACAATGTTGATTCATGCGATTACACACGTATTAATAAAAATATTAATAAGAATATTAATGTCGTGTATTTGTAAAATCTATAAATTTTTTATCCTATTTTGTGATTTTATTAATCCTTAATACTATTTTTTTATTTTTCTATGCAACTCGAAACAGTGTATATCTCAATTTGTAGAAAATTTATCAAATATCTACCTTCATCTCTGTCGAGATAAATCTATCACAGTTGATCCGATTTAAGAGTTCAATGTAAATGTACTTGCGTTGAATATTATTTTCCATATAGTGAGGAAGTATCAATATATCGGAAACGAGCATGCCGACACTCAAAACTTATTCTATTACTATGTGCAATATTACGCTTTCGCCTGACATTTCACGAACGGCAAGCTGTCGTCGCGCTTTCATATATGATTTTTACCAGTGTTTTACTGATACTACTTTCGCGTTGCTTCCACAACTCGTCAATCAGTGCTCCATACGCCGGGCTCAATAAACGCAAAATAAGAAAATAAAAAATAATCTACGTATTTATTCTTTTCAGACAGAATCAGTCATACGTGTCAGAATAAGCTTTTGTTGGAATATTCTTTCGACTCGGACCGTTTCGCAAAATAATTGAATCGATCATTTTAGAAACTTGATAAATAAAAAAATCAAACTTTCGGAGAACTGAAGAAACATTTTAGTTTTTACAATTGTAGTGCCCCAAAAAGAATTAAAAATATGTAAAATAAGCCTTATTTATCTTTCTTATATTATACATTAAGCGAATAGAACATGTTACTTCTAAAACTAATTCCAATAAAAGGAATTTACTTTGAAAATATTGACTTTACGTTATTTCTAAAGGAAATAAACATTTTCGCATACGTATGTAACATAGGGCTTCTTAAGGAAATTATTAGGAAATCCTATGATTATATAATAATATAATAGAGATTTAAAAAAATTTTATTAAATAAATTTCAGCTCAAAAAAAAATTTAACCTTAACATTCAGTAATATACACAATTCATAAAAAAGCAAATTCATAATATTAAATTCTAGTAGGTTAAGTACTATATAGTGTAATATAGTGATTCATTATTCAGTGAATTTTACAAACTTCAATGTAAGGAAAACGTAAGTTACTGTTTCATGAATGACAGTTTTGTAAAATCTAGAAAAAGAATATTTGATTAATGTAATTTCTGAAGAAAATTATGGTATCCCCAACTCTCTTTGATTCTGAATCTTCTAACAACTCAATTACGACAAAAATCAACTTGCAAAGTTTCTGACCGATTCAATTAAAACTAAACTCGTTTAAAATGTATCTACTATTTTTGACATTTACTATTGTTTAACTGACGTGCACAAGTGCGACAGAATAAGAATTCAAAGTAATGTAAAACTTTTATGCGAAAGTTCTTGTGGTCATGCATCACGAAGAAGCTCCAGAAGTACAATTTGCCGACTCATCTCTGTTCCAGAGGGCTTCCAACTGGAAACGAAACATGTGAAAGGTTCCTCTCACGTTTCTCTTGTACTTTTACGAGTCGACCGATCCATGATCTAATTCGACATGGGACGAATGGTGCGCGTCCAGCGATTCCTTCCTGATTTTTCGATTGGATCTCGCCGGGCCGTTTAGTATTGTCCCCGATATCACCGCGAGACATTTCGATCTCTGAACTGCGGCGCATTGTCCGCGCTCGTGCACAGTATTAGGCGATTCGTTCCGTATGTACGTAGGAAATGGCGTCGCGCTCAGACGTTGCGCTGAAGAGAGATAGGGCCTCCTAAGCTCGTACATATAGATTTTTATTATTGCCGTGTTATTTATCGTTGCCATTCCCTATCCAATAAAACCTCCATTGTGCCTGAGTGACGTTGAGCGGCCGGGTTATTTATAATGATTGCCGTCTTGCGTTCGCGCGAGCGGATCCTCCTGGACGCGCGCGCTTGTTCGATCGTCGTCGGCAGTGGTGTGCCAGGCACCTGTTGGTTCTTTACCGAGTGAAATATAAATTTGATGACGACGATAGTGCTCGTTCGCTGCGTGGGCTTCAGAGATGCGGAGGTAGCGCGCGCGTAGACAGCGGCTCGACGGGATATTAAATTCCTGCGGTCCGCGCTTTACCTGCGCCGGCGCTGTGTCCATTATTTTTGTTATTTCGATCCCGCGTAAAGAATTGCGCCGAGCAAGCACGTCGAATCGTTTTGTACTTTTTCCGTTATCTGTTCGCTTTCGATATCAGATACGAAGATGTATTATTTTCTGCTTTAATAACACTCTCAGCAGCCCTAAAACAAGTTCTTCGATGAATATGTTCGAAATAAAAATATGTACAAAATAAAAAAAAATCTTCAAACAAATTTCTTGCTGATTTTTTCGCCTCAGTTGCAATTTCGTGTCACTCACGCAGTCATATGCACTCGTCAAAACTAACGCTCGTCTTGCGACGTTTTAGCGTGCCAGGAGGATCTCTAATGTCATAAAATTCAGCATTCAAGGTTGCGCGTGGACTAGCGATAAACAGATATAACTTCGATATATTATATTTCACTATAACGTGTCATCTTAGTGAGGAATTAGATGGAATGTGAGAGTGGAATGTATGTACGTACACAGCAGCAAAATGGGACATGCAAGTGAACGTTTATCGTGATATACGCTATAAAGTAGAAAGACGGCATTATCGAGCGTCGTTCTATACAGACAGCTCTGCATTACGTTAGTTTCATACAATGTATTCGTTAGTTACACTTGAGTAACTAACATGCGAATAATGAGGATTGCGAACACGTAGAATAAGAGCCAACGGCTTAATTCAACAAAGGCTTTCTCTGTAACACAGGAAGGTAAAATTCAGATGGAACTGCAAATTTATGAAGAATGTAGAAACGCAATCAGACCGTATTTGCGTCGGACTTACACGAGATTATTCGATTAAAAAACGATGCATACCGTTTCAAACAAAATTCGTTCCAGTGCTTAGTATATGTAATAGAAATGAGGTTGTTAATAAAATTTACTGCATTTCATAAAATGTGGGAATATTCTTGCTTTGGATATTAATACGCTTGAATCCGACAATGTTTCAATTTGCCCAGTTGGAAGGATAATATTCTAGCGCAAAAAAGAAACAATAACGTGCAAATAGATTGTTGATTGTTCGTATTGTCGATAGCAAGAGGAGGTTTTGAAACAAGGTAAAAAGTTCGGTCAAAGAATATTTTTTTGTCGACGAAATAGGTCGGAAGGTCGCCCGATCGTGCATTTCGTCCGCGCCGCGACCATTTGTAATCCTGGCATAGCCAATATTCTCGTTCGCAATTATTCTTCGATAAAGCGAATTTAATCGACGATCACGAAGTGCTCGTGTCGAAGAACGCGCATTCGATTCGTATTTTGACCTGCACGTCGTCGTTGCGGTAGTACAAAAACGGACGTTGGATCACGTGGTGCGGGGTATGGAAAACCTTCGCGCTTGGTCGATTTAGCGATCGAACGATTGCGCGAAATTCTATGCCTTACGTACGTCCAGCATCGTTGAAAAAGTGTTTTCTTCGTGAAAATTAATATCTTCAGCATCAAAAATTACTCCTCGATTAGTGTGTGTGTACGTTTGAAAATATTTTCAGTTTGAATCAATTTTCTTGGAAACTTTGCGCTTATAGTCATTTAAGATCCGATCGGCGTGTGTAATAACCACCACTTCGTAACGTCATACTGATGACCGTAATTTTATTCTTTTACGAGGAATATTTATGACCGTGTTGAAGTGTTATACCATCGCCTGCGCCGTTGTTCAAAGTGAAGTTTATAATTGCGAGATAAAGTTGGCAATGGCGGCATTACGTCGGTTTTTGCTGAGTGCGAAATTCTGGCGAGAAACGACGCGCGAGTACCTTCGAGTCCGATCGTTCCGATTTCCCGCGAGCGAGCGTAGGGAGAGTCTAGAGGCACCACGATATCAAGCCGGATCGTTAGTCACGCCATTTCGGATTTAGCCGGTCGTTACGTACGCCAACTGCATACCGTCCTTCGGGAGCTTTGAGAAGATTAGGGTTTACGTTGGTGCGGCGGCCTGCACCTTCTCTCGCGGCACGGCGTTTGCATTAGGCACAGGCTCGCACGTACGCGGAAAACTGATACCTCAGACCAGAATGAGTAAGGTGGGCTCTTCCTTTTATCATGATGACCTGGATAGTTCCGTACCTCGTTGGAAGGTACATAATTGTTGGCTTGTTATGTTAATCGTTCCTCTATCGACCGAGCTCGCGTAAGACTCGCTCTCCGTCTACACGCGGAACGCCGAAGTTATCCGAACGACCTTGTTAAATTATTACGGAATCGAAGGAAGAAAAAAGAGAGAGAAAGGAACATGATGACTGTATAGAGTAAGCACTCTTAATTTCCACGTTTTCGCGAGCGTCCGAAAAACCGCTCGGCTCTCGAATCGTATCGATCTCGACGCCACACTCGCGGGCGTCCATCTAGCTTTCGTATTCGAGCGACGCGTCTCACGCTATGTTGGAATGCAAAGGAGAATTCTACACTTTGCGGCGAACCGCTTGTTTCATTCTACCTTTCCGCGCGTATCGAAGCCGAAACGAAATAAAGGATGGAATAGCAATCAAATTTTTCGCTTGTCGCGTAGTGAAATAAATGGTATTTGAAAGAGATGTATTCGAATGTTGTTAAGCGATGAATAACTTGGCAATATTGTTTCGAACATAAGTTTGTACGCAGGCTTTTAAAATTAAACATGTAATTTTCTTACTCTTTGAAAACGGTCTTATTAGCAGGAGTAAAATGTTTCAGTAAATGCGCAACTAATTAACATGATTTTTAACTCTTCGAAGTTAAAAGAGTGTTTATTGAATACATCCATTGATGCAATTACTCTCTAAATCTGAAAAGTGCTAAAAATGCCTGTAATCAATGAATGAAATATATAACTCAGCTAACTTTCCTTTAGTGTATAATTTCAATGTAATGTATATGATATTGGAAGATTAGACGTGCAAATATTTGTATATTTTAATTATATAATGTTTAAACTTTCTGCTTTTTTAGTTAAATTTCTCTGATTACCCAATGCCTGTTAACAGGCGTAGTGTCAAGTATGTCATCGGATAATCAGTAAATACTGATTCAGAGTTAGGAAGTGTAAACATCTTTATTAAATAATTCAATTTTCTTTATGTTACATCTGTAAATTTGAATTAATCTCATTAAAATATACATATTTTAATATTAATATAAATTAAATAGATTTTACAGCCCAACATCAGTAACCATGTTACAGATTTTGGCATCAACTCCGGAAAGTTAAACAAATAAAAAGTAGAATATTGCTTAATGAACAATGATTGAAAAAATCATCCCTTCGATCTACAACAATCTGCCCAATTACGTGAAGATAAATCACGAAATTCGATTGTATAAATTCATACAATATTTGAATATTGCCATTCAAGCACGTCCGATATCTCGACGATCGCTAAATGATTCTTTTTCCTCTTGAGAGATCTCATGGTTTTCGAAATTCTGGCATACATTTCGGTCCAACGAACCGCGAACGTGACCGCGAGAGAGAAATTCGCGAGGGGATGCATGCTGTTACTATCAGACGTCGAATGAGTTGTTTTTTTTTTTTCAGGGCTACGATAAGACGAACAGCATACGTGCAGCGTACAAATGGTAGCAGCTGCGCGTGTGTTGAATATTTAACCGGTTTAAGCCCCACGTACAATACACGCCGAATCACACTGAATGGAGAAGCCGCTGCCATGGGTAGTTGCTCCTCCAAAACAAATCGAGACGAGCGGGGGTCCATATTTAATCAACACACACTCGTACCCCTGCGATCTCTTTTCGCAATCATTCCTCTGACCTGTCAGTGCTTCTTGAATTCAATGAATCTGTAAGATCGATTTATATGAATTTTTCTCTTGTACCTATACTTGTTTTATCTACAATAATTTTCCTGTTTATGTTATTAATTATTTTCAATAGTTTTTATTAATCATTTTATTAATTTATTTTATTATTTTCAATATTTCAAATTATTACCATGAATAAATTGAATATAAATTACCATATCAATCATCAAAAGTGAAAAGTGAATTATATAATTTAACACTTCATAAAAAATCATTAAAACATAATCAATCACAACTTAAAAAGGATGCTTTAACATTAAAACCACCAATGACGTCTTGCTAGAAATGCTGAAGGTACTAATTTGGTAATTTTCTATCTTTATTTTCAGTTATAAATATAATATTATTTATATCGTTAAAATACGTTAGAATTATTTGTATCGCAATCACATATTTTCAATATTCTGTATTATAGATACTACATCAAAAAAGAAAATGATTAGTGAAGCCAAAATGGTACCGTTGGCAGTTCTAGTATTAAAAAAAGTAGTTACAACAAAAAGAATAATTTTTTAAAGATTGTGAAACAAAAATGATAAAAATATTATAGATACTACATCAAAAAAGAAAATGATTAGTGAAGCCAAAATGGTACCGTTGGCAGTTCTAATATTAAAAAAAAATCGTTACAACAAAAAGAATAATTTTTTAAAGATTGTGAAACAAAAATGATAAAAATAATTAATTGAAGAATTAAAGGACTCTTTTATATAACAATAATTAATACGTTAAAAATGGCGAATAAGAGTCAAATTACAATTTAAAATCTGAATCTGATAATTTATTTATTCTAATATTCTATATTGCGAAGAATATCACGTAATTTTTTTGGCGTTTCGTCCCGGCTTCCACTACTGGATTCATCAGTAAGGTATTAGATAAAAATAATATTTTATGTTAAAAATATATTCTTTTTGCAGATACTATTTGATTAATCAAGATAAAAATAGGTTTTTCTTTTTCTGAGAAAATTATCTTTTTGTACTACTTTTTTAAAGTAAAGGAACAATATAATGACAAATATCCAAATTTATTGCAGCATTACCATGATAAAATGTCCGTTGCTTTATTTTCAACGTGCGTCATATATGAAGTAGAAAAAAATTAATTGAAAGTTTCTTGGTACGCTTAATTTTGTAGCGATATTAATAAATAATAAATGTTTTGAATTATTGCAAGCTATCATTTGATATTATCACTAAAAAAACACTGCATTTATAATGACTATAATCAATTTTGCAGATTGTTCCAAATCGACGAACGAGACACATACTTAAATGTCTGGTATATACATAAATTCACATGTATATGTTATACTTTAATATTCAATAAGATTTGAATATTTAATTCAATAAATATATGGCCAACGAAAATCTCGCGTAATTGTGAGTGGCATGGCCGTCGGCAATGGCGATTTCATAAGGGATAGAGAGAGAGAGAGAGTTACGTAAGGTGAAATCGTGGAATCGGCGAACAGTAGGGATGACTCGAACGAACGCAAGGTGCACTCAAAGTGCATAATTTAGAGATGGTTCAATGTTCGCCACGCTAAAACTGGGCGACTTTAACAAAACCGGTAAAGGTTCCATTAGCACGAAACAAGCTCTCGGGTCGCGATGGTAATTCTGTTGGTCCAATTAAAGGTCAACGTAAGACCTGCAGATTGCCAATGGCTATCTCGTTAGGTTGACAGTCAATTCCTCATTAAGGGTCGAAATTCCAGGATGGAGGAGTAAAGGGAGAAATGGGAATATTTATCGGAATCGTTAAATAGAAGGAAGGGTGGCAATTCATTAATAACCACGCCAGAGTAATTTGCTCCTGGTTTGCGGAATCGATCGAGCGGAAAAAGAAGGGAAAGAAGATTTCGCCGCGTCGGAAAGTCGAGAATCAAAGATGTTCAAGTAAGTAACTTGGCTCGCTTTAAGACTTTCAACGTAGTCACGTGGAACGAAATACTACCTGAATTAATTACAATACGTTGCATTGCATAATTAACCGCATCAAGTATTTATATCGATTCTCTCACGCTTGTGTGAATAACCCGCCGTTCTGGCAACGAAGAGAAACTCTTGAAAGTAGCAGGTAAAATATTTATTAATACGATAATATCAATGATAATGCAGTCGCTGCTTAATTATAAATAATCGTTAGTAATAATATATTGTTCAATTAATGAATTTCAATAATTATATTTATATTATAAGTTTATATTTATGCGCGAAATGCAATATGTAAAATCGCTTATGGAGACGTGTGCAATGCAACGTGTGAAATCCAAATATTATTTGAAATTATTTATACAACGTATTATGCCTTTATCGTTCTTTTAGTATTTTTTTAACAGTCGCATTACATGCAAGACGCAAACCGAAACGAGAAGTTTCCACGTTACTTTTGTTGTTTCAAGCCCTTAACTACGCGCAATTACAGCAAGTTACAGGAAAACGTGCCGGATTTTCTACTTTCCGTAGTCGAACACTCGTTCAATGGAAGTATAACTGAGCTAAAAGCAAAGTTTGAGAACCACCCTGTGAAGGAGTTAGACTAATGCGTTTCGCTCAGTGGACAAACGAACAAGAGTCTCTCGAAAGTTGCTTATATTATAAATTATGCTACGATACATACAGATAGCTTCGATAGCGGTTCATTAGAGGCACTTAATTGGCCAAGCATTTTGATTATATTCGAACTAGGTAATTACAATGGTAGGCTGAAGTAATAAACTTTGATGTATCTAAATAATTGCAGATATATGCAAAACATATTATTTCAAAACTATTAGGTAATGCAAAATATACATTGAAAGAAAAGTATTTGATACTTATTTATGATTATAATTGCGTGGTAAAATAATTATTATGATTAGAAATTCTATTTTTATAAAGTCATTATGCATATAATATATGTTTGTAATAATACAGCAAAAAATTCATATTTTGTCATATATCTAGAATTTTTTTATTTGCATTATTACATATTAATTATATAAGCTTAAAACAAAGAGTAATTTAATCAGCAAATGCCATAAACTTTAAGTAATAATTTACAAGATATCTAATATTTTTAGCTAAAGCTGCGTAATTTTTATATACCTACTTATATTCTAAAAAATATATAATTGACAACGAAAATGATGACAAATTGTATAGTTAAATTATGGTAATCAGCAATCATTTTTCCTTTCTAATGGATGTCTATTTGTACGAAAATATATCATTTCACGGCAAAAAATGTTATTTATAAAAACGTTTAGCTCTTCGGTATCACAACAGTTTTACCAGTGCAGTGATAAATAATGTAATGCAATAAAAAGTTAAAAAGACGTTAAAAACAAAGATTAATGCTTATAATGTTTCACACGTTGTTGTACTTACATGCTTCTTACATGTTATACGATTAATCATGAAATGTTGCCTGTTCGCACGTCGAATACCCCATGAATATCTCATCCTAACAGTAAAATATCTAGACTGAAAAAAGAATCTGGCTGTATTTATTGGAATTAGAAACGATATTTATCAGAATTTTACAGTTAAATCTACTGATTCATTAATTTTCAACTATTTTTCTTAATGTACGATACTTCGATAGCAGCCTATATCATTTTCATAGAAATGTTCCCTGTACGCATTTCTGTTTGTAACATCCGATGCTTTTCTCAAATATTGCATAAATCAATATTAGGTATGCTAAACAGTGAGTCTCGGTCAGTACGCGTACATGACGATACATAAATTCCATGTGATAAAGATTAAATATTAGTCCTGGGTTCTATTTCCTCTCGTAATTAAAATGTAAGTACACCTGCTTATTACGTCGTATCTATACCGTCGATATGACCCCGTTACATCGACAAGAGTAATTTCTCAACCGTGTAAAGTACAATACTTAACCGGTTATCTCTCAGTGTCGCGTATATCACGATATCGTGTGCAAATCAGGCTTCGCCTGAATAAACATATCCATTATGTACATCGTACATTCGCGGCGGATATTCTCATAAGCGTGACCGAAATCCTACAACAAGAATGAAGATATTGTTTCAGGGAAAATCCGCAGTACTGCGCGGTACTGACGGTTGATCGATAGCTTCGTCGTAAATACAACGTATAAAGGAATTTATAACAAAGAACGTCGTTAAATAAAACACGTATAAAGGACAATAACTATAAATGAAGTAACGTTTAACTGCAACGATATATTCATTTAGCGTTTTCGCTTAATTGATAAACCCAGAAATCTGTATATATTCAACGGTAAAATGATTACCAGTGGCAATATAATTAGCAAGAATCAAGCGGTAGTTTGCGTAATAACGTAGGTATGCCGTGATCGTAAATTCTAAAACATTTGTACAATTTCATCGTGCATACGATTACTTTGAGTCAGGGTAAAAGCATTTTCAACACCGGGCGGTTTAAATGCAAAAGCATCGAGTACATTTCTCGGCAGAATGCGCGATTTGCGAATGCATGTATTACACGTATATCGTAATGTTCGTTAGAGTAGGGCCTCGGGAGGAGCTATTCTGACGTGGAAAATGTATGCGTTACAGAGCGACGCATGTGGAGTAGTTTATTAGACACCGCTATTGTTCATGGCGGCGGACGCCCGCTGTGTACCGTAAGTAAATGTTCGCCATTGATCATCCGAGCGTTTACATTTCACATTATAACAGTACAACGCTCATAGGAATGCCGACGATGCGTTCTCCAATGATAAACTTTTCATAATTATTACGCAATTTCGAGCAATGGCCTCGCGCCAGTGTTACCCTCGCGCTTTTTATTCGTCTCGATACATCGAAGATAATTCGTCGCTTGATAGTTTTGAAAGCACCGCATAAGCACCGATATCTCGCGGATGCGAATCGCATCGTAATGTGTCCTGGGGAGAGGAGACGTATGTACGATACGTACCTACATATACTCGTATGCGGCACGTTCGCACGCATCTACGCCCGGTACATTCTCATTGACGTTGTGTATAGCAATATTTCGATATGTCGGAAAGACAGATAGTTCTGAATGCGATATCACAACAGACATGTTTCAACCTAATGTATATAAGCAGGTTTAGAGGTAAGAAAAAAAAAAGAGAGAGACACGAAAGAAGTATATCACGGTCTCGAAAAAGCCGCAGTTTTCTGTTCACTCGAGAGAGATTGAATTTTGATTGACACAGCAATCTAAATCGGTTTAACACATGTTCCTGTCAAGTATAATCATAATATGCTGCACTCGTAAACATTTTTTGCGCAGAAATGACCACGTGAAATGACAGCTAAGTGGCAGCAAATTGCAACGATCCGTTATCGTTATCATTATGCATATCACGATGCATAGTATCGTATCATGAATGAGAATATGCTTAAAATTGGAACGGCGATAGCTTTTTCACGGTGAATGCGCCTTAGCCTTGAGCGTTTTATGGTAATTAATCGGCGTAGCTGAGTCGTGTGTACACTACGTGCGTTTTCCTCGAAGGAATGAATCGCGAAGGAAAACGGCACCGAGACAAGATGACACAACACGAAACGATTACAAAACGTAGATAGGTGTCGATCGATCGCAGTGATTTCTCATCGGGTCGAAGCAGAACTGCGTCGACGAATCACCGATTCTCACACATTGTATATGGTATGGTATACACCACGGGATTCTGTTTCGCTTACGCGAATCAAATATTAATTTTCACCGAAGAAGTGGACGCAAGCGAAGGCAAACGAGAACTGTTCCGGTTTCCCGATTTCAGATACTTCGATCTAGAACAGTTGCAACAAACCGCGGTTTTAATTTCCATCGAATAAATACGCAAACGTCTGATACCGAAGGAAAACGGTTGCTCGGAAATTGTATCGATTAAATCGAAAACGCGCTCTCGTTCGGTTCACTGTGGCGACTCGTTCGTGCGGCCGTTTGGCTTTACGTAAGATAGCTGTGAATCGTGAAATATATACGCCGGCGCAGCAATAATACAGCCGTTTCTCCAGTTTCCGAGAGAAATATACCTCGGCGATTAATCACGTTTTATAACGGCCGAATCGAAATCTAATTACGGAAAAGTAATCACACCCTTATCATGATAATATATATCGCCGATTCGTTGCCAAGTTCGCGAATTCTCGTTTCGGTGCGGTCTCTTTCATTTCGGGATCACACGTAAAAACTGGACGCGTTGTTCGTCGGACCGAGACCATCCGGAACATTTCCGTAGAACATATCCCCGAGAGAGTTCTAGAATGTACCGCGGATCAGGAGACTTTAGAGAGCGTAGGAGAATCCAGGGAACATGTACATAGGACTCTGGCACATAAAGTAAAGGAGAACCTGCGAACGCGTACAAGTTCCCTGAAAATTCTGCAAGATCGCGATAATTCCGCAATCTGAACGATTTAAAAACCGAGTTTAATAACAATCACGGCGAATAACAATCACAGCGCATCGCGAACGAATTGCTATTGAATGTGCGAATCGATCGTATTGAATGAAGGACTCGACGAGAAATTGGACAATAAAATTGGGCGGGCTTGCGGGAAATATATTTCCATTTTCGCCATGAAAAAAAGAAAGGAAGGGGCAGTTCGGCAGGTCGGTGCGATAAATCGACCCGCCGTGTAAATATACCGACGTGCCACGACCGGTATGGTATATACCCGCGTACCGGGGCCTGCGACGGCGATATTTATCGGCGAGGTACGTCGAATAATGCGAAATGTCCCGATTGCGCACACGGTTTTTCACGCGGCCGGGCTGAGCGGTCGCTGAGTCGACACCTCGAATTAGTTCTCGCGCGTGATCGAGTGCGGCCACCGGGGCTCGCTCGGCTAAACGGTGCACTGCGTTGCAACTGCACTAACGTTACCCCGCAACTTGGAGTGCAGCTCGTGCATTAAGATACGTCTGCAAACGCCACGAAGCCGAGATAATTTATGTTGCTCGCCGTTGCGATTAATTAATCGAGAAACTTCTCGCGCCAGCGGCACCGCGTCGTTATGTTAAACCTTAATCTACCCTGAGAGAGCTTGTCGAGGGTGCACGGCACTCATTGCGTTTTTAATATACGTTCGCAGATCGCAGACTGAAAACACGAACGAGACGATACCAATGTAATTAATTTTTTTTATTTTTCTGTATTGAAAAATACATGAGAAGAACGGTCTTTATAAAATAAACCAACAAAATAATTGTGTAAAACGCTTCGACTATGGTAGTTGATAAAATGTCAAAACTTTTTGCCAGCATTGCTTTTTCTACGTAATTATTTCATGATCCAACAAAATTACTTTTAGATCTATAATATCTCTAGCTATATTCTTAGATACTTAATAAAAATGATTCTTTTTGCGCAAGATTGCAAAGATTTGATACCAATTTAAATATTCTTTCTTCAAACGTCATATATTTACGTTACATTTGCGATGTATCTGTATTTTTAATTCACTTATGCTCTTGAACAAATTTTAGTCATCTGGATGTCATTTAAATTCATTTAGTCGTTGTAAATGAACAAATCATAAAGATGTTAATTTTATATCCTGCATTCTATTAATATAAATTGCAATATTATAAAATAATAGGAATACAATGGCATGCGTATACCTTTTCTAACAACAATGGAGCTTAATTAATTTTATATTATAATTGGTGATTATATTGTTTCAAATTGCTTTATATTCAAATTGTGAGTATATAAACAGAAATTGGAACAAATTAATCTAAATGTTTTATGTTATCTCTGCAGAATACGGTCCCTCCTCCTATTTTTGATATTTCCCTGATGGTGTAAAAATATGTCCATAATTGATCCGCGAAAAAGTATGGGAGGTAGTGTGAAACATTTACAGTATACTGCACACGGCACGTTTCCAATTATCTGAAATTTTTTACACTGCGAATTCGCTTTATCGAGAAGTTACACGAGAGTCGGACAAAGTTCCGTCGCTCGAAAACGCATTTACAGCAAGTCACCAGCTACTCTTTCGAGGCGCGTGTGACTAATTCGATCCTTTTCTACCGACATTTTTGGTTTCCATAATATCCTCTAGAATTATATAAAAAATATTTATTTTTAAAAACATTAAAAATCGTTTTTCTATTAATCCAATGTGTTATTGTATGTATACAATGTCAGATCCATTCTAAATGTTTATAAAATCATCACTATTTTATACGGTATACTATCAACATTTGAGTTCTTAATATAAACCGCACTTTAAATATTTTCACTCAAAATTATTTTATATATGGTACATAAAACCATATACATATTACATATATAAAAGCTTTAATATTGATTTATCTAATTTTAAGAGGGAAAAATGAAAGATCTTAATGTTTTATATTTTTGTGACGTTTTACTACAAAAAAGAAATCACGATTTCGAAGCTTCGCCAACGTCCTTTCGTGCGCTAATGCATCAAATCCCTCGGTGTCTCCGTATTACGTCAGTGTATCGTAACAAGTACTGGAATCCTCGAATCCTACGGTGGATAACGGAGAGAATATCCCGAACATCGTTGTGCACGCAAATCCTTTTGTCCGCTGGGCGATCGGTGAAGCGAGATCCGTGAAAGCGATTCGTGCGGACATTTCGACGAAATTTCGTAACCGGCTTAGAGCGCGTTACACGGAGGAAGATGGACGTCAATCGGGATGCTGGGAAAAGAGCAGAGACGGCTGCGATTGCAGGTAGATCATGGGAAAAGGAAAGAAAAATACGAGCCATGGATCGGAGCGTTTTAAAGACGGTTGTAGAGCCTCGTTAGTATTCCTCAACCTCTATCGGGAATCGGGATGTCAACCGACCGGCGATTTGGCATTCAAGCTAGCGCCCCGTTGCAGTAATCTCGTCGAACGCGAAATAGATTCCGTTTCATCTTGCGCAATCAATCTTGATTGGGACTTTAACGTTGGAAAGCAGCGGCAACACACCGTTCGTTGGCGTTCGGGGGACGCGAAATTCCACCCCACGACATCGCACTGCACCGTACAGACGACAGGTACGACGCGATATAACGTGGCAGCAGATGGGCGAAATAGGCAGCTTGCCTTGGTCTTTTTATATCAGATTTAATCGTCTTTACGGATTTTAATATCGAATCGTGCGACACGCGATGTTGGAGAAAGGAGGCGTCCAATACCGAAACGTGGGGCGTCGAGAAATCGCAGTTTATGGAAATATATTTCCAATGAAATTAACATTTTTTTAAATGCAAATAACGAATTATTCTTCAGAATCCTGTTTGTCTCGATGAATATTTCTGTATTCGATTATATTCCGTTCCCGGAGAAAGATATTAGCTATTACATTCTATCTTTGTAAAGATTCGGCTCGGAAGATTAAATTTCAGATATGCCGCAAAGGCTTTGTAGGATTTAGAAGCTGCGGGAAAGCCTCGACTTTCCGCAACCACCGTGATCACAGATATATCTACTTTTGATCGGCTCAAAAGCGAATACAGAGAGAATTGGGCAAAGGTACAGAAACTTCTCTCAGAGTCTAATCTTAATCACGACATGAAAAGAATTTCAAAAGCTACATTGAAAGTAGCGCGCGAATTATGCATAATCCACGTTAGACGGTTCATTAAATAATCACGTACACTTCAACGTACCATTCTGAATCTCCGATTGTATCTAGAGACGAGAAACACTCGCCGCACACACAGTAGTATCGTTTCGAAGAAAAACGAGCGAGCATCGATCAGATCAGAGGTATACATTGCGACGTTGTGGAATTATTTTCACATCCCTTCTCACGTAGTCACGACGAGCACTCGCGCAATCGATGAAACCGATGCCTCAACGCTTCGCGTTACAAAATGTCAATTGATCATTTCTCCTCCTGGTGAAGCGCTCTACAAGTATAAATATCATAGCTAGATCCCGACCTGTACCTGCGGGCCTTTTATTCTCTTAGCCAGCACATGGCCATAGTGCACCGTACATCTGATGAGTTATTGCGCCCTATCGACCACGAACAATGGAGCCGAGCCTCGGAGTTGTATACGTCTCGAGTGATGGAAACGATTGAGGAGATAGCGAAGGTAGACGGACAGATAATTAGGTGGAGACTTGCGCGTTGGATCGCGGAGAAAAGGAATACCATCGCCGTAAGGAATGACGGAGTGCCACTCATTCAATCGGACGTGAATAATGTCAGCATACTGATGGAATTACGCTGTGATAAAACGGCATTTCTTCGAGTTCCATTGTTATCGCTCGCCGTTTGTCACATTCTACCTATTATCGTCGACTTAAACGCGCCGCACGATCTAGATTCAAGTCGTTGCGCGTGTACCGGCAATTATCTTCCGTAGAATCGAAATCATCTCGCTGACCTTTAGCTGAAGGTGCAGGAATGAGAGGAGGAGAAAAAGAACGACGACGATGGCGGTATGAACCCGCCCCGCGTTATCCAAAGTAATCGCGACCACGTTTTCGGCTGCCATAAATCTCATTATCGCGACGGTGCCGTGCCAAGCGCGCGCCGCCACGTTATAGTTTTACTTTCCGTTCTTTTTTGCTGGCTTTTCGTTCAGCATGCCCGGAATTTCGACCGGACGTAGATACACACGTACACGGCGGTCCCTGTTTCTCTCTCGCATGCGTTTTCTGCGTCCGTAGAAAGAAATCCCACCAGGCCGAGAGATCCGTCTTCCTTGTCCAACGTCACTACCGTCGTCACTGTCGCATTATCTCCGTGTCGTTCGAAACACGAGCCCTTTCTCGGCGACAACGTTACACAAAGCGCTCTCACGTTCCGCGGCTGGTAATTATCAAACGAAACTAAGACGAGATTTTTGTCTCTTTGTGAAGACTCGCCGACAAACGCGATACATGTCGCAAAGAAAAGTATCTCCGAGCTACCGGTATACTGAGTGTTTCACAGGGGAAGGGGTTAATATTCTACGCTACGCTCCACTTGAGGCTACAAATGTTTCGAAGAATTTTTTGATCAGTCAATTACTGCAATTCTCTCTTCCGATTGACCAATCAAATGCTTCAAAGCATTATTGTAGCACCGAGTAGATCCCTATAGGATGGTAGGTATCGGTAATTTTATAAGCATAATTAATAAGTTCAAATGAACGTAATTCATACGTTCTTTTCCGACCAAAACATACATTGATGTTAACAATGGACATTTTAAAAATTGATTACCAACTTTAAAAAAACGTGTTACTTGAACAATTATTAGAAAAAGTACATAATATCTCTTTCTTAACAGTAACTTTTTGCACATTTATATATAATTTTGGACACCGTTCGGGTCCAAATAAAACATACGTTCCTGTAAACAATTTTGTTTGAAAATCTCGGAAACTATTCGAAACTGGACATATGAATTTTTTTTGTTCAAAATGATCGATACTATCACTTTCTAAAATATTGATCTTTTTGTACATGACATTCTGTATACGCACAAAAAACTCGTTCTTTGAATTTCAATTATAGAATGGAATTTTGTCATATCACCCGCTCACAAAATAAGTTACAGATGATGACGTTAGACTTTGACGTTTGACGCAAAATGTAACATCCTCAATCGATATTTTTAACAAAATGATGAATGTTATAATGATAACAGAATATATATCAATTTGACATCGCTGTTCTAACAGACATTTTTCCAAGAAATTCAAACGCTCTACAAAAGCTACGATGCATAGAAGTTGCGGTGCAAGAAAGGTGTGAATAGTGCTTCCATCGTCGATTCCATCATAAAATCTTCAGCCTCGCGGAAAACGTACTTTTCTGTTTTGACGCTTTGTACGTTCTCGTCCGATTTTGGATGGAAGGAACATGCGTCAGAAACTCGTAGGAACTTCTCACCGTTATTCAACGGAAATGCAGTTTTATTGAGCAGTGGAGCACAAACGGATCCCGCTTTTATCGCGGAAAAAGGCTTTAAACTGGCGTACGAAAATGTATTTATTCCCACTGACACAAATCGCGGCAACTTATCACTGTTTTACGTGTAACTCTCGAACTACACGTTTATATAAAACAGCCAATATTTAGATTTTCCAATTAATCTTCCTAATAAAAACATAATTGTAAAATATAATTAAAAAATTAATTAATATATCGAAAACAATGAGATGTAGGTTCAAATAAAATATTTCCATTGCTAAATGCAGAAACAAAGAGGCACAAATCGCGGCGACTTATCAACGTTTTACGTGTAACTCTAACTATACGCGTATAAAAAACAGAAAATATTCTGCAGATTTTCCAATTAATCCCTAAAAAATAAGTCTGAAATACTGAAAAATAATTTAAAAAATTAATTAACATATAGAAATAATAAAGTAAATACAAATAAAATATTTCCAATACTAAACGTGGAAACAAAAAAGCCGAAATGTGTTTGTTAAAATATCGATAATTTAATTATATATGCCTTTTTTTAAAAAAAAGTTTGCATAAATTCGTGTTGAATATAACTGTGTTTAAATATAGCGACCATACGATCAATATAAACCTTTTCTCATTCAAGTATAACAGTCTTTCTAAATGTGCTTCGCGTTATTATCTAAACAGTGGCTTGTTTAAATAAATATTTTTTCTTCACACATCTCGTCATCTGCGCGACTCATATCTTTGTGTCTTTGGTTTCACATCCGGCAAACTTCTCCAACATTCACGCGACGCCCTGATACTTCGAAGCCGATACTTCCGTGTACACGGACCTGACTGCTGTGCATTGTATTCATTGGCACTACCCTGCGAATCCGGACGTCTTTTCAACGAACCAGTTCGCCCGGTCATTCACGTAGTCCGACGAGGTTAATCACTATTTGACCTAATTTTATTCTCGCGTCTTAATGCACCGCCGAGAATAATGGAGACTTTAACGTCATATCAGGCCGAGTGCCTTCCGATAATTCCCCCTGCAGGGAGAGAATCCTAATGTCAGTCGCCTCGATTCAGAGATTTCGAGATAACGAGCTAGCGAATGACGATTGTCTCCAGTCTCCACCTTCCAGTTGTTCTCCCCCTTCCGTTCCAAGAAGAGCTTTGATTGTAATTAGTCAGCCATGAGTCGTTTCGGTTCGGCCTCGATTCGAGCATCACAAAGCTTTCACTCTCTTTACGGAAACTCCACTCTCTCCTCCTCGTTTGAATATGAATATCAATGTTTTCTTTCTCATATATAAAATTATTCATATACATTTGCGAATAATCTGTTGCGAAACAGTGCGAGCGAATACAATGGATCATATCGATAAATGATTTTCCTATAAGGTAACTTGAAACTTGCTAGTTCGCATATCGCTGTTCCATTCTCTGTATATCTCGTTATGCTTACAGAAAACTGTTTACATATTCTCACGAGATAATTTTAATACAATTTAAAAATTCGATATTGAATATCAAAATAAATCACACAGAAATTACATATAAAATCATTCTAAACATGATTGCGGAAGTTATTTCTGGTAATCGATTCCTCATTGTACTTTCAGAATTGGCTCATTCGTCCTACTTGAATCTCTTTCGCGATGCATATGCTCGCTTTCGAGACCCACCAATTAATTTCTCAGTGCAGAGCTTATCGAGATGCTTCGACGATGGCCGCGAGCGTCAAAAGGAAACGCGTCGAGGTTGGTTTATTCCTGGCGGCGTAAGAAGAGGAAGAAATAGAAGTAGAAGAACAAGACGAAGAAGACAGTGACGGGAAGGCACAGGACGCGAGGATGAGGTAAGGGTCCGCTCGCCCACAGAACATGAAGCGAGTCGTAGAGACGAGGTCAATGTTCTTCAGAGGTGCATTGCCTCGAGGACGAGGGGGAAAGGGAGTAAAGGGTCCGAGCAGCAGGCAGTGACCAAGGACGAGAGCGAGCGAAGATAGTCGAAGCGAAGCAAAGCAGGTAAAGGCTCGAAAGAGCGAGAGCGAGAGAGGAAAGAACGCGGATTAGAAAAGGAACGATACGAATATAAAGAGAAGGAAGAAGTAGAAGAAGGAGTAGGAGGAGGAGGAGGAGGAGGAAAAGGAATGACGATGCGGCTGGAAGAGAACCAGCAAGGCTAGCAACGGCAGGTGCAGCGCGAGAGGATGCTACGTTACGAGGCTACGAATTCCCATAATTACACCTGGATCGCCGAGTTACGACCAGATTTCGATATGTTTCGTGCACGAGAGAGGAAACGCACTTCCTCGCGATTAGGGATGCTTGCAACGAACCGTTTAACGGACGTTTCTGTGAGTTACCTCGAGACAGTCGAGAGATACGCGAGATATACGCTGTTATGTGAAATCAGTATTTGTGAAATGCAACGGAAATAAAGCCCGGAAAAGTTTCCTTCACAAAATGTTAGGAAATTTATGATATCAAATTATATCTATTTGAGTTATTTTTTATCATTTATATAGATTGCTCCTATTTAATGCATTGTTAACTTAACTATTAAAACAATGGAGCTGAGCAATTTAAAAGTTAAGATACAATGTTAAGATGATGATATAAACATCCCACACGAGTAATTACATTGAACAAACCATGCGAGTATGTACAGTCAATCAAACAGATATAATTTCTAGTAAATTTCATCGTGATGGATCGTAATATATTTCCGTGAAGAACCGAATGCAGCGGTGAACGTTGAATTTGCGAACAATCTAATTTGAGGCTGCATCATTCGAAAGGACATAATCTCTCTCCATCTGCAGGAAAAGCCATCTTGAATCCTATCTCAAATCCGACCTTTTGGGAATCACCTTTTCTTTTATCAGAGTTCCCTCGCTGCAAATAAAATCTCGTTCATCGCCATAGCCTTTGACAATTAATGGAGTTCCATTTTTTACGGCGCAGATAATTCAAAGATACGTATACGATTCTACGGACAATTTTATCATGGCTATGATCTCGATTCTCGTTTACGACCGTTCGTATATTGCTTTCGCTGGTCCGGCGTATAATTCCGGGGCGACGACGCAGCAGAGCTGGGACACAATGCGCGCACAATGCACATCGGGCGCACGGCGGCCGATGAAAAAGGATCACTGCAGATATGGGCATAAATCAGCATTACATAAATTAACGACATACCACTTTCTCTTCGCATAGCGACACCCACACGTGTGCGCGACGCTGAACGGTACTATCGAGGATTGGCCCCCGTCGATCTTGTCGCGCAAATGGCCCTGTCGCGTAGTCGGCATAGTGGTCATCGGCTGCCTGCAATTGCGTGTATTACGATAGGCGTAGCAAGCCGTTGGATAGCCGTGCGATGGGATATACGGTTCGAGAGACATAACTAGCGTTTCTGGCGAAATCCCAGAACGATGCTTTATGCTTGTTTTCGAAAGCGGCATTTCGTCTAATCGAGATTTCCTGTCCGCCTCTAATCGAATTTGAACAAGATACAAATTTTATCTGCGCTATTTATATCCAGTCGATTAATCACACTTGATTGCGAAACATAGTGCATAAAGGAATCATCAACCAATCAAAGTTCCTCTTTTCTGTGAAATGGGAGAAAAAGAAGAATTCTGATTGATCGATTCATTTATCCACTTATAAAGATGACAATCTAAATTTAATGTTTTTCATACTTTTTTAAATTGTAAAAATAAATACGACATTAACTGCGTGAAAAAATAATCTTTCCACAATTAACTCCATAAATAAATCCATTCTCTGATATTTGCACAATTTTATTATAGAACTATTTCTATTTAACTTATAAACAAATGTAATTACAAAGGCAACGCTTGTTATGTTTTAAAAACAACTAAAATAATGATATTAAAATTACGGTATTAAAACAAGCCAACAAATTAAATGATGACAATTTTAATTATAGAATGTTTTAATAAAAATTGTCATCATTTAATTTGTTGGCTTGTTTTAATACCGTAATTTTAATATCATTATTTTAGTTATTTCTATTTACACATAAAAATCTATATATTATTTATAATATTTGTGTAGCTTTCAAATCGAAAAAATAAATGCGACATCAACTACTTGAAAAAGAGAATTTTTTTCACAATATATCATAAATCCATTTTCCGATATTTGCACAATTATAGAGTTATTTCTATTTATATGTGATAATCTATGTTACTTGCAATGTTTTTGCAACTTCTAAATCGCAAAAATAAATATGACATCAGCGATGTGAAAAAGAGATTTTTTTCACAATGTACTATATCATAAATCCATTCTCCGACGTTTGCATAATTCTAGATTTCTCGTTCAGATTTAAATTAAAGGATCGACTGTGTGGGATAGCATTTCCCGTATGGAATTTGCCGCCTTCCGCGACTATTCCCCAATGTGATTTAGAATTTGCACTGGTATACATAACTCTTGCAGCAAGCATCGATATCTACCCTCTCTCTTATTTCACGTAACAGCTGTCACACGATACCTGCGTACCTTCCGCTTTCGGCTTCACATTCCAAGAGGTGTTCGACGTCTTCGTATGCGAACAGTAACGTTACGGAATACCGCGCGAAATAGCGATATAGGGAGAAACTCTATTTGTCATTATTTAGAACAGCATTTGCATTCATACGTAACATCGGCTTTCTGTCAACCAAAATGCAAATCTTCGCGTAAGGTCTAATGTAACTACTTTGTATACAATTAGAAATGCACGGAATATTAAATACATGCTCGAAGGAACTTTGTTGTGCGGGGCGTGTGAAAATTGGATTGCAAATATACTTGCCTTATACGTAAGTTTATAGCTGTTTATGACAGGAATAAAGGGAATCGCGTATAAACGGTTGCGCATAGAAGCAGAACGGTAGAACCTCTCGATATAATCGCTCTGCAGAATCGAAGTAAGATCCCCTCGAGACGTCAACGTTCCATAAACCTACTTCCTGCTAAAATAATACCGTCCTCTCTCCTGACAGGGATGCACAACGACACCAAAAGGAGGAACTGGAGCGTCTCTAGTGACAGTAATTTGAAGCGACAGGGTTCCAATTAAAGCTCTTTAGAGGTAGAGGTTGGGAGTGGCGGCGGGAAGCAGCCCCTACCTACCGCCGCCGGTGAACAATGTCAAATTCAGCGTTCGCTGCAGCTACGCTCGGCCTGGATTTACATGCCGCCTTATTATAGATGTGTCTCGATTGAACATAACGGCTTATTCAATGTCGGTACGTCGTCACGCCGTAAGCGCGCATCTATTACAACTTCCTCTCTGCCGAATGCCATTCAATTTCGACAAACGAACATCTTATACGAAACACTATATAACAATCACTTGTTAACTCGAGAATTGTGCCCAAGAAATTATTTACATTATTACACACACAAATAAATAAAACACTTTGAGAGAAATATTTGGTATGTGTGACAATAATTGCAAATTAGAAGCAATTTTTATAGTTATTACTGATATAATGTCAGTAATAATAATTACATTTATATTAGGTTTTACCAAAAAGGTATGTAAAAAAAACTTACAAAATGTCAAATCATTTAATTTTAGACTTTGATAATTAAACAATTCTGCATCAGTTCTGTTAAAAATAAATGTTATACAACTTGTACTTGGCATAAAAAAAAAAAAGTTAAACTACAGTAACCTTATTTTTCTTTTAGTGTAGAATTGTGCTTGCAGAATCTATCAATAAGTGATTTTTGTAGAGAATTCATCAACAGATTTGGCAATAGTTCATTACGCGAGAGATTGTTAAGTGTTCAGTGAAGCAAAGAGGAAAATTGACATCGTACGTGCGATTACGAAAAATTATGAGCGATGTAGTACGTTTCATGAATTTGTATTTATATGATATGTTTGCGCGAGTGGCATTCCCATTACGAATGCATTGATAATCAGCGAAGCGCGACGGGAGATTGTCAATGAAATTACGATAGCTATTTCACGGATATCAACGGCGATGCACGTAGGCGCAATAAGTCTCCTCCAGTCACTGACGTCACTCTTTTGGGACAAAGAGCAATCGCCATGAGAAGCTTTCGTGGATTTAACCCAGACCAAATATTGGATCTTACATAACCTGCTTAGATTTGCGATGAAACTTTCATTTCGCATGAAAAACGTCTCGACTCTCTCTAATAACGAAATATCCCGCGCGCATGGTCATTAACGATACAATAACTCATATCCATGAATAGTATTACATAAAGTATTCAAAGGTTAAGAACAAACTTGCCCTAAGTAGAAACTTGATCTTTCTTGCATCTCTTGCATAAAAAAGATTCACTCATGGTATATACCCAGTATAAGAGAAATATACTGAGAGAAAAGTGTATGGTATACTCATAAAAATACTTATATAAGTACTTGAATAAATAATTATAGTTAGAAAGTCTTTTTTATTACTATTACTCTGTAATTTTAGCAATAATAATTATATTTGTAATTCTGTATGGCCCAAAAAATATTGTATAACTGGCATCGAAAATGATTAATTATATATTTTTTTGTATATAGAACTATAAATGTATGATTATTATTACTAACATTATAGCAGTAATAACTACAAAAATGGAGTTCCGTACCATAATTATTTGACCATGCAATTATAGTCACAAATACTTTTTCCTCATAATTCATGACGCGTAATAAGAGTTGAAGAATTTTAATTAATAAAATGAAAGAACTTCGATAGGCATCGCATCAGCACGATCAACGGCTTTAATGTTTACTGACATATTACGTATTCTGTAACCGGTCGCTTTCCCAACACTCGCGCCCGAACCGATTCTAATTATTCTCGACCGATACAGGCTAAGCCTGAGATATACGAGTGTCAGTTAATATAGGAGCACCTACACGCATCTTTCATCGTTGCGATTGGTCAATGAACTGAGAAACCCGTGAATGAACAGCGGGATTTATCGCGCCGAGAATCTGCGGGCGCACTGACAAATTCCCCCGTCAAACCGAAGCGAGAGATAAACGTGGTCTACGAGTCGTACGAATGCTTGACGGAATAGCAACAAAGAGCTTATTAGCGGGAATACTTACGAAACGCCTGTGGAGTCTAGCCAGGCTCGTTAAGACGAATTAACGGCAAAATGGTCGAACCCCGAGCTAATAAGCAGTGACTGCCGATGTCAAAACGTCAACTACAAGGACTCGCGAGACCGTCGCGTCGGTGATTTGTTCCTCATAAGATGAATCCAGTCTATTCTTGTCTGTCTAGCTGGTAATATACGGCCGTTTTTCGTCTAAAAATATCGATTTATACTACAGTATGTACATGCAGGTGTTTCTAAATAAATGCGAAAGATTCTAGGAAATGATCTTATATGGAAAATTAAAGGAGGTTTCCACATAAATATATACATATACCTATATCCCTCTCTGAGGAGTTATACTCTTACAAAAGAGAAGATTAAAATTAAATCTTTTTTTTCAAATTTTGGACAAGTTAAAAAATTGAAATTGAAAAATTGAAATAGAATAAAATTAGCAATTCTTATATAAATTAATTTTTTTTATGAAAAATCCCCCTTATTTTCGACAAAGATCATGTCCTAAAATTATTCGCACTTATTATTTAAGAAATATCTTATATATAAGATAGAAATTTTTTAATAATAAAAGAATAGCGACACATCGTTTTCCTCTACGTAATTGTAAATTTAAGCGACTGTCTTCTCTCGAGTATAACGAGAGAGAATAATTGGTGTGAGATGAGATGACATTGTACAACAGTGACATTTAAAGAATAATACGAAATTAAAAATCATAGAGGTACCCGTAATAACTGTGGAGAAAAGAAGTGAAGAAAAAGAATAGCGACGACGGACAAGCATGCGACTGGAAGCACTTCATTTCACTGCAATTCTTCGGCTATAATACCAAAGCTGTCGGGGTGCACCGTGGCGAATACCACGGAGTCTATTGGCTGCTACAGCAATCTGCTGTAAGAACGCGGAAAATGGATGAAACACTTCCGGGAGAACAAATAAGAACGCGGAGAGCCATAACGAGCCCAAGTTCTCTGTTAATAAGATTCGTCCGGCCTTGCGATAACCACGCTTTCAGAAACTCCATAAATAACTTGGAAGGAAACGCGTGAAACAGCTATGCAATTATTTGCTATAAAAACAGAAAGTAAACAACGTAAGAAATTTCTTGTGGTAGAAAAAAAATGAGGGAAAACGATCTTCCGGTACGTTGGTAACTGCAATACACGCACGAAATGCAACCATCCACTACATTTATCAGACTCCGTATTTTCTGATAGCGACACAAACGATCCTGATCTGGCGTGAAAAAGATCAATATGGAAGATAAAATGTTTAACATCGCGAGACGTCTTTCCAAAGCAGATTACTGTTTCTCACTATCCCTCGTATCGCCGAGTTACGCACAACAGGCGGTACAGGCGTTATAAAGCTTTTGAATGCGTGTAGAACGAAGTTTCTTCGAGAAGTTCAGGTTTTAATTAGAAAGTTGCGCGATTTTGAGGGTCAAATAGGAGAACTTTCACAAACTTACGGTAGCCGGCACATCCCGGTTGTTTACTGTTGTTTACAAGCTTTGTGCCCGCTTGAGGCTAAATTTATCACCCCCCTCCAACACTCTGACCGCTCTCGTTATTAAACATATTTTAAACAGTGACGAACTGCAGTTTATAGTAACTATAGCAATTAAGCAATCACTTTTTTACTTTAATCATGCATCAAATTAATAATTCGGTGATGTCGGTGAAATTCCATTTTTATTACATTGAGAAAGATTTCTGATTGAAAATAAACGATCCAGATGATTTTGATCACATCAGTTAGAATTCTGGTTACCTTAACAATAATAATAGATTCAACCAGAAAATTTTGATTTCTCCATTTTCAACTAAAATTTCAAATAGAGCAACCATAAACTCTTTTTCCAGTGTATATTTAAGAAACAAGTAAAGAACTCTCGTAACTAAGTAGATTCAATTATAAGTTAGAGAATATATATCCTTAATATGAAACCGCTAAAGATACTAAAATTAAAAAAAAAAACAGAATGGTTATTGCTGCTGGATATTGAAAAAAAATGCATGTATCGAGAAGTTACGTTGGAAAACTTAACTATCGCGATGGAACAAGAGTAAAGAACTCGAGACAAGATGGCGTAAAACTTTACGTCTTGTATCGAAACTTCAGTTACTTCGACGTTGTTTTACATCTGGGATATTCTTTCTAGGAGGTACCACTATAGAGATGCACAAGAGACATGATCTTTAAATTTTGATTTACTAAAAGAACAGGAAAGTTATTTACAAAACATCAGATACGTTGCTTTCTGCGAATATATGCGTGCTTCAGAGAATGTCTTATCACAACACCCACGTTTTTTTTTTTACCTTGATCATTATTCTGGAGCAACCATCGTTTACGAAGTCGCGAAACCGGTTCGAATCGGTTTGATCATTGACAATGAGTCATCGCATGGGGTTTCTCGAGTCACCGACATCGCGGTGCCCTCAGTTTCTCGGTCTGCGACCGTGAGACGGGGAGAAATCAACAGAAGAAAAAACAGGAAAGAGAGGAAAGAGACAGAAAGGACAAAGGAACTAGAAGTAGCAAGGCATATAAGGAAGTTGCTCTCGTTTGTCGTACTTGGTCATGATGTGCATCATTATCGGTCGGATAGATAAAGACTGATGGTCCCGACAGTTTGATTCGCAGTTCATTAATCACATTTCGATCGTTTTCCATTATACGTATCATTGTTGTTCTACGTTTGTTCTCCCACGCCATCGGCGGTGCGCGTTGGTTCATGTTGGAGGATCATTTGCACGATTAGGCATACACCTATATCTCTTTACGCTACGAATTTACTTTGTGTACACCGCCGATGCGACTGTATCTAAACGTACAAGCGCCAACGTATGCGGCGTATGATAATGGATAACCCTTCATCTCGCGCTTCGGCGAACGAATCGGTCGTTGCATACTCGAGTTTGCCTTCCGGTCTGCTCTATTGAGTTACTGCAATTTCGGTTCCACGCCCGTGGATCATTAATTACGATGCTGTATGATTACTAGGCATTACACAGCCGAGGAATGACCGACTAGTATCATGCAAAAGGAAGGACAATCGTCGTGTGTGCTCATTAATCAGCGATAAACGTTATCAGTCCAAGAAAACGTATTTGTACAGAGATACATTAGAAAAAGAAATAGTATTTACATACTTATCTCACATTAAATTATAATAAAAATGTAAAATTTTAATATAATAATAATATGATGATTAATCAAATGTACAGATACTAATATATCTACCGTGTATAACCTTCTAATTTATGGATGCTGAGTAATTTGATCAATCACATTGTCAATATCTTTTGCTTTAAACCATAATCAAAAATGTCTCTTGACAATCAGAATTGTATTGTACCATTTCTTTAATATCCATTAAAAATTTTTTAATTCAGGACCTTTCAACTATATATAGGTGGCTAACAGACAGATCGACTCTTTTATATTATAAAAAAGATAATCCGTTATACCGCGTTTGGTCACTTTGGTGAATTCTTTGTACTTGAGCTTAAACGCTCAGGAAGATGATCTTGCTTTTCGTTGATCAAACGAGACGGGCGGCTGCAGTAGCAGGACGAGAAGAATAACGCGTGTGTATTGCGTCCGTGTTGCGTACAAGCGAAATTGCCTTCGAGAGGATCAGCGGCCACAATGGCGAGGAAGTTTTTCGTGGAAGGTCCGAATAAAGGACGGGAGTTTATAAGAGAAGCGCATCCCGACGACACGGAGAGCACAGAAAGACGTAATTTTTTAAAAAGGTAGAATTCAATGTTACGGGCCTGGCATTGTGGTCCCTGAAATGCAATGGCTGCAAGGTGTAAGTCGCAGTTAAGAGGTTGTGCACATCTTGACCGTACCTGCACGCTGCAGCCACTCGGATCCCGAAGGAAGTAGTAGCTGATAAAACTGGTTTGACGAGTATCGAGACTGCATCCAGTTACTCCGTAAGACGCCTTATGTTTGGCCGAGTCTCGCTCCCTTGGCGTGCATCACCGGGCATCAACAGCGTTCGTCGTTTCCAGCCGGCATCGTCATCACCACCACCATCACCATCACCACCACGAGCGCGCCATCATTACCCGTGGCTTTAACACGGACACTCGCCGTTCGCCGTTCGACGCGGGCCCATCATTGTTACAAATGCCGCTCGTCCCATCGCCATTCACGATGCAGCTCCTCCAGTCGTAGTACCGTCACTGCTGAGAAACGCGTCGTCTCTTGCAAACAGGTTTTTTTTAAAGACCCACGGTCGAAATTGATCCGTGTGATATAATCGCGATCGACGAGGGAAACGCCGAGCGGAGAACTCTCTATCTACAGACATGATAAAACGCATATAATTCGGCGCGAAAGCTCGTACGAATGAATTGAAACTGCAGATCTCACGCTTACTCCGCTCGCACACGAATTAAGGACACAAATTACATACACACGTCGAACCGGAATTTAAATTCATTTGATGTGTATTCTTTCGACAAACTTGATAATCAACCAAGCTGACGGAACGCTTTGTTTTGGCCGTTAGAAATTGTGAAGGAAAGGAGAAATTCGAGACAGTCAATTAGGAGCCTTTCAGCTTTAATCACGGAGCGACGCAACTTTCGCGAGAGTGACCTACGACGTTTCTCAATTTCCTTCGCTTTGTGCGGATTCGATGAAGCGGCAATATCGACAATCTCTGTGGGCTATCTGTGGGCAACACGGTATAACTAGATAATTAGACGCCGGCATATCTATTTAATCAAATCGCTTTTATCTTCGTCGTCGCGAGAGCTCAGTTTTCAAGACGGGGCCGGCAAATCGCGGCGCATCCACCGCAAAGAGACAGGTAGATGATAAAACCCGAGTGGGAACGGCGATAATATTCCGCCACGGTAAAAGTTAATGATGCCTATTAGTCGCGCGTTAATCGGCTATGCAAGCAGCACGTTTCGCACACGCGATTCAAGTCGAAACGAGAATGTCAGTCCGGCGGCGTGTCTTCTTGCATATGCGGTCAGGCTTATGCGAGATTGATTTACGACTTCCACTAATCAGACTTTGGCGACTATTTCTAATAACGAGCGGCACGAAATAATTTTCGTGGGCAAATAATTTGTCGGCCGTTCCCGCCGTACCTCTGGCTCGCGACCTATTGCGAGAGAGATCCATGAATAATTGCGAGACCCACGTTCATTCGCCGCGTCATTACACGCTTCTTTGCGGCGAAAACTTAATCGCCTCATTTATTACCTCATTTGCACACCCACGGTAATGCATGTATGCTAATCTATAATGCACAACGTAGTACATCGCGCTGTGATTTATGCCATTTGATACGATCGATCGTACTGTCATCTGCAAGTAGGCTTTCGTCAAGTCATTCGAGAACATTAGACAGTAATTATACCATCTTATTGCGACATTAGTTGAAAAGCGTTTATAACATTTAGCAGCCTTAATTCTGTAGGGGCAAACATACTACTTTGCATATTTTGTCAACATTTACTTTGAAATTAATTAATTTGGAATAAATTTGGGGTAAAATCAAAATCTGTGCGATTACTTACAATTGAGGATATATTTAGCATATATATAAACACTGAAATATATAGTTTCATTAGAAAGGATATACGCACAAAGAATATTCGATAAATTATTTATCGATAGATTAGATAGATTCTTTTTTTGCAGAACATCTTTTAGCAAAAGTTAATATAAAAGAAATGTTCTTTTAATGATTATGCCATTCCTAGAAGGTCAACAAAACGTGTACCTAAACTTGTTTTTCTCATAAATATAGTTAGCTGTTTTAACTCTCCGGAGTAGACGTCGGTCTATTGGACCCATTTAATAAAATTATATCCTTCCGGAGCTGACGGTGGGTCGATTGAATTCAATTATAAATCTCTTTATCACTCTTTATATTATAATACATCTGTAAATTTAGATTATTCTTATTAAAATGAATTTAATATTTATTTTTTTAAATACAAATGATGGCACATTTTGGTTCTTTGAAATTAATTAGCGCCTTTTACTCAACATATATTAAATAAATCTCACAGACCCAGTGTAGTAACAGTGTTAGAAACTTTTGTGTCAGCTACGGAGGATTAAAGAGGCACGGAACAAAAATAATCTGGTATATTCTGCACTGCCACGTTTTGTATACAAAAAAGAATTGTGCACGGTTCTCTGCCGGCAAATTTGCAGACTGGACGGCCCAACAAACGGCGGGCATTCCGGCCGACGAGCGGGAATGTCAGAAGCATCTCACAGTATTTAATTCGTTTGCGAAGGAGAAAGTATAGCGACGACCACCGCGATGCAGCGGGTTAGCGGTGCAGGAAGCCGAAAGGTCAGGAGATAGTTTGCCGCGCGGAGGTTTCCATCAGTTTTGCAACTACAAAGGCATCATTGTCTGGGAACGCGAATTTCAGCCCTGTGTATGTACACCGTAATTTCTCCGCCGTCTTCTCGATTATGCTCATATCATTCTATGTCTATCACGGATATGGACATTTAATTATAATTTATCAAGCTTGAGAGCGCCATAATAAAATATATCAACGTATGATCGCGGTCAATTGACAGCGCGCGCAGCAATTTAGGTCAAGCATATTGATTAATCATCTAACACCATAGCGCATTGTAGCAATTAATTCAATTAATATTAAACGACATTTATCATTAATGTTGTTCGGCAGCTTTGATTATATCTAACTTGATCGAGCTGACAAAAAGTTCAAGTTTTACGTTTACGATATTTACAATTATGATCGTCATACTTTAGAAAGAGATTGTACTTTGTCACCACCGGTATTCCCGGTGATAATACCTTTTTTATCCTTCTCTCCCGCGGGACTATTACATCGCCGTCGAAGCTACTGCATTCTATTAAGCTTAAGAACGTATTTTGGTGGGCTCCTTCGACATCGGTGAAGATAATGTAATTCCGTTTTTCACCCGCACTCATAAATAAACGTCGCGCGCACGAAGATGAATATCGGAGTCACGCTCCATCGGCGAGAAAGAACGCTGCGCCAATCAGGCAGAGGATACGACTCGACAATCGCGACTTACGACATACACGCTTCGTCTAATCACCGCGACGGAAAAGAACAGAAAAAAAGAAAGATTCGAAGACTTACGACGATTCCCATAGGTTTCCTCGCACGAACGTCCATCGAGAGGAAGAAACTACGCACACGTATACCTATACATGTATTTAAGAATACATACGCACTTTCTACCACTATGTTAGTCGATGTTTTCTGGTTAAGATGATCTCTCTCTGTCTTTTTTCACTAAGAAGCGCATCACCCTCCTCTTTGTCTTCTCTGTCTCTCGTTCTCTCTAATCCCTCCCCAGAATCCCGGATACACATTAGCCGCGGCTGCATCGCGGTCGGCGCTCCGCGTTCAAGGTGGTGCGGTGCAAATTTGCAACGTGTCGGCGCATCGCGGCGCATCGTGGCGCAGCCAAGCGCAGTGTCATTGCCTAGCTACCGTGGTACATCGAGAGAGAAAGAGAGGGAGGGAGAGAGGGGGGAGAGAGAGAGAGAGAGAGAGAGAGAGAGAGAGTAGAGAGAGAGAGAGAGAGAGAGAGAGAGAGAGAGAGAGAGAGAGAGAGAGAGAGAGAGAGATGAGAAAGATACGCTTGGTCGATTGTTCAGCGATGATGTCTTTCGCTTATCGTCCTGTCTACATCTAATCAATGACAAAGATACATTGTTACGGTCCGCCTGACGAATCGCACGAGGTTCTTTATCCATCTGCCTATCCCTCTCGCCTTTCCTATCAGTTTTCCCAGCAGGGCTAGGCTACAGGCGTTAGATTGCAACACGATGTCATATGATCCGTATAACCGATCAATTTCGACCGGATACGCGCTTTTGTATCATGCGATATTATATATATAGTATTATGATAAAATTATATAATGTATAAATATAAATGTTAAATTAAAATAAATTAAATTAAATTCATATATAATAATCGATTACTTTTTCCGGTATTAATAATCGATTATCGGGGAAATGCTGGAAAGATTCTCGGCTCTTTATGACGAACACAACCAAGACGAAAATAGAAAGGGTAAAATTCGAAAGAGTTGGTAAAACCGAGCGACGTCTGTCGATCCAAACAAGAGGATACTTCGTTGATCGGGATAAGAGAGCCCGAGGGTGGAATACCTAAGCGGAAGATGAATCGAGATCCGACGAAGGAACTTGCTGAGTAAGCATCGAAGCCGCTGATTCATGATTTTGTCAAATTGCTTTAAAAATTATTCATTAAATGTTGTCTAGTAGAATTACGCCAAATTGACGAAGCGAATTTATCGTAGAATTGAGAAAAAGACTTCAATTAACGTATATACTGTAAAACCAATATTGGAATGCGATTGGCGATAAGTCGGTACCATTCTTTTAAGGAACGATCGTTGAACAGAATATTAACGTTGCTATAAAAGGGCACAAACTATGCGGACAAATCTACGTGAAAGTTTGCGCGCCAGTACTTTCCATTTCAATCTGGCTGTATGTAGCAAAGTTCTACTTTGGAGAGTTTTATATCGGTGAACCTTAAAAGTAAGCACCGCGGTGGGAAGCTGAGAGCTCTTTGTAGAAAGTAGTGTAGAGTGAAAACTAGCCGTGAGCGAAGACAGGTCTAGTATGATGGCTGGTTTATTACAAAATTTTGAAATATTTCGGAATATTTTCATTTCTCTACCGTTAATTTAATAATTATCTAACTCGAAATTATGTTGAATATCCTCTAAAATCTTCTAACACCTTTGCAATATTAAATTAATACATTTTATTCCATTTATCTAAGAACTTATATGTTTTAAAATATATAATATTTCTACCATCGACATTACCTTATTTGTCATTACAAAAATCAGTGCTATGCTCATTTTGGTACGCTGTTTAAAATTATTTTATTTAATTTTTAAATGTAATATTTTTTTATTATTGTGACTTGGAATTTTTATTTATGGACATGTTACTTCTTTTATTATTGACAAGGATTGATTATGCTTACGGCACCAACATTGACTAAATTTTGCATTGAATTGAGAATATTTTGACTTAATGAAGAAAAAATATGTATATAATATATTTTAATTTATAATACTTCATATTTTATGTAACATTGAAAATGATCCGATCGGAATCGAAACGTTTGTTTTTGATACGTTCATATGATTGTTTAAATTAAATTGTCTGTCAATTTACTTGGCTCGTTGCCCTCTTTATATTTATACTGTTTTATACATGTTGAGCCTTATAATTGCTTTTATTTTATTAAATATATTGTTATTTTTATATTAATTATTCATTTACTCATAAATTGTTACTTTAGCTCTAAGAAATGTTAAATATCGTTCATCTATCATAAAGTGTTCAAATATAATATACAATCGTATTATATTAAATTAACATTCAGGCACATTAAAAATTCAACGCAACAATTTTAACAAGAATCGATTTTAACAAATACAAAACGTGTTGTAGTTTCATTGTGTAAAAAAAATTATAATCATTGCCTCATTGTTTGAATTACACTAAAATAATAAGATTTTGTGTAAAGTGTTCTAAAGAATTAAAGAAAAACTTGTTCATTATGCATAATTCACTTCTTAATATAAAATACCTCATATTTTATTGACTTTTAATGTAGTAATCGAATATCGATTAATCTAGATTAATCACGTAATCTATATTAAATATGGAACATACAAATTGTCAAAGAGAATATATGAGAAGAAAACGGATAAGGAACAACTACAGGCTAAGCTTATAAATTCTGATGCGACGGTATGCAATTTGCATCTCGTAACTGTCTATCCGATTTCCTTTCTAAGTAAGAAGAGTTAAGAGCATCCGACTCCAATTTGCTTGTACCGTCTCTTCTTGACTGACGCGAGATTACCTAGATGCGAAAGTTTTTAACGTTAGAATCTCTGCACTGTCGCATCGATTGTGTCAGGTACCTACCAGAGAAATACTTCACGATTCTAATTTAACAGTAAATTTATCAAGTAATGCTTAGAGAATCTTGTAGCAATTTACAAAATAGAATTTTTTAGTAAGATTCTTTTCAGTTAATAAATAACATAATTTTAATAAATAATTTAACTATTTAATCTATACGATTTACGTAAAGAAAAAAAGAAAATCAAACAAAAAATTTGAAACATTTTACTGTGTGTAGTCACATATGTTTTTTTATTATGATATAAATAAATGTTTAATTTGTCGGGTGCAACATCACGATTCACAGAGCCACCCTAGAGAGAAACGGTACAAATTGTCGCAAACGTGACTGGAAATACAAAATGACTGTACGCTCCGTGATGCCGTATTAAAAGAGGGTCATGCGACAATATTTACTTTGCTCTGTACGATAAACCGGTATAATGTAATAAAGAGATAAAGCGAGAAAATAATAATCCGATAAATTTTGAGCGTTTTCAAATGCAAAAGGCAAAGATCAATTTGAGAAATTTGCACATCAAAGTATCCGCGTCTTTTCGAACCTCGTGCATTCGAAGACCGCAAATGTCGACTGAAAGACGTACGGCGCGAATATCACCGGTTCAACGATATTATCCGGCTATTAATCAGGATTGTACGAGAGTGGTGGAAAGTAAGCACGTGCCTCCTTCATATTTTAATTCGTGTTACCCAATTCGGTAACACGGTCGCGAGTTGTATCATTCGTCATGGCAAATTGCGAACTCGTGATTTATTCCATAAATAGACATCGCCATGAAACTCAGAAAAAAATCTTGTCAACTCATCCGATTCATGCGCAGAAAATTTCAGGCAGCAAACGCGGAATATACTATATTGGCACAAGCAACAAAATTACATTACCTAAAGATAACGAATTCTTAGTAGGAAAACTTCAGTCTTCAGTGTTCATGAATTAATCGGGAGAAAATCGTATAGAATAGCTTTAGTGCTCTACTTTCAATTTGTTAACTAGTCAGCAGAAGCTTTTTTCGAGAAAGAGCACAAAACATTTCATTTCACCTTAGTACAATACTACAGTGGTTAAATACAATGAGAAATTACATTATGTATCATAAAATGGACCGCTCCATTATCTTGAAAATAACACAAAAGATTAAGTTACCCAGAAAACAAGAAAAATTAGTTTTTAACAGAAAATTGTTAACTAATCGAATAATATCGGCTAAAAGAATATATTCTTAACATGATCAAATGTTATTTTGTAAACCGTTCTGTCAAGTTATTTGGTGATTTTTTAAAATAAAATTCAATTAATGTTCATTTTTTATGATTAATAGGATAACGTTTACCTAACTCAATCATGATAATAATATAATATGAAAATCACATCTCTTTAGTTGTGAAATAAAAGAGCGATATAAAAAATACAAATAAAAATATGTAAAAATGAGAAAAACCGCATTCTTATAAATGCAATTAAGCTGCGCACAGTAATTCCCCAGTGCAATGTTTGCACTGCATGTAAAACCTAAATAATTTTTTTAGCGCTTATAAAATAAAATGCAACATAGGTATATGTATAGTCTCTGAAGGATTACATACCCAGTAGACTTTATAACTCTCATCTTACAAAAGCAGTGCTGTCCACTGTGCTACATGAAGAGCGCACCTCCTTTTTTTTGTAACAATGACTCACCTGAAACATAAACAGGGAAGGCGGATTCGTTAGCCGGCGGCGTTTTTTTTAGAAATAATATGAAGGAGAGAGAGAGAGAGAGAGAGAGAGAGAGAGAGAGAGAGAGAGAGAGAGATTGATTTAATGTCGTACACCACATCTCTCGACGAATCGTTTCCGACTGTGCTCTATCACGTCTGCGTATCACGTGTCAAGAGTCCGTAAGTATATTACACGTGATAAACAAATCGGTCGTTCTAAGATTTGATCAGCTTGTCCAGATCTGTCACAAGCAGAATTATTAGACGTTTTCTAAATTGAAAAAGTCATAGAGAAGAAAAATTATCCATGCTACCGTAATTAGATTTAAAGAGAGAGAGTTAATGAAGTTATAACCTGTTAAAACTCACAATATTTATTAAAACAATACAGTCTACAAAACTGCCGCTTTTTTTCTGACGTTTGCTTCTGCGAAATAATAAATGATGGTAGTAATATCTCAAAAGCAGTAAAATTCATATGTAAATTTCTAAAGCAGTAAAATTCGTATGTACAATTTGCGTCGTCAAGCAAATGGCAGATAAGAGATTCGAATTAATAGCTACGTCTAAAAACTGATGCCACGGTGCAAATACCTTGCCGCGGTTTCTCGTCGCGATTTATGAAGCGGGGTACGCAAAGAACGTTCACGATGTTAGCTCAGTAACGTACACTACATCCATTACAATGTTCCCATGTCTCTCTGTGGTAGACACGAGTGCACATGCACGCACACGCGGCTGCCGTCCGCACATCGCACATGGTTTAGCACATACGTTTACCACGCGCTGGAAGTATGTCGAGGGTCGTATATATTTGAATAATATTGCGTGTGTCCACACCGGACCGAATATCCGTGTATGAACAATATTTATAATTTAGTTTGTAACATTACCGCTATGGTGTCTCACTTTCTAATTGCAGAAGAAGAGCATTATTCAAGTGCGTCGTTTAATTTACACAAAATGTTAATTAAATGCAAGCCGCGTGAAAAGTATCGATAAGTCATACAGAAAACCTGAAACTTACCACGTTTATAAAGAAAAACCTTAAAAAGGACCTTAAATTTTTAAAAAAATACTAGATACACATAAAGAAAAAATAAAAAAGATGCTATTCTGTAAATAGAACGGTAGAAAGGAATGGATTATATTTTTATATGCTGGTGTATACCGAGAAACAGAGAACCGTCGACGTCTCCTCCCATCTCCGTTGACCTCTCGGTGGGGTCTCGTTGTATTACAATACAGCGAGTTTATTCGCACGCGCGGATTACCGTTCTCGGGGTCTCGGGAGATAAGAGGATCAAGGCATCCAGCGCTTTAATCGAATTTCAGGTAGAATTAGCGGAATAATCCGTCAAGTTACATATATGACTTATCCGTATTTTTGCTATGTCTATAAGCCGTATTCTCGGGGTCTCGGCTTTAGCGAAACCGAGGCATTATGGAAGCCGCCCGTCTCAACATATGTCGCGAAAATCAAATGCATCCGATTTAATTGCCGTGGGCAAGATCAAGCGGGGAGATTTAGGCACGATTAATCGCGCGGCATGTGCAACTCTCGTATTAATTCTCGCTCGGTGCATTATTGTTATCATCGACATGCGAGAATTCGTGCGGGTCGTAATTAATTTTACACTCGGAATATATCGGAGAACGCGATCAACTCATCAAAAGTGTACCGTACCAAGATAATTATATCTATATAATTTATCACGTGTAGCCAGTTACACAGTTGCACCGCCGCGCCGTCCTGAATTTCAGAACAAGAATTTCGCTAGAGAAACTAAATTCATCAAATAATTAAGTTGCATGACGGAATGTCGGGGACGTCATTTTAATCTAAATCATTATTCATGCGCAGTCCTACGCAGAAGCCAATCTCGATGCTAATCTGGTTAATCTTGCGTGACCCTTTTTGTAATTATCACTCACGCTCACATGATCGCTGGCATCGACACGCGAGCGTGTACGTCATAATTAATTATACTCGAAACGCATCGGGGATTTATCGCTGACTGAAACGGAGATGTTATGTCGACAATTTAAGCCCAATCGGAAATGAGTGAGGGGACGATGATTTATCGTTGTATTTACTCCACTTGGAATTAATGAATTTTGGTGGGTTGTGAGTTTAATGATCCACCGCACGGAGACCCGCGTTCTCCGACCGAGAAATCGTAACTTTCTAAGTAACACGGATGGCTCGTATAAGTTGTACTCGTGCAAACCGCACTACAGGCGCGTTGCTGTGAAAATTTTACTCGCAAGGTGACACGTAAACGCGATTCGATCGACAGCCTTTTAAGTGGAAGATTTTATTGAGCCAATCATACGTGCATGCCGAATCACTTACACGCCGTAATTGCAATTACTCGACTCGCGATTGCTCTGAATTCGCGTATCCAAGCGAGATTATCAAATTGCGTGTCCATCGACACGCGATGATAGCCACGTACGCTGTGATTAATTTTGACTGCAACCATTGAGTGCTTGTTGGCACTGATAGAGCTAGAGCGGTGATCTAGATCGATGATCTGGATGACAACACCGGAAGTGCCTTCGCATACGATCTATGGATGATCGATGCACGTATCCCTTTTCACCTATAGCGTCCGGATCTCACCGGAATAACTATTATTTGCCTAAACGGTCTTCGTTACATACCAAGGTAATGCATCAAACGATTAAACGCGTTAAGCTCCCGTGCTAGATTGAGAAAATCTGCATTTAGGTTTTCTATCCATTGTCAGTGGAGAATAATTTATCGTTCGTGATTTATACCAGCATATTGCCGGAGGTCATATGCAACAGTTCGAAGTCGTTTATCCTGCAATTTTCTTGCGGACAAGCAATATGATACAAACTTTTAACGTCAAATTAGCGCACCATTATCGTACGTTAATTACAAAGTCGTTGACAGTCAGTTGTATTTTAACTAAATAACACATTACAAACTTTATTACGTACGTTGCGAAATATACTCGTGTACATGTACAGTTCCGAATAATTATTCAAAGCGGAAAATACATATGACGGATATTATAAATCGTTTTATTATATATTTAACGGTTACTCATGATTCATGAATTCTCCCTCTTTTTTACAAGTCGTTTGCGAAAGATAGATATGCCGATCGACTCGCGGAATCGTTATCGTTGTCGATGCGCTTTCCTATCCCGTATCCATTCAGGAAACGTCATAAACTTTTAACGATCGTATGATGAAACCGTATACTACCTAGTCTTCCCTTGGCAATCATTAATGTCACGCAAGTTTGTACAGACATCCTGTTCCCCCGCGATTTACTGACCAAAGACTCGCAAAAACAAGCAACGTCTGGGTCTACAATTTATTCATAGAAAAAAAAACGATAACTTGTCGTGGTGCAGTTTCGAAGTTATACAGAGGAAAGTCGGTGATACTGATATAGATCTCCTTAAGAAACATCTCCTTATTTCTTGGAACTAAATGCACTTTATTAATAAAAAGAACAGTGATTCTTCTCTAATCAAGTCGAATTTCGACTAAATATAAAATTGTAAAATTATGAAATTAATTAAAAAAACTAATTGTTGCAAGTTAACATGGAAAAAAAATTCTTTCTACAATAATTATATACATAGAAAGAACTGTTTTGCTGAAGTATTTAAAAATTTAACTAGATACAGATCTGAAAATAATTTTGAGCTATTAACATAATTATGTAAAACTGGTTGACAGAATATAGATTTTTTTTGCAATATTACTCATCATGTTTGCTCAATAATTAATTACATAATTATTTTAGTGGTGTAACAAAATTATTTTCAAATCTGTATCTAGCAAAATTTTTCTTCCATGCAAGACAAATTTCGAATTCTCATTGTAAATTGCGTACGAGAATTTCGATATAGTGAAAGCCACGTAACTTACTAGATATATATAGACAGAGTTTTTGTGATTATTCTTGATACAAGACGAATGCATTTTTGCACACATTTCGTGTCCGATAATGGCGCGACACAGCACGAGAGACGAGGATTTAACTTTTTGGTGTTTACGGAGGCACCCGATTTACGCTGCCGTAAACTAGGACATCCCGGGCCGTACAACTTGGACAGATACGCGATAAAGTCTACTCGGGACCGGCTCCGCTTCACCCCGAGGTTATCAACACCCTCGCCCGAGGCCAGCTAACGGCTGGACGTTCAATTATTTATTTAGTCTATCTTATCTAAAAGCGATGCGCGCACGAACCCGCCATCGTCGTGCGCTCCGTTCTTTCCGACGAAGAGGAAACGAAACGAGACAAGCGGCGTGGATTGAAAGACATTACTCAAATAAAACTGGTTGCTAAGTGTGTGTGTGTGTGTGTGGATTCGCATAAGAAGACCTAATTTTAATTCGATATGAAATCGCACTCTCATACTTTAACACTTTGATAAATTCGCGGAATCTTGTCTATTAACAAACATGCGCCATGAATAAATAATAATAGAACTTTGCACAATCAATATATTCGTCACTGCGGCGGAATTAAAGACCCATGATTCATGAACGTATGTGCCCTTCTTCCACCCCAAAAAATAAAAAATTTTTTTCTTGATAGAAAGCAGGTTGATACAATCAGGTATACAACTTCGTCCGTGACGCCGAGAACCGCGATAGCGTGGTCCCGGCGTCGGTCTTGTCGTGCACGAAGAAGAGCATCGCTAACGACGTGGTTCGACCTGCACGTCCGGTAGTTCGCTCGTCCTCGAAACCCGTTTCGTCTCGCGAACGAGCGAGTGATCGCTCGCCGGGGGGTCGGCCTTAACGATCCGTAGAGCGTGGCGGCTAACGTCATGCCCGTTTACACCCATAACTGTCGTTAGGCGCGAAAGCGTGGGTGATCCACCACGTGGGTTGGTCGCTCGGTCCTCGTCGTAGTCGTCGGATCTCATTCCGAGGTGTACTCTCACACACACACACACACACACACACACACACACACACACACACACACACACACACACACATAGGCAAATAGCGTACATACGTGAGGAGAAACACGCGAGCGCAAAACATGTAAGAGGACGATGAGAAGTTAATCTCGCGTGAGACGTCTTCTCCCGAGTTTGCCGAAGGCCGAGTTGCGGAAAGATCGGAGATCACACTCGCGACTCTCCTGCGTCATGTTCCGAGATGAAATTTCAATAAAGCCGCGCGCACCCAACTGCTTAACTTTACCCTGAACGGCCTGAACTTCATCCATGAAAGCAGTATGCGTCGCAAAACTCGCTGAGTGTGCACTTGCGTCAGATTCTTGATCCCGCGTCAAATTCATGAATAGAAGACTCATGCTAAAATTTTGTCTAGCGTCGAAAACATTTGACGTTGAAATTGACACCAGCTTCCCAATTGTAACGTGCGTCGTCGTTGACGTACAACATCCGGTCGAGAAACGTCCAGGTGCTTGCTTAAATATATGAAAGGTTCCTTTCACGAATATATAGTATAAAGATATGAAGGAAATTGCAAAACAACGTGAAACTCTGACCGAGTGTAACCATGTTAGGAGTCGAATATTTCGAAAGGTGGTTGCCAGAAACGGATGTGGGAATGCCGGAGAAAAAAAGAACGAAGATAATAGACTTTCTTATCATTTCAAGCGGAAAGCTTTCTCAACGTAACATGCAGTTCGGTTTAAAAAATATAAACAAAAGGCACGTTGATGTATTTGTGAAACGTCTGTTACAAGTGGAAATGTAAATAGAAAAAAGCGTGTCAAAACTTGGAGAGAAAACTTATACAGAGACAGACAAAAAAAAGTTATATCTGGTGATGTGTAGGGCTGATTTGCGATCAAAAAGTTTCTTAATACAGAGAATTTTAAATGCCGCTCGAAATCCCGCATAAGTCCGAGTCAATCTCTCTTACCTCGTCTCGGACGGAAAGAAGCTATATGTTGGGAAAATCATAAAAAAAGAAGTCGTACCATACGTAAACTCCCATCGCAGATCTTAGGCGAAACGCCGGAACGGACTCGCTGAGCAAACCACATCGATCGTTCATAAATTTTACGACACATACGTGGGGTTCGTGGTACTAAATAAAGCCAACTTTTCCGCGTCGTCGTTAAACTTGCGTCGTACACGTTGCAATTTTGAGACTTTATGGATTACAATGAGGATCGCCTCTTGGAGTTTACGGATGATACCAAGCAACCGTGAAGGTAAATATCTCCACACCTGGCGGAACGTTATAAAAGAAATGCGCTGGCACGCATACCCGTCGTAAATGGAACAGAACGCGTAACTAGTTGTACTTTAAGATTCAGTTCATCTCCATTTTATAACTACATCGGTCTTCCGATCCTAGCATCTCTTGAATTTTTAATAAATTTAAGATATAATTTTTTTGTGATTTTCGCAACATATCTACTTTTGTTTATTAAATCGAGGATTACAAATCACTTCCTAATTTCAATAACATAATTCAACAAATTAAATTTCTCAAAAAAAAAATAATTTTCCAACTTGACAGAAAATTATTGAGTAATCAAATAATATCAGCAAAAAATATATTTGTTAGGTTTTTAATATACCATTTAATATAACTAGTATAACTACATATTATATTCTTAAAAATGATTAAATATCATTTTTGTTATTTTTGCTTTACAACTCTTAAAAAAACCACTCTGTTTGAGTTGTGATGTTTTGAAGAGTTTTTATGAAGTTGAGTTAATTCATTTTTGATAATTGATACAAAGTTGGACGGAAAAATGTAGTAAGTGGAAAAAGTCATATTAAATTCCGGATTTTACCGTCCCGGGAAAGGATTTAAAAAATTTTCGCTAGTTTATTCCATTGGATAAAAATGGAATAAATTGACAAAAATTTTTTTAATAATTTAATATGTAATACTAAAATATATTTAGATACTTTATACAAAAAGATAGTTTGCTTTAATTAGTAAATCATTAAAAACAATGAAATAATTAAAGACGATAAAACAAAACAATAATAACACATAACCTTATAAAGTCTTTTTTAATTAATGTAATTAAATTATAATGTATATTTTTAAAAGTAATTTAAAAAAAAATTTTAGAAATAATATAAATAAATGTTGTTAAATTTTATATTAATTTTTATTTCCATCAGAAAAGTATAGCAATAAAAAAAGTAGTTTACTGTTTAATATCTTTTAAGAAAAAACTAATTATATTGATTTCTAATCTATTACGAATTTTGTTTTGAATAAAGTTTGAATTGAAAAATATTCTTTCACATAATTGACGCTAAGCTAAAATAGTGATACGTACTAGAATACTGAATAAAATTATCGATAGTAAAATTTTCTATTTATTTTTATATTGTTTTTAATATTTAAAATAGATTAATTTTGCTTAAAAAGAGACCGGGTTTTTCAAGAAAATATTGGCTTTTACTGCACTGGTATAGATTTTATCTAAAAAAAAATATGGAGTTTAGATAATTCTGTAATAATAGAGTAATATTTATACTTAACTCATTTGTGGTAATAACTCGAAAATTGGGTCTTTTTAAAATTGTGTCACTTTTAAAATAAAAGAACGATATTCTGAGTAAATGTGTAAAAGAAGTATTGTGTGGATAAGCAAAAGTTGCAGTAATAATTCTGTGATGCTTAAAGCGCCATTCAAGACTGTGTACCAAGTCTATTCTTTCTAAGTAACTCTGACATACAGTAGTTGTTCATTTGTTTTTTTTTTTTCGTATTCAAAGTATTCCACACAGTTCTTACTTTCTCGTAACCATGTACTCGTACAGCGACAGCGGATCCTAAAGTTTCTGTAAATGATTTAACTGTACGTGAAGGTATATAATAGTCAAAGAGGAGGTGGTTCGCGGCAAAGCTGTAAAAGCAAAGTTGCGGAATTTTATGTTGAAGAAAGAGAACCGGGAAATTTATACATCTTGTTTATGCCTCTCAGGGAGTGACCTGGAGCTCTTACGCGTCGTCACTTGGAACCGTTAAGACCAGGACGCCGCCGCGCCGTTTCACTCGAGTTTCATGGCTCATTGTCTCGAATCTACGTTGCTCCACATCGCTCGTGATCCTTTGACTTTAAAGCGTGATTAAAACATGGTCGACGTAGCATCCGCGGATTCGCAAGATGTCAAAAGCACGAATTTCATTAACGTCTCCGACAGAGATCCGCGCCTTATAAATTACTACACTCATTGTCAGCTGGATCATAGCCCGTTGTCCGTAAAACGTAGGAAATGATACGCCTTCCGTATATCATTTCCTCAGTACTTCCTATGGATTAAATATAAAACAGCTTTCTCTCGAGAACTGAAAAATAGCTTTGTATATCGAGTGCTTTGTATATTAAAAAAATGTTAAACAAATTTTAAATAAGCAGTTAAATTCTAAAATATTTAAATATATATTTTAAATATTGTATACATATATATATATATATTAGAATTATATATATTTAAATTTTTATAGAAAATTAATGCATGTAAAGATTCTAGATAATATTAAATATTACATATCTCGAGTAATTCTTAATATTCAGACTTCCAGTTTTTGTTCTCGTCGCAGATGCTACATTATTACAGTAACATGTATTCTGCGATTATCTAAGTTGAAGGTTTCTCGAAAGTTTCGTCGAATGTGCCTCTGAAATGCAACTTCATGACAGTCGTGACGTACTCTCATCATCCATCGTTTGCGGCATTTCAAGCAGCTGTCACGGGATGTACGACTTTCGCTGGTTTTACGACGCCTAGGAATTCACATGCACAGGTGTGCAACGGGAACATTCAAGGGTGGATCCGCTCACCATTCGCTTTATCGCTCCTTCATTGGATGAAAATAACTAACTCGTTTAAATATCCATATTATTTCCATGTATTTCTACAAGCTTGAATAAACAACAAAAAATGAAACGCATTTTCTCGTTCGATATATCAATCCCTCATAAAATATCACTTTTGTTATAAGTTGAAAAACAACATTCTTACAAATACAGCGTAATAAGGCTTATTAGACATGTAATAATCATGACATAAGCAGGCGATTATAGGAATTCTCTCAGCATACATTTCACTATGACAACACATGTGCTACGTTTGTCGTGTACGTAGTATTCGAAGGAGCAAGTTTACGCTGGCACTTGAGGGGTCAGGAGCTTGTTAGGATAAGCCGAGTCATGATATTACCCGTTAAGCCTCCCGTTTGCATATTACACGGACGAACGCATTTATAGTCGTATATCAAACGTGAGATGAGAGCCATCACGACTGCCATGCGAGCGGAAGTCCCCGGACCTGCCGCGTCCCGACAGGATGGATGGACGCAACGTTCGCGGAGAGACCCTATGTATATGTACATACATACATAAAACGTTTAAGCGATTATATTTATGACACCAGTTCTCGCCGAAGGAACATCCGAATGGTCCCGGCGCGGCGGTGCGCTCAAGACGAACGGATATATGGTACATGTATATCGTATCGTCGAAATATAGACACACTGATAGACACGTTCGCGTGCAGTCATTGCGTGCTGATATTATCCGCCACCGCGACAAGTACGCGTAAACGTTTGAGCGAATGTGTCCGTAATGGCGCATTCAATGCATGATGGGCCGCAGCCTGAACTGGAACGTCATCAAGGCGGACTAGCTAAAGGGTACCTAAGATACAACAACGGCGAGTTTATGCTGGCGATACACCAACTTTGTAACAGTAAGACCTTACGAGCGTGCGGCCCTTGTCATACATCTGCATGCATCGCGCGTCGTAGACCGTAGCGACCGAATGCATGCATTAGTGACGCTTTACGACGATGTACAGAGTCGGTAGTGACTGTAACAACGATTGTCGCGCTGTAATACGCACGGACGGAACGGACCGATAATTTGGCGAAAATTACGAGTTTGTAAGTACCGTGACGAACAAGCGGTTTTATCGTTATTCCTCTCGGAATACGTTCTGCGTTTCTCGTCTCTCGGTCTCGTGCATCCCATAATCGTTGCGTACATTAATTTCTACCATCGGGCGGCGCACGTGGCTCGGTTCGAACGAGTATTCCCGCGCAAATATCTCCACAAGCAGTGGCATCTCGTCCGCACCAACGAGTAATGCATTACTAATGCATGACGTGTCAGCAAAAGCGGGCTAACACGGGAGACACGTTGGTTGACGGATGTATCGCGCGGCGCTTGTTATACCAGGATGACGCTCAGTGGATAGTGCGGAGACATAGTTGTTGGTTGTCATAATACTGCCGGTGGACGACAAACTGGGAACAGCGTAATATAGCCACTAATATGTCTCCCTTCCTACCACCCTGCACGGAAGCCTCGGGGCTTTCATAACTTCCGCCCAACGTCCCCTTAGCGCCGCATCGATAGGGCACCCGTCAAAGTGCAGGTGATTACGTTATACGATATAGCTACGCTCAATAAACGTATCGTATACCACCGATTCCAGTCATTAAACAATTGTCTCGCGTTAAATAAATATTAACTTGACGTTTACATAGCACACGGGTGTCATTCCGAGAGCCTTATCACAGGTTATCCTGTTATAGCGAACGTAATGTGTGATCAAACGTCCCCACTTTAGCGAAATGTAACCGTTTGTCTCGTTTTCAGTGTTTTGCTATCCTGCACCAAAATATGAATAATTATTTAGAGGTTTTTACGATGCTAATAACGTCATTGTTAAATTGACGATCAATTCATGATTTATTATTTCTGTTTATGATTTTAAATCCGACAAACCGAATCAGCACATGATAATTCTATAGAACTGATAATTGTATGTTCACCTACGAATATTACTAAGCACCGAGAACCGTTTTAATTGAAAATGGCATCCTTCTCTTTTGTTTATAAATAATTATATTAATTAGAGCAATTTGAAAACTTACACGGTCTAACAATAAAAGCATACAACTTTAATTTACAAACTTATATCGGTGTCCAGCATTTTTAACAAAAATCTTAATCACAGCATCGTGTTTAATATTATTCATTTTACTACGGTCACCAAAATATGGCTTCGTTTAAACTGACTTTTACAACAAACTAGTTAACAAAACAAATTTAAACTTTAAAATTGTGTATACAATAGGTGTCGATTTATCATGTGCCAATAATATTTTAAATATTACCGTTAATATTTTCAAATTGTCCTCATAAATTACCTTTTTCAAAAATAAATTTATTATTGTGATATTTATCTTTAACCTATATATAGACAATTCTTTCCTATCCCTCCAATATAAATATTGGTCCGCTTTGGGGGGGAACCGAAAATATCTGGTCACATTAAGTAAATGCCACGAGAGAAGATCGCGTAGTCCATTAAGTCCGACAATAAATGTCAACTTTGATCCGGCTAAATAGGCCACTGTCGAAAGAAACGTGAGCGTAAATCCAGTTCTACTTTCACATATTCTCAAGATTTAATCGCTCACCGCGAGGAGAGTCGCAGGAGACGTCACGTCATCGTTCTATCTGACATTAATGCTCGGATTGATAATTATCGTGACTGATATTCTCGTGCTCGCGAAGAGGGCGGTCGGCTTCTAGCGCGCGCTGTCAGTCAGTCGATGTACTTCTTCCGCGTCAGCTGTTTATAATCATATTACCGCAACATGGCCTGCAATTTCACCTGTCAAAGCTTGCGCTTATGGACATAATAACAATCGGGATCACCCTTATTATTCGCAACGGATTGATTACTAATTAACGTAGTCATCCAATGAGAACGCAAATCCGCGCAAAATCACATGAATGCATCTCCAGAGAGCATCAAAACGATATCGTTTCAAGCATACTTGCGTCCTATTTAGAACGTGATAATAGCACGATATCATTGTAATACGACACTATGTGAATGCTATGATAATGTCTCAACGCACGAACAGCATACAACGAATCGTATTCAGATGCGAAAAAATAATATGAAAACCGTGATAAAGCAAAGAATATTGCAGGAGGAATTAAAGGGACTCGTGGATACAATCGAACTTGTAAATACCTACAAATGGCAGATTAAAGAGAAGAACAGATTAAAACAGCAGCTGCGAGCAGTCACACTTCCGACGCGATGTGGTTGACCTAAGCTGATTACGGTCTAACTAACCTTTCAAAGTGCATCAACAATGGAGCCAACAATACTATATGAACTACACGATGTGGTTTTATCGAGGACTTGGACACTTTTTGCTTATTTATTGATCTTTCAGTTAATTGATTTCAGTTAATTAAATTAGCGAACAGCTAAAGAAACGCTTAGCATTTAAATGAAATTTTGTCCCTCGTATAAGAATTTTTTCTTATAAGAATTTTCATAACGATATATAGAGTAAGGTTATAATATAAATGCATTCTTTCCTCGTTATCAATTTAAAAAATATTTAAAATTTTATTTAAATAAAATAGTTCAATTATTCATTAATAAAGATAAAAATAATTTAAGAGATGAATAAAAGTGATGAAAGGAAGAAATATAAAGGGAAAAAAATACTGCTAAATATTCAACATTTTAGATATGCGTGGCAATCTGCACGAAATATGCAATCGTCATATGTTGAATTTTAAATTAAATTACAGCGTGTATGTATACTGCACACAAACTCGCTGTGAATAATGTACGTAACGATTACAATCTAATTAAGCGAGTCCGATTCTTCGTATCGCAGGAATTATCGATAAGGCTATTTTTCACATATGCAAGTAGTCGTCAGAACTACTATATTGCAAGTCTTATTGTGAAATATCAAGAAACTGTCAATGTGGAGAAGCCCATATTTCCCGTTACTAATCTCTACAGCGATACAGTAGCACTACAAGTTGCACAATACATTCACGTGTAAAGTACCGGTAAAGTCACGCAACGCGTATGAACGTGTGACCGTAGAAAAAATGTTTGATTAACACAGTAAATATGCGTATATTTGAAAACGAAGCGAGTTTTACATATTTGAGTTTTTTCAGTTAATAGATTGACGGAGGAGAGTGAGAAGAGAGAAAACGTCTCTCTCTCTCTCTCTCTCTCTCTCTCTCTCTCTCTCTCTCTCTCTCGCTCCCGCTTTCTCTCTCAACGCAAAACCAATATTTTAGTGACTGCATACAGTATGTAAAGCCGCAACTCAGTTCAATAAACTGGTTAATGGTTGAATGACCTCCGTGTACGTTTACATTGTAAAAAAATTGTTATAAGCAAATTTAAGGAACACAAAGCAATATATTGAGTATCCATAACCACACACACACACCACGTAAAAATACTTCAATTAAATATTTTAACTTACTAGAGTGTGTTGAATATTCTGACACAAAAATGTCGGAATCATAATATTAGTTTTCAAATTCAAGCGATCAAAAAATTGGCTAATAATATTCTGTCTGTTCAAAACCCATAACTACGCTTACATACGTTTAATCTAACGTCTATTAAGCGGGCACAGCCACTTCAGCACAATCAAAAGCGACCAATAGCACATTTTTTTGCTAATTTTTTGCTCTATTCTCGATTTTTTTGCTCCAGCCGATTCGTTAAAATCCATGGCTGTACTAGCTTAAAATTAACGTTAGCACAGCCACAAAGAAAAATAGCAACAACTGAAAAATCAAGTACATATTCTTGAAGGGCTATTTTTTTGCTAATTTTTTGCTCTATTCTCGATTTTTTTATTCACCGTTTACGTCGAAAAATTCGACCTACACTGTACGCGAGCCAGCACAACCACACTGTGGGTCGAATTTTTTGACATAAACGGTGAATAAAAAAATCGAGAATAGAGCAAAAAATTAGCAAAAAAATAGCCCTTCAAGAATATGTACTTGATTTTTCATTTGCTGCTATTTTTCTTTGTGGCTGTGCTAACTTTAGTCTTAGCACAGCCATGGGTTTTAACGAATCGGCTGGAGTAAAAAAATCGGGAATAGAGCAAAAAATTAGCAAAAAAATAGCCCTTCAAGAATATGTACCTGATTTTTCATGTGCTGCTATTTTTCTTTGTGGCTGTGCTAACTTTAATCTTAAGCTAGCACAGCCATGGGTTTTAAAGAATCGGCTGGAGCAAAAAAATCGGAAATAGAGCAAAAAATTAGCAAAGAAAGTGTTATTGGTCGCGTTTGATTGTGTTGAAGTTGCTGTGCCAGCTTAATAGACGTTAATTAATCTGTCATATTATTGATTTTCATAATCAAGTAAGATCGTTCGATTGATTTTATCTGTTGATTTTTCTGTACACACATTTTACACAGAAGGAATGCAAAATGTAATTATTTTCCAATATAATAAATTTCTCTAATTGTTTTTATTCGTCGATATATATTTCCAGGATTATACAACATTGAATATTAAGAGAAAACATTTCTTCGTAAACATCGCCGAATCATAAAACGAAACAACGTACTTCCTCGCTACGCGAGACCGGCTCGTCTAAATGCCGATGCCTTTAGGTACCTTCGGCGAACCAGGAAATACCGAGAGGTGCGGTTGCAAAAGTCGAACGCTGCCATGGCGGCTCTATTCAGGACGCGCAGATGCACGAATGGATTTCAACAAGCACGGCGCGCTTCATGCTTTCTGAATCTAGTCAAGCTCCCGGGCTAGCTCTCTTTGCAACCTCTGATAACTCGGCGCATTCGCGATATGCAGCCTGTACCGACGCTATATATTGTGAGAAAATTAAACTGACCATTCGTAACTGAACGTTCGTAACGCGTTGCCATGTAATGCGTTCGAAAAATAAGAAAAAAGATCAAGCGAAGGAAATTGAGATTGTCGCCGATTCGAACGTGATGAATTATCGATATTCTTACAGTTTTTGCAATGTATACTCTCAAGTTGTGTAATTAATGTTCATGGATTATATTAAGTGTGTGATCCAATGTGGAATGGATATTTATAACTTTGAATAATGAGATGACGTAAAGTTTCGCTTATAATGTTGCGCAAGGTTTGCATCTTTAATTTTTACATGACGATGTTTGAGAAGACTTAAGTTGCCGTTTAATTCACAAAAATCTGTATCTAGATATCGACGAATAATAAAACAAGTAAATAATATAGGAAAAAACATACCTTTTTATTAGAACCTTTATTTCTCAATTGTTTTCACCATTTTATTGTTAAGCTGCGTTTAATTTCAAAAAGTTGAAATCCAAACATAATTAAAGTAAAAAGTCTATTAGAATAAGTAGATGATGTAGAAAAAAAAGTTTGTTCGTTAAAAGTTCTTCCTACTATTCTCTAAACTGTTTTTATAAAATTTCATTTTATCGTCGAGCTGTATGCTGTTCAATTAATAGAAATTTAATTCTGATTTAACTGAATGATAAAATTTATTAATAAATCGATAATGTAAGAAACAAAATTTGTTGTTAGAAATTCTTTCTTGCCTTCAAATTGTTTTCATAAAATTCAATTTTATTATTGTCGAGCTATACACATTTCTTGCAAGCCACCCTCCCGATGCAAATGCATAGAAGACTTTCTCTGTGCCTATCTAACTACTCTCTTTTTCTTTCCGTTCTACTCGATGACCCGGAGGCTCCCGATATCCCGCCGCTTCGCGTTCGTTTTACGTTTCAACATAGCGATAGGGCGTAATAACGGTCCAATCGCTTCTCATCGAATGGGCGAACCTCCCGTCTATTTTTCGTTCTCACGATCTTATGTTCACGCTAGTAAAATTTTTTATGTCATTCGTTTAATATTCTTTCGATATCGGGGAAAATTTTCATACGCGAAGATACGAAAAGGTAGAACGAATTATCCGATGCTTATCTCGAGGATTTCTCCAGCAAACTTCTAACAAAGTTGTTACTTTAGTTCGAAAACTTGTGACACATGCTTCTTTTTATTAAAGAAAGAAGAATCTCGGCAAATTGTTGAAAACAGATAGATGCATCCATCAGAATTACGTCACTAAATATGAACTAACAATTTGCTTAAATAACTATCGCTGTTAGGAATGACATATGGGACTAAGTCCACGTAGCATTTCATTCATATTTCACACGTGCGCCCAGCTGCGCGTGGCTTGCGTAAAAATGCCGAAATTCCGGACGTCCCGAAAGGTCTCATTCGTATGCAAATGGTCGTGGTCCAGGGCACAAAGGCGCACCTGCGGCAACGCGGCGCTCTCCTAGGCGACGTAAGACGCATCATCGTCCTAAGAGCAGAGGAGAGACCTCGTTGTCGACTAACGTAGCGCGTAAATGGAAGCGAAAGAGACCCTTCGTTAAGCGTGTACTAGCACTGTTATCCGCATTTCCCATCCATAAGCAAACGTCGCGTACCTTGGGCTTCACATGACACAGCTATGACATCATCGACCGTGTTATTTCAGCTTCCCAACCAGTGGATGAATTTCTCTTGAAAGCGCGTTTCAGACTAGATAGGCAATTTGTATACAGTTATCGCGCATCTATGTCTGTATACTGCCAACACTAACTCTATTGCAATGTTTGAATCACAACTTTGAATCAAGAGACGAAAATCTGCAACGTTACGTATCTCCACGCAGGCGTATCCGGCCAACCGTGATTTTTCTTCACGAGCAACACGTTTATTAGAAAAAAACTTGATTACATGGATCGTTTAACTTGCATGGGTATCAGTTAATAAATCTACGGCGACTAGTCATTTATTTTCTGCCAGAGGTTCTCAAACTTTTTTCTATTTAAAATTTATTCTATTGTTTTTAATTCTCCCAAAACAAAATGTGTTTTATTTTTATATCACATAAAATATAACTTTTTCTCTTCAACTCTGGCTAAACTATTCTTCACAAAAACTCTAATTGCTAATTTAAAAAGTAGAGTTCTTTTACTTCAATATTAAAGTTTGACGCTGATTTTTTCAATAAGCTCTACGCTCTGTTACGTAAAGTTTACAAACTACTACTCTTAGAACGCGCTGACGAGAGATAGTTTGAGAAATGTTGCTGCAGTGTATCGCACATGTTCGGGAAAAACCACACCGAATAAACGCGTTATTGCTAATAAACTTCGTTATGAACGATCACTCCGGGAATTCCAATGTACAACACCGAGCCGTTCCACAATCCGCCAACATCGATACCGCGTAAAAGACTCGGGAAAATCAATCATGTCGCTTATCAACCAGTCGTAAAACGGGAGCAGGATCCGAGTGAGTTTCCGCGGAAACCATGCAATTTCTCGCTAGCGTATGCGATAATGACACCGCCGATCACATCAACGGCAAATTACAAACCGTTGTAATTACCGTGCAATTACATGTCGCGAAATAAACGCACCACTGGGTATGTCGTGTGCGCTTTCGTCGAGATGTTCATTCGGGTGCCGGCCCGATTTCTCGGGAAAATCTCGCTCGGAGGACCGCATGTCGCGACATATCGAAGAGCCTGATTGATCAATTGGCCAGGTTACGCCATGCGGTCAATCGAGAGAAACTGGTTTGGTACCTGACTTCTTCGTGCTCGTGTTTAATATATAGGGCGTATCAGAGGATGTTTCCCGTTATCTTCGTCGTATTTCTTGTCAAGAGATAATTTGTTGCACAACTAACGACACGTAGGTATATATTACTAGAAATTTAATATTTAATTTAGAAATCTTTGCTTTAATATCTTTAAGCCTAACAGCTTTAAATTTATAAACTAAAAAAAGAGGTTACAAACTAAAAAAAGTCATAAATTAAAAGTTTTTTTTGTAAACTAAATAATTAATTATTTCAATCTTCGCCAATAATAAACACTCGTTTCTCTGGTGTATTACGTAACATACCAAATAATATAATATCTTCGTAATAAAATTTAATCTTCTACGAAATCTTTAAGAAATTAATAAACACATCCTAGATATTTTTCAGATCATCTGCGAATGTAAGACATGTGTTACACTCTATACGTGACTATGAGAGTATAAAAGATTGAGAAAGACGAAGAAAAGGAAGCGCATGGAGAGAGAGAGAGAGAGAGAGAGAGAGAGAGAGAGAGAGAGAGAG
>NW_017280248.1:75673-227763 GCF_001594065.2 Cyphomyrmex costatus | reverse complement strand
GAGAGAGAGAGAGAGAGAGAGAGAGAGAGAGAGAGAGAGAGAGAGAGAGAGAATATTGCGATACCACACGTATCTCTGTACTATGCGACAGTGCATACGTGCTTGGCACTGCTATCGGTGTTACGCTACATACACCGCGACCCTGCAATTCTGCTGGCCGACATGCTCGCTGGACACTCGGTTGTCTAATCGACTGCCTCCATATACTATGCGCACCTGTTCCTCAAACACAAACCGCATTTTGCATGAACATTCGATCCGTACGTGTTGAATCTCTATCGGTCTCCGTTCTGTGATACTGAAGACAAGCCAAACTCGTTGTCGAAGAAAGGGATCATCGACCTCGGCATCATATTGAAATCCTGACGGGTCAGTCCTGCGATGAACGTGAAACCGCACGCGATTGGGACGATATGGGATCAAGAGGAAACAATATCAAAATCGCAATCAGCAGAGTGAATAGTACCAGACTTTTTTGTAGACGTGAAATCGTTATTCGTCTTTTATCAATAAAATATATATAGAATCGCTGAGACCTATTATAGGAAAAAAAAGATTTTTTAATTACTAAAGTATTTAAAAATTAAGCTAGATGTAGATCTAAACATAATTTTGTTGAATTTATATAAAATAATTATGTGTGTGAAGGATGGTTAAGCTGATGCTAGAATATCAAAGGTTTATTGAATTATGCTTCCTATATAACTTGATTGCGTAAAAATTATTTTCAGATCTGTACCTATCTTAAGTTTTTAAATAATTCTTTTAAATAATACTTAAATAGCAGAATTTTTAAATACTTCAATAAAATTATATTTTCTATGGTATTTAAACCATTGAAGACATCTACGAGAGTATTTACGAATAGAATAAAATATGTATAAGACATCAATATCTACCTAAAGTAGATACTTCGGCAAAAAAGTCTCGTTTTTTTCGTACAGCTTCAAGTGGATGTAGCTATGACAGTTCACAGCAATGCTATTGTTGATAAATGATGAATAACGATTTCACGTCTATAAATACTTACAGTGCTCCGAGTCGAGATCAAATTTCAATCGATGATTGATCGTCAAAGAATTAGAATGCCATTATATTCTACATTTACTATAATTATGATGGTATACAATGATTACAATGTATATCTTTCTGACAAGGGGGGCTGTAGTCATCATCGATGCGACAAAGTGTATCTAATCGTGATATGAATAGTCCGCGTACGCGAATCAGCGGGAGGTTCGCACGGATCGAAATGCCAAACTACAACGAGAGAAAATACCATTACGAAACATCGAACGCGGTTTCCCTAAGGTGTTTCGATCGAGCCGTATGCTAATTAAAGGTACGTGAGTATCGAGATAGAGATTTTTGTCTGGTTGCCGTCGTCGCCGAAATGTTCTCTCTCCACGTGCACGGCATAATTTACAGTCCGCGTCGGAGCACCATGTCTCCTTTGCGAAGAGAAACGGCCGGCTAAACTCGGCTAATCTGATGCTAATTCAATGCAACGACCAACTGCTCGCGTCCACAATGGACTTTATGCGCGTGTAACGTCCGCACGCCGCGCCACCGAGCGTACACGGCGGCACTCGCGAGACTCTAATCGCATAGCACGGGTGCGCGTTTCCCGAGTGTCGAGAACGAGGTAGTGAACGTGCGGGAGAAATGGTGGAATTGTATGGGAAAGAGAGAGAGGCTGGCCAATACCGCCAGCTACCATTTTGCAATGCTAGTTAAGTTTAATCCGTTCAGCTGGCCGCTTGGCGATCTCATGCAGCGGCATTTTCGAGCCGTTGAATAATCACTTTGTCCGTTGCCTGACCGATCCATTACATCGACGAAAATTCTGACGAGCAACGTTTCACTCTCGTTTCATTCACTTCACGTTATACATATGCATGTGTGTACACGGTAATCTACACTTCCAACGTAAAAACTGCTGCGAAGATTTTAGGGAAATGAAGATGCAAAATACTTCGTTTAAAAACGGCATTCTTTATCTAGGTAAAAAAGACTTTAGCGTCATATACTTATTCGGTTATAGCGACTCTTACACGGTAATAAGGTTTAAAGAGGCACGTTAGAACAACCAGCGATCTTTCCGACCACCCATGTACTTAAACGCAGTGTAGGAATCGAGTTGACCTCAAGCATACTAAGTATTAAGGGGTTAACACCTAATACTGGCATAGATACGCGCTTTCTCCTCACAGCGAGTGGTGCACCTGCAATAGAAAAATTAGTGGAACTCTTGAAGAGATAGGTTTCTTGCAGTCCAGTCAAGAATCCGTGTCTAATAATTACTACATAACGCCACGTAAAAATTCAGGTTTAAGTACTCATAATTAGCTAATAAATTTCTGGCTGAATCTTTACTCGTGGACTTAATGCAGGTATCGAGTATCAATACCTGCACAAAATTCGCTAGAAAGATGGTGTACGACATATTACATGCTCACTTTCGAGAGGTAAACTGGTAAAAACGCCAGGCATTTCATCTCACCGAGCACAAACTACATCACATACTGTCGAGGCTTTTTATATATTATTATGAGAGTAACTATTCCTCCGAAGAGTTAAGTAAGTTAGCGGTTTGTTTACCTATCCACTCTTCTTCTGTAGTTTCAAAGAAAATTTACTCTTAAGAAAAAGAAATATGCTCATTAAAATATCATCTTGTCTACTGTTTACAGCATTTTCTAAAAAAAAGTCTTTCTTAAAATACACTGAATTTATCGAGTTTAAGAAATGATATCTACACAAGAAAAAAATTCTATAAAGAATCAAATCTGGTATTCGTTTAAAATTGTATATTGAAAAAAATCTTGTTGCATCAGTTAGAATTCTTGTATTATAAAGTCAACTAGAAAGGTAAGGTAAATATATCCAACGTTTATAGTTAAATATATCAAACATTCTAGTCGAGATAACCAGAAATTTAATTATAATAATCAAAATTCATATGATCAGAATTCGTTTTGTTTGTATTTCTTCTTAGTAAAAGAATACAAAATAGTGTTCTCACTGTATAGTCATATTATTCTTTCTTTCGACGATTATTAATGACCCATATTCATTATCACTTAAATAACTATAATAAGCATAAAATTGTGTGTGTGTGTGTGTGTGTAGTTACTCATGCAATTTTCTATTAATATTTTACATATATTGCCATATAAAATGGGATTTCATCTTGATTTAAAAATACTGAATTTATTAACTTTTTCATAGTTTGAAATTATAATTGAATTTATGCGGACTTTTTAGAAAACGAATAAATCAATATCCATAATCTACTCCATGCATTTTAATACATGTGAATTTTTATTAATTTATTATCTATCTCAATAAATGTATTGAATACTCGTTAAAAAAAGACACGTAAAAGTTTAGAATAGTTTATGTTCCTTTATCAATACAAGAAATATGTATATACTGTATATTCGTTCAATTGTAAAAAAAACCTAATTATATATATAATTAAGCATTTGCTGATAATATCGAAACAATGCAGCACAATATGTAAAGATTTTTATAAATTTTAAAGTAATCATTACGACGCAAACTGTAGGGAAAAATTGACTTTTGTCTTGGATCTATATTACAAACTTGTAAATATGCATTGTGTTTACATGTAGACACACACACACAAAAATAAGATTGTAGAAGTGCATACAATATATGTTCATGTTAAATCATTTTATATATGTTATGATAAGAGTATGTTAAGAGCTATTAAGATAAGAGTATGTAACTTACAATACACATACAAAACCAGCCCTTAATCAATTTTAACTGTGAAAGCAATCAATAGTTATTGGCTGTTTCTTGCATTTGACTAATTATTAAACAACGCAGAATATTGTATACAGTAAAATAGTTTGCACAGAGCTTGAGAAATCATGAATGTGAATAAATACGAATAAACAACTTGCTTTAATAAATGCAAATATTTTAATAAGAACTGCCAATATTGTTGATGTTTGATTTTCCAATTTTTATTTTTCTTCACTTGTACTTGCTCACGTTCATTTGCCTGATCTGAATTCGCTATTCGTTAGCTGTTTCTAAAAAAGACAGTAAAAAATAAAATGTTAAATATCCTCTATGTAAATAAATTACTTGTTTGAAACGACTATAAGCGCTAATGGAACGTGGCTTTTAACCTTCGATTGTGAAAAGTTAGTCGAAGCTATGTATGTAATAAAAAATAAAGAATGTTTTACTTTCACCAATCATACAGACAAAACATAATCGAAGAGCAGCCTTAAGATCGACTATAGATGTATCAAATATAGGGGTGTAGATATAAATACATTAAACGTATTTGCACGTTATGTGGTTTATTCGCATGTATATGTATCTGCACTGTGTATAGCCAGACAATATGGTTTACTCATAAATATGTATGTAACGCGGACAACAGAATGGTTGAGTGCAAACTGATTAAAGCAAACCATATAACCAGAAATGCATTCCTCTATTTTCATTGCTGTTAAGATAACTTTCGGCACTGATGGGATGCAATATTAATTGATTCAGACATATAACAGACCGTTTAAGAAAAAGTGAATTGCCGACTAAAGTCTCTTGAAAATTGTGGCGGGTTTTGAATGGGTGAGCGAATTATCCAAGCAGATTTAACAACGGACTCGGCGAACTTTCATTAAAAGTTTCGTGACGAGCTCGATGTTCTAGCTTTCGTGTCTCGAGGAACAAGATGAAAGAAATGGAGGATAATCGGAAACTTTTTGCATGCGATTTTGTGCAGCAAACTGTTTCGTACTCTGTCATTATAGGAAATATTTGTACAAAAAGTTGCATGGCATATATTGTATGTAATTAAAAAAGTTTTTGTATTATTATACATATTACTGACAACACAACAAAAGAATTTTAGATCGTATATATTGAAGATACGAATTACTTATAACACGAATAATGGAGATGTCCGGGTTTCATATAAAGTGACATCCATATCCTCGAACATACGACGTAGCACAAATACATATTATGCGTGACTATGCAATGTATAGATAGCGTGTATTCATGATAGTGATATTGTTGCTGGTCGATAGGTTTCCGATGCTATTGTGCTGCGTGATATCCAGTCAGCCAAAGCACATGGATTGCGCATCGATATATGGATATTTACATACCTAATAAAAGACGGTAAAACATATGTGTGGACGTATAAAATTAGTACCGACGACAAAGGCAATAAAGAACGAGGCATGCTAATTGCTTCGTTCACCTGGCCAACTTCGATGCAAACAACATGTCCCCACATACATATTTTCTAAATTACAACCTGCAAAATCGATCGTACGGAAGAATGATAAAAATAAAGAAGAGATCTCTCTCTCTCAAGTTTATCCTCTCGCTCCATTCCTCTCGTCGCGCGAGTTAACGACAACACGACATATGTTCATTGGCTGAATCAAGATAATTATATCGTTTATGTACCGCACTTGCGACCTTCCTCTCTCCCTCCCGCCCCCCCTCCCTCTCCCACTCCTCTCTGTCCTCTCTTTTTCTCATTCCCTTTTTTTCATATAAATTTTAATTGACCCTATGAATGAATGCATTAATAACAATCTTGTCCACGCGTACATTGATTCCTAAGAACAGAATACAGTTGCGATATTTGAAACGGAACATCAATGTCTTTACGTCAAACTATACTAAAGAAACGTCGTTGCGATAAGATAAACGATCTGTTTATACGTGATTATATTAAATAGCTACATAAATACTGTCCGTTAGTGAGCTCACAACAAGAACACAATTCTTAAAAACAGCTTTCTCTTTGAAATTACATATTGTATTCTAAACAATATTATAATATTTAAACAATATTGTATTCTAGCATTACTTACAATCTCCTATTTATTTACAATTTCGGATGTTTTTTTTTTTCAAAATACGAATATTCGGTAGATAAATAAATTTGCAAATCATCAGTGACAAACACGAAAGAATCGCAATATTTTATTAAATACTTATTGTACAAATGTTTCTTGCTAATCTCTCTCTCCATTATATAGACGATGAGTCGTTCATATCCTGTTAATGTTGACCATTTTTATAAGTATATAATACATGAAAATTACGTGATCTTCACATACCTTTAACTTCTTTAGAATGTATTTAAAAACACATTGTGTGTATTTAAGAAAAGAAAAAAATAGAAACCATTATTTAATCAAATGCTCTTAATAATTCAAAGAAACAAAATTCGCATGACGAATAATCCAATTGTGTGTCGTGAAAGTTAATTTAATACTCGTACCTCGTTAATATCTTACAAATATTAGCAGAACTATATATTACGCTGACAGCAAAGCGTTATTATTATGAGACAAGTCGTGAAATAAAAATGCATACAACAGATGTAGAGAGATTAATCATTATAATTGCAAGCGCTGGCGACTCATTTACGAATGAGTAATACATAACAATTGGCATTTCTCATTGAGTGAACTGTACGGTCAATGACCGTAAAGAGAGAAAAATGATAACCCGATCCCGTGCAATGCGATGTTATTCAAACGTTATTATGTTTAGGCTAGAAATACCTTTACGGCCCGTGCGGTTCTCCACTAAAGCGCCAGCACGTACACGACATTCCTGGAATAGCAGTTCCCTCGATACCGTCGTTTATATTCTGTGAGTCCACAGGTTGGAAAAACTCATGTAATTGGCGAAAGCGATAGGGTCTCATTAATCCGTGGATAACTCGACGAGAAGTACACGCATTTTATCTTTGTTTGGAACGGATTATTTCATAATAATATTTTTCAAACGCATTAGGCGCACAGATTATTACCAAGAGAAACAATCGAGTAAAATTAATGAATATACATATACTCTGCTCAACGGAAGATTTATCACGTTTCGTGCATAAAAGGCGACGTAACGGATGAAGTAAAGATGCTGAAATTATTTCTCACCCGCTTTTCTAAGTCCAGATAGATTCAAATCGCAGTTACTGTACTCAAATGAATAGATAAGATTTCCGTTTGTATACATTCTGAAATAAGGAGATTTTTTGTTTGTACACCCTCAGTTAAAAAATTACTAGTATGTTTAATATGTTTAAATACACACGCCTGTGAACTAAAGCGAATAATGATACATAATCTAGTTGAATTCATGATAAATTTTAGGTAGTATGTCGCCTTTTAGGCTTTGCCCTACGTTAGCGGTTTAATACAGGCTTTGCCTTACGTTGGTGGTTTAAGGATTGGGTTTTCATTCTGTTCACGTACGCGTCAATCTTACGACGTGTAAGAAGTAGTCGCGTCGGTCGTTGCCGACGCGCCGCACAGCCTTAATCCATTCCAAAACGTCGGATACCCGGACGTTTTCCGCGAATACTTAGTCACCGGCGTATCGACGAAAGAGAGGCTGCCGTGCAGAATCGCAAATGAGAATACAGTCGGGTGTAAGAAGCGTAACAGACGTTTTCGTGGTCCATCGAATCGCGAGACTTTGTCGGCGTCGCTCGCCGTTCCTTGCCATTTTCTTCAAACAAAAGCTTGAAGGTTTCTCATGTCTAGATAAGGTGCTCAAATGAATTTCAAAAAGTGAGAATACGTGTCAGAAGTACATCGAACGATGTAAATGCTAATTTCACAAAATTCTTGAAATGAAACATTAAATGAATAGAAAATAGAGAAGTTATGCCATTGTATTTAAATTTTCATCGTAGTTTCAATGACTTCGTGTAAAGAAATGATAATATCAGTAGAGGAGTTTGGAAGCAAAGCACGAGGGACAAGAATACGTCAAAGGCTGCGTATTTCATGAATTACAATTACAAATCGTGCACTCGCATAAAATGTAGATTAGGGGCTCATTAACATATTTTGTCGTTAACGAGAAGTACGCCGAGAAGTAGTCTATGATCGTTTAACTTCGAAATTACACGAACCCGCTTTGCCTTAAACGAGACGTGTCAAAGTCGCACAATAATATTGGTGCCTCCGGAGATACAAGCACCATTGTAAAAGTTCCGGTAGTGTGACGTGATAGCGCGACACAATTAACAACTTCGATTAGAAATCCGTAGTAAAACTTGCAGAGCAATGATTTATTATCATGACGGTACTTTATTAGCTCACATCTCAATTATTAGGTTTAATGGAGGCTTGTCACTCCATTGGTACTGCTGGTACCAATGAGATCGTAACATGTCTTATGTAAGATATTACCTGCACATTGTTCGTATTCTACGACGGCGCGATAATGACCGGACATTCGGGTGTTTTCAATAAGTCTTCTGTTAGTCTCACCTGCAACAGAGAAATAACATGTCGATTATAATACATGGCGCTAAGCGAACGCGTGGTCGTTTAACGCATATTATACACGCAAACACCATCACGAATGCCTCATTACACTTTCCGGTCTACCGATCGCGTAACATCGATCAAAGTAAAATTTTATTCGTCGTTCATTTCCGATAAATCGAGCAAAACATACTAAGTGAGGATAAAACAACGTGTTATATTTATCTTCTCACGCTGGCAAAAAGAAAAGATTGATGGAAGGAGTGAATTTAAAGAGATCTAAGGAAATGGAAAAGAAGAAGAGAAAAGATGAAAGAACAGATTAAAGCGAAAGTATGCTAAAGCTAATATTAAAATATCGTTGTCTCTGTAAAATGCTAATTTGAGAGTCTTTCATGAAGAAGCTTAAGCTGTTTAAAAGTTTTATATCACGCCAATAAAATTTATATGATCTTCTCGCGACGATGTTATTAATAGTTTAGAGATACGAAATAAGAAAAAATACTTAAAAACTCTTTAAATATTTTGTTAGATAAGGGAAGATAAAAGGGGGAAATTCTTTTTAAATGGCGACTTGTTAAATATAGTGGAAAATGCAATAGAGCACCGTTTAATACGGTCAGAAAAAAGTGTAACTCGAGCTTAAGTCAATGTGCAAGGTAAGCATAATTGCTCATGAGCCACCATCTCGCGATAATCTGCCTGATGGCGATAAGGGATGACGATGCCAACGTTGTGACAGTGAAACGGCTTTAACAATAATTATAGTTATAGTTAAAGCCGCGTACACGATGCGGTAATTCTTCGGGTCTGGCATACTTCTTGTACATATTAGAACACAAGATCGGTTCCACCGATCTTCCATCCATGAAACGTACCACCGTCGCAAGTATCGAGAAAGATTAAGCAAAGCGGCTTATCTCATAATACACACAGGAACAAAACGCTATAGAGTCAGAAAATTGGAAGAAAGGGAAGAGAGAGAAAATGTAGAAACAATGTGAAACTAAGACTGTAGGCAAGCGAGCTAAGATAACAAAGTACATTAATTTCCAAAGAAGAATTGAGGTAACGTTTCGAAGTAAAATTTAATGTCACGTCTACGCGTTTCTCTTAATAAAATATCATGAAGAAGAAATCATGATTGCGTCAAAGAGAAATATTATTGGCGACGATCGATATTTTATCGCTCTCGTAATGATTGCCGAAATTGTCTCCTAACGGCACATGTAAGATGTTTTTTTTCATACGATCACAGTTTGTGTCCACTATTAAATTGATCTTATCTCGAAACCCAATTATTTCGCTCTGTTAAGATTCGTTAATTTCTTTTTCGCTCCTCACGACGAACACTCGGCGATGAGAACGAGACGACGATCGCGCGAATCGCGATTGGAAAATTGGTCGGCGCAAGGTGGAGGAGATCGATATATGTCGGCAATTCTGACACAGCCTACACGAAGTACAACGCCTGCCAGATTAATGATTCAGTCGCGATTACGACCGGCCCACTACTCACGCTCGTATTAGAGTCTCCCTTTCTCGAGGGAGATCGAGATTAAAGCTTATTACACTGCGTGTGAAATTGATTTCGCGTAGTCCCTTGTTCCATGATCGACCGATCGAATGTTCGTGCAGTCAGTAGTTAAATATCCACTGCATTGCATGTCTTTCGTACTACATTACGCAAAGAACCTAGAAATTATATTTCGCTAAAGCATCAATCGTCACGATCGTTATGTAAACTATGTGAAAAAAAAAATGATGTTGAATGAAAATGCGATTGCCACGCACATTGCAAATCGTGATGGGAAACAAAGATACGTGGGACGAATAAGAGCACGTACGACTAGGTTACATCACACGCTTTTGAACAACTGTCACGTATTGAAAATCACGCGGTGATGTCAATTTTCATCTGGAGGGAGCGCCGACATATCCTCTTAAAAGTCAGTAGGTCGATTGGTAATAACCAATGATGATTCACATGTAATCCGACCTACCGAAAACTCACGTACGAGCAATCAACCAACGAGAAAACACACATGCTCTTGCATAAAATAATTTAATACATCTTTGTAGGTATATAAATCAACTTTTATATCAAATGTAAAATTATTCGTCATTGTCATTTCATACAAATACAAAAATTGAAATCCTTCTGATAAAATTACGTAATTTGATAATACAGGTAATACCGTGAAAACTTATTCTTTAAATGACACACACTTTTCTCTTTCTTAGATTATTATTTCTCCTACAGTTTTGTTGTCGCAGAAAACGAAACGAAGAAAATTCCGAGGTAGATCATGTTACATCATCATATTATGTCATCCCTCACCATACCTTCCCTGGAAATAGAAAACTCATCTTCGAGATGAGCGACGTTTGTCGTTTTTCTACAGACACACTGTGCCGTAGTGTAACTCTGTTTCTCGACGTAGACCGACAAAACTGTACAGACTGCACTTGATGGCCGAAGCCAAGCTGCGCCTGACAGTCCTCGTGACGGTAGGTTTCGCGTTTCGTCCTTTTCTGTTTATTTACACTATAAACGTCGATTGCTCATGGCGTACGCAATCTATATCGGACGGCCTGCTTCGTTCAAAATAAAGATATATCGGGTAGAAACGTGTCTGCATCGGCTGCGACTCTGTCACTGACACGCACTACGGTTCTTCGTGCTCCTTCAGATAACAGTTGAATAAACCGATCGATATTAAGCGCGATGTTAATATCAGCAACAATATGACATTTTTTGAGTCCCTTGACACATTTATATAAGTCGAGTATATCTTACTGTTCTTTTTCTTTGTTAAGTAAAGTAGGTCGAAAAGATGAGAATTTCTAGATATCGAGTGGAAGGCAAATGTTGAAATATTCGCATTAAATCACTCAGTGAATGGACGGTCACGTCTCGCTGTGATCGGAAGATGTGATTATTCTTGTTCTCTTTTCTTCTGTTTGTCAATTACATACCCTTATCGGGGCAGAAGTTTACGATCGACTTCGACTCTTGGGGAAACTTTTAGATGCGGGAAACAGGAATGGCTCGCGCGATAAATGTAGGAGCGTTATTTTATGCGAAGTAAATGATACTATCCGCAACGGTGTAATGCGCAATTATTTCCTTCTGTGTAAGTCTGTTCCCTAACGAGAGATTGAAGGAAAGATGATCTCCCGACAAATCGTTTCTCCCCGGAACTCCCACGTTCCTCTATCCTAAATTCCCACCGAAACTTGCAAAATTAGCCTTGGAGAAATGCACGACAGTAATAAATATGCTCTTACAGTATTTTCTATGTGCGTGTTATCTATAGACTAATAAATAAATCATGTATCTCCCCTGAACAATCACTCTACGTTTCTCAAAGCATTAATCATAGACGGTTAAATATTAAACGATAAAATTTGTTATATTTTTAACTTCTATTAACATATGTAAATAATAAACCAAAATTGAATCAAATTAAACAGTTTAACCCTTAATGGTCTAACGTGGGTCGTTCAAGTCCCGGGCGAAATTTGAACCTTTTATTCCCTCTTTTTAATGTTGAATTTGCCGAAAAAACGTTAGACTAGTAAGGGTTAATGTTGAATTTGTATCTAATTTTTTGCAATATTGAGGTTAAAAAATTAAGCATTTTTTTTCAAAATGGCCGCATGTACTATTTTTTTCCTAAAAGGTACACTCTTCACCTTTAATTTCCACTTTGATTTATGTCGATAGCTTCATTTGGATTGAAGTTATGATTTTTTAAGTGATCGAGTGATTTTACACGCGGTACCACCATTTTTAATACAAAATTATATACAAAAATAATTATTTTCGACATACAAATTTTTTTTTCTTGAAATTGAAGAATTAATGAAGGTCCATGAATTTTTGCAGATTTTTTAAAGCCCTTTAACATGTCTAAAAAACGCCGAGACACGAATGGCCCACGTTAGACCATTAAAGGTGCCGAAAAAACGTTAGACTAGTAAGGGTTAAGTTTAAGTCCATTTAGTTAAATTTACAACGCACTGAGTAGAAATAATGAAGGAATAAATAAAATTAACTCAAATTGGGTATATAATTTGACATTATGAATTTAACAGCGTACCTACTTGTATTTGCTCAATGTTTTTCACCGAGAAAAAAGTTAAACTTTTAACTAAATTAGTTTAGTTCGTCTTTATTTCTTTTTGTCACAGAATGTATTTATTTAAGTCAAATATGTATTTTACTCATCCTCAAAAAAACGGGCCAGTTTAACGTTACAGTGTCTCGTTAGTTTCAATGATAAATATATTAACTTTTAAATACATACATTCACATCAAAGAAAGAAATAAAGGTGAATTAAACTAATTTAGGACTATGTATAAATTGTATAAATTTATAAGAAATATATTATTATGGAAATATATTAAGAAAAAGAGAAGAAGAAGATTATTAGACACGAAAGATCGCTTTGATCAAATGTGACGTTATCCACACATGTTTAAACTAATTTAGTCAAACTAACTACTTTTTTTCTATGTAATTTAACCATTACCAAAATCAGCTGTTTAAAAAGGAATGCGAGAACGCCGGCGTTTCGCTCGAGGAACGACAAACGTCGTGCAGTAACTGCGACTGAATGGCGTACCGGCGCGGGTCTTGAATATAAATAGGACGGCCAGTCTCGCATCCACCGTGACGAAGATCGGGCAACGAACTGAATGCCTGAGATCGCGAGCGTGTAGTATAGTGCGTAACATCGCATGCGCGCGCGTGAATGGAACAGCGAGCAGGCACGCGCGAAACGCACCCGGTGAGGTACAGAGTCGAACATTGCGCGGCGCGCAATGTCAAGGGAAATCGACGTGCGGGCAAGCATACGGTGCGACGTCGCCGCACGCGTCGTTTCATCCCGCTGGGTCGGCCGCTGGCCTGACCGACCGACTGCACTGTGCACTTCGCTGTAAATGGCGTGTAAAGTGCTCGGACGCGCATGACAATAATGTCACACGCGGCTAGGCAAGTATGAGTATTAGATTCTGGTGGTAAAGCACGAGATCGCGGCCGCCCGGCGGCGTGATTCAGTTCCATCTCCCGCTCCACAGACTGCACGAGTTATCTCGGGATTCCACGCAATCGCGCTTTATCTCTCGGAATCGTTGCATTAATGCAATGTTGAAGGACGAATTCTCGCGGCGCAAAATACGTTTCGCGTATCTCGATAAATGTCTCGTAATGATATATAGACTGTTTTCGTAATCACTGCCGATTTCCAACTTTTGCTGCACCGACAACGAAAAATATATCACCCTACGATAACTATCGCTCTATGAATAATGAGCCACTTTCGTGTTCTCATATGTCTTTCTCAGTATCTATCGCAAATACAGACTACCGTATAGAAAACCGGTTGTCATTGCTTTCTTAATTGTTCGACTTCGCAGAACGCAGTCGTGCGATTACTCGATTAGCGTATCCGAGCATTCATGTACCGTTTGCTGAAACATAAAGTCACTAGGACGGCTGGAATTCGCTTCAAAAGCAGGTTCGCAACTCCCGCGGCCCAATCAGGCCAAAGTTCATTGCTATCTCCTCTCCTTTGCGCCTCCTACGACTTTTGCCTCTTGCCGCCAGTCTATCGGCGGTGATCGATCGGTCATACGATTAAGGCCAAGCGATTACCTCGATCCTTGTGGCTCTAGGTGGCTGGATGACGAGGGCAGGTATTGCATAATTAATGAACGGTCAGAGAAATATTCAAACCACTGTAGTGGTACACTTGCACCGTCATCGCGATCTTGTTGAGGCCGATTGAAATCACAAGAAAAAAGCCAATTTTTATTTATAGCTTTCCTTTTTTTTTTTATATATATATATATTATTGTAGAACGCATAAAAGTCGAACGCGTGCCAAATTACGCTTAATCATTAAGTTATGCGATTGCATATAGATTAGACTTCCCAAACTTGAATTGCAACCTACTTTTTAAAATCTACGACCTCTATTTAGCTTTATAAATGTGAAAAAAGGGGGGAGAGGTATATTGATTACTTATTTATATCACTTATCTTATACCTACATTTTACTAGGTCTACTTTGTAATTTTATATTACATATAATTTTATAAATGTATTAGACATCTGAGAGATTTCTCAGATATCTAATGAGGTTTGTGTAAAAAATACGCTTGTTTCTTCCAATAACAGCTTTGATATCAATACGACTCATTTTTAACGCAAAAAATTTTATAATTTTTGTAGTTTATTTTGAAATTCAATTTTATTTCTACCATCGGTTTTATTTTTACTATCGCTGAAAAAATCCAACATTATATATACCTATATATACGAAGTCGTGAAAGAGCTCGCGCGCGTAAGTTTATATAGCTACACGAAGTGTAATTTATCATTCTAAAATTTTTTGCGACCCGCCAGTAAATTGAGACCCATATTTTGGTAAACTTTGATATAGACTATTATATTATAGATGAAAGTCGATTATATGTACATAAACTACTAAAATAAATATGAAAATAAAACGTTTTGTTCTTACTACAATTAATTTAAAAAGTAATAGTAATACCTATAAAACATGTTTATGTCGCGCGATTTCCATTGCATTTACCTATCTTATTTTTAATGTTCGAAGCTTTCTTCGAAGAAAAACAAGTTCTAAAAAAAAAAAATAATAAAAGAAAATAATCAGTGTGTCTTATTAAAACAATCAATTATAACTGTGAATTCTTTCCACCTGTCAGTTACAGGCATTTAGTACAGATTGAAAAAAGTCCTCGGAAAAATTATTGTAAAGAACGCGAAATGATTTAACCCCTAGCTATTTCTATTATAACTCTGAGGCGAATAATTGGCATTGTCATAATGTAGAATAAACGCATGTACGTATACAGTATATTACAACGTCGGTTCCTGGTTCTCCGCGTTCCATGTAAAACAAATCCAATTGTCACGTCAGCGCTATTCATTCCAAGCGCAATTTCGCAATAGCTTAACGCGATCGATTATCACGTACGAGACTGGTAATATTAATTATCGTGACCATTATAATTCCGCGATTAATCACGCTCAAATGCGCGATATCATTAATTTCACACGTACCACAATCGTCGGCGCGTCTAGTCGTATCGTCGCCCTCGTCCTCAGTTTCTCGCATGCGAGAAAAATGCACGCACAGGCGAAATTCGGTTCTCTCCAAAAACGTCCACCGGGTCGCATTAAACCTCATAGAGCTCGTTAATCCGCGGCTCGTGCTCGCGCGACAAAGAGACGTACATAGGAGAAGCTACGTGCAGAATCCGTCGTGTAATAAGGTTTTATGATTTCAGAGCGGCAGCAAATGCAGCTTTCGTTACTGCCGCTGTTGCTCCTGCTGCTGCTACTGCTGCACTCACGGTGCGCGAATCCGGAAGACGAACGACATGGCGAAGGTGCGCGTGCATCGTCATGTATGCGTGATCCTCTTTGTCTTCCTGCGTGCCGTCTACATACGGCTCCATGTGTCTCTATATACGTACGTGCGATTTTACGACGGTTTTATCTAGGCAATTAAAATTCTGCGAATGAATTGCTCGCGCGCGTCAGTGTCGCGCGCTCAACAATAAATAAATCAATGGGGCGCGTGCATTTCTTCGCTCCGTCGAGCATGACGGCCTGATCCCGGACGGTCGCAGAGTGAAGCTACGTTCGACGGAGTGAATAGCGGTCGAAATTACAAAGAGCGGCGAGATCGTGAAATTTTGCAAATTTTCAGACCCTTCGACATATCGATCGCATGAGCGTCTTAATAAGATAATAAGAAAACTTAACCTTTTCAAATTATTTACAGTGGTTTGAAGATACTTATTAGCGTCAGTAATATTAAGTTTGCCCTCTTGTCAATTTAATTAGTCTCTAATTTAATTCGATACTACGTACTCTAGTTTCGTTCTCTAAGATAGTGTTTCAAAATTGACAAATAATCAGCGCGCAATTTGCTTCGAAATTCTGGAAAAATCTACACGAAAATCTGATTTAAACACTGAGATCCGCCGACCAAATATATCTCTCTTCACTTATTTGCGTTAACTTTCAATTTATAATTTTTTTAAACGCGTTGTAAATCAATAATTATTGCCAATTCTCGACTTGCTTTGCATATTACGTAACTGTAGTTTAAAAAGCAAGCCGTGTAACGAAAAGTCTTATAACTCCTTTATAAATTATTTCTTCGCGGTTATAAGTTATTCTCGTATCATTTATGGTTACTACATCAGCACGATTTCCGCGATCGTGAACTCGCGAATATTGTGTAGCCGTAAAATAAAAAGATATACCTAGGCAGTATACTGGCTATCATCGATATTCTAATACACTTCGCACATAGCTTACTATCGTAAAACATATAGGCGTCGACGCGCGCGGCGTGATTACAAGTTCCGGGATTTCTATTTCAATCCTACCCTTTCGCGGCGCGGAGATATCGCTGGAATGCCATATTAGTCTAGCCCTCGTAACACTGCACCGCGAATGCGAAGGTACGGCACGATATCGTCAGAAATTACTGGCAACAGTATAGGTAGGCAGTACGTCCGAACGCGCATTCACGCGTATATACATCTAGTATAAGCCGCATTACAAGGAACTGAAGAGCAACCTGACCTCATGCCATTCCATGCGAGCATGTAAAGCGCCTTTGTTCGCGCAATTGCGAATGCGATATTAAAGGATGCTTTAGGAAATGAAACAACGCGATCTCTTATTGTTCAGAATAATAAGTATGACAGATCTAATCTCGCGTTTGATCTTCAGTTGAGAATAGAGGACAAAATTGTCCCGAACAATGATCGTAAGGTACTTTCGTGTGTTTCGTGATTAACTTTCGAGTAAACCGGTTCGCTGAGAGAGCATTGCGATATATCTATAGATTTGGACATTACTTAAAAGAATTGCATATTAACAAGCAACATGTGTTAGTAAATATTAGTGTTTTTGATCAGCGGTTTACCTCTTACTTTGAAATATTTATCGATGCTGCGACATATAGAATGATTTACAACTAACGTGTGCCTCTTCGGCATCATACAAATCGAATAAGAACTCTTACGTACAGAGAATGTATATATCATACATAATATTAGACCGTTTGAACCAATAAAGATATTATGTAAACCGATATGGCAACTTTATTCTGGATGCTCATTGGTCTTATGCTATGCTTAAATATTTTATGTAGGATAGTCTACATACAAAGTATCTAACTCCACTTTTGCGTGAATAATAAACCATGATTCGCATTGTTAAGATCTTGCATGTTAGATGTAGGGCAAGGTGGTGGGAGGAGTCGGCACAATGGTGACACGAGAGGGCTAAGGTGACATATGGGGCAACCGATCCGTGACGAGATAGAATTACAATCTCAAGGGTAAACCCAAGGTTCATGCCTAGTTAAAGCGGCACCGCTTGTGTTCGCCCGAGAGTCCGCGCGTTACATGCGACTTGATTAAGCACAAGTCTCCGTCGAAGAGCTCTCGCCTGTATAGTAGAGTCATGCCGTATCACACGCCAGACTATGGTACAACCAGATAGTTTGATTTAAACGCGTGAATCGAGACGTACAAGTCGTAAATAATGGAAACAATGGGCAGCATTCTGATAGAACGTCTAGCGTGAATAGTTGTCTGGCTTCAGCTCTATCTTATATTTGTTTAAACTCAAAACGTGAATATCAAACAAAAGGGAGAGGCTAGATGGACTAGAAGTTACTTTTATAATTATATTAAATAATTCCTTGTCGGCCGTGTATAATCGTCAGTCACAGCAACAGTAGAATCAATGGTCACACATGTAGTTCGATGAAATCCGTCGGCAATAAATTTCCCGTGTATTGATGCAGGGGAGAGGCGATGCATTTGCATATTATCTGCCAGAACGCTCCTTCCTGATTTAACATGTAATTTCGAATTCCGCCCGAGAGTCGCTTCCTGCTGCAACGACAATGAATAATTTGTGTTTGGACAAAGTTGCCGCGATAGCGGCGCGATGTAAATGCGCGGTGATCGTCGGACTGTAATTACGACGCACGGATGAGTTCGGAGCGCTTCGGCGCGCGCTTTCCTCGTTGCCACACCTTTTTGCAACGTTAACGAATGCCAAGTGTAACAGCGACAAAGAACAAAGCAACCGGTTTTTGTTGAACGGAATCGCCGGAAGGCCGTACAGCAGCGGCGGCAGCATCGTAATCCTCTCTCGGACACGAGGTTGAGAGTGTACGAGAGAGGAACAGTGATCCAGTGTACGGTCTAAACCGAATAACACGGTTGCCGAGAGCGTCACGTGACCCCAAGAAGGGGAAGGTCAGAGAACCCCCGGAGATCCGTTCACGTCGGACTCTATTATATCGGTGGCTTCCCACCTGCCCCTTCCTCCCCCCCCCAGGCATCGAACGTGCATACACGCATGGGTTGGGCACGAAGAAGGATACCAGAATGCTGCATCTACTGACACCACATACGTAATACAAGACGCGGGTGTCATACCGTACCTACTACCTACCTACCTACTGAGTAGATACCGAAAGGGGAAGGTGTGTAAAGATGGTTACGGCGGCTGCGCGGGCGAGAGCACACGTTCCACCTGCTCGCGCATAAACCACGGGATATCCACTTTGCTCGGGCACACAGCTAGATACGCTCGCATAATGGGCGCGTATACGTGCGTAAACCCCGGACTCTTGGTACCTGACGCCGTAGATGCAGAACGGATCGCATGCCGGCCACGTAATGGCGATTTACGTTCCCTCCTTAAGTCGCTCGACTTGCTTGTATAAGCGTCCGTAGATGCCGCGGTCTCGCGCTGCGACGATCGTACCGCCGTTGTATAGCGTTACGTATCGAACTAATCGCGATAATCGACCAAGGCGTGATGCGAGACGTCGAGAAATTCGTCACGGTTTCGAGAAGAAAAGCTTACGATGCGAAGGTTGCGGATATCCCCTGAAAATTATACAATTAATGTAAATGCGAATGGTTGCGACTCGCAACCGTGAAAACTCACGTCATTGACCCGATACAATATGTATGGTTAAATAGCTCTAATCGCATCCTCTGTAAATTTTGAGTAACATAACGCATTACCGACAAACAAGCAGCGATCAATCTGTCCGTCGCCTATTCGGCCACTGCGAGTGTAAAGCCCTTCCATATACGAAACACAGTTTACAGCAAACCGATGTATGTATGTAGGGACCACCGAGCATTGTTAGTGCCGACCGATCGACACCACCGGCGGCGGCCGCGGCGTTTCCATGGGAATTCGCAGCGAATTCGGCTGTTATATGCGAATTCGGCCGTTATATGCGAATTCACGCGGTCTTCTCTTGTTTAATTAACACCGCTATCAAAGCGCAACGATTCTGTATCTTTCACGCGGCCGAACACACATGCAGGAGCAGAAATCGGTTAGATAATTGGTACGATAATTGGTCGTTTTATGAGTCTAGAGGATTATTCGAATTTCGCGAATATAACGAGAGTTTCGACAAAGACTTTACGGTCTACAGTGTTGGATTCGTAAGATGAAAATAAGATGAAATAGCGATATCAGAATGAGTGAGTGAGAGAGACTCCAAGAATAAATCTAATACAAATAAAATATCTAAATAAATACTTCCGCGAATATTGATGCGTATAAAAGTAAATATTCATAACTCGATAGATATACAGATGTAAATCACAACAAAGTAAGATGTATTTCACCACATTGAGAAATTTTGTTAATTTAGCAAGCCACCAGTACCTTTAACAATTGATTTGTATTATAGCGACAACAAATTAATTTGTTGTGGTTGCTACTAGTCAGTTATTCTAATTATAATAATTATTAGCAAGCTACAGAAGCAGCAATTTATATAAAATCTAACCTATTTTTAATTTGCTAGTAATACTGATTATTTTGATTTACATAAATGATTATTACATTAACAAATAATAAGAGATTATTCGCGATAATAATAACTGATTGATCTATCAAATCATCACATTTATCATCCCTTTTTTGTTTCTATAACAAACTCATTTCTCTCAGTGCAAACAAAGTTAAAATAAACACAAACGTTTCGATTCTGGATTTGAAAAGTCAAGTAGTTAATTACATTTGTATTTGACTTTTGCAACAGAAGAGAATTCGAATCCAGAATCAAAATGTTTGTGTCAACTTCACTTGGTAAGTGCATCCAATTCATTAGAACTTGTATCTATTGTATTACGAATATTTACGTACCAACCTTCGTGAAGGTTCACATTAGCCTTTATATTTATACGTACAATTTTACTCGCATGCTAGAAATATACAGACCGAAGAAGATGCAACTTATAATATAGAAAAGGTACCTTTTATTACAGTATAACTCGAAATGTCATTTTCATTTAGAAATAGTATCTCAAATTTAGAGATATTACGCGATACCGAGTTAAGAGTGTTTCAGGCTACATTATTTTCAGATTTCCATCCAAATGCCACTCGAGTTTGTACGAGTTTTATCCTTGTTATCCGAATTAAACAAAGATAACATAATACATGGGAAACACTCGGATGGAAATTTGAACGCGCCTAAGAGGCTCTATTATAAATAAAGAGTTTCAATATTCACTCTCCTACATGCATTGTTACTTGGCTTCGAAGCACAATTAATAAAATTTAATTAATCAGTTTTATCTTGAAAGCTATAAAAGAATGCAATTTTACAACACAATTTAACGAATATATTTGCTTATTAACTATTAATAATATAGAAATGTTAGAATCAATTTTATTCAGAATAGATTTAATTTACAGGATGAATTTCGCAATTTTTGCGCTTATTATATCTAAATACTCTTTTGAATTGCGAGATATATGAGTGGCAAAATTGATATTACTAAATATCAAAGGCAATAAAATTTCATGTCATCAACAATGCAGATACAGCATTAATTATATCAAACACCACATGATTAATTACTAGTAAGTCGAGATGTTTGCATTTGTGGTGACTCGATAATTCCTTGGATCGATAAACATATAGCATTGCTGGTAACTAACTAATCCTAGCGATATTCAATGACCATCGATAGTATGAAGGAATCCGCAACAAAGAACTTACTATTATTCCTTATGATTATGACATTTGTGGATTATGCATTGGAAGAAGAGTCTAGTTACATTAATTAAAATTCTGGTTAAATATTAATAACTAACAATAAGAAAAATGTAGAGGGCAATTACGAGAGTCGTCTATATAAATAAATCAATAAATTTGTACATGTAATGAAATAAAAACTATAATTAAATAAAATTAAAATGAATACACATATCAAACATGTTTCGGCTCCCGCAGTGAGCTTTCATTAGATGTAAATGAAAATCATAATATTTAAAAATGAATGAATTAGAATTTTCTGATCGATATGATCAGAATCTTCTTGCTCATTCATTTTCAACTAAAAATTTTTCACAACGTAATTGTTTCTATCATATAGAGGAGACGGGGGTCAAAAATTAAACGAGTTATAACACTTACATATACATACAAAATGTTATAATATAAACAAAATAAAAGAAGAGATAGAGGTTTGTAATATAAATAATTGCAAACTTCTATTTCTTTCTTACGCTTTTGTATTTTGTTTATAACACTTTTTTATGTGTTCTACAACTTACTCGTGATACTTTTGACCCCAATTTTCCTTACTTATAAGCAAATCGCTATTGGATCTTACTCAGAAAGATAGAAAATACATTCTTGCTTCTATTGAACAGTTGGTTAAGCAAAATACACTTCTCTTATTCACATCGTAATGCCATGCAACGTCATTCGAGAGGAAAAAAATCGGTCGTTGTATTTTCTGGCTTTTGTACAATCTCGAGATAAATATTTCAAGAGACTATTATAGTACATTCTTTCTTTGAGCTTCAACGAAGTAACGCATGCAGCTTCCGCAATTTGAGATGGCCCGAGCTTTCTTGAATTTCTGTGGAGATGAAACAAGCAACTCGCAGGAATGAAAGTCTGTCTGTTATGCCACGAGCGTGACAATACATCCTCCAGAGTAAGAGCAGGTAGATAAAAAGACAGTCCAGTGAAATTTACTTTGCTTCTTTTATCACATTTGCTACAGATGGATATTTATTGAATATTTTTGTTGTTGTAATTCTAAGGAAAAATCAATTAAATCTATATTTATGAATCGAAAAAATTTCTATTAAAAAAATTCTAAGAATAATCAATATTAGAATATCAATTAGAAAATTATTTGCACAAATATAATGACTTCACATTTTTTAACTTCTATGATTTTGTGATAAAATGGACTCAATTAGTGTAGTACTTCGTACATAATTTTTTACATACATATGTATATATCATTCTTCAAATACTTGAAGAACATCATGATTATAAATGGAAAATTATGCTTGATATTTCTACAAAATTACTCAAATACAGTATAGAGAGAGAGAGAGAGAGAGAGAGAAATTGTTACATTAAACTACAGTGTTGCAATTCCTTCAATGCAAATGTATTTGCATTACAATCTAAATGTTAAATGTTGGCAGAATTAGTTAATTATCAACAATATATACGTTTATCACGAAATTAGTAAAGATGAAATATAATATTTATTCATAAAACAAATATCGAATTTCAATGAATTAAACATTAACAATGGAATTAAGAGCTACGTAAAGATGAAACTTGGGCGAAGAGGAAAGCATGAGCGGAAGAAGAGGAAGGAAAGAAAACGAGGAGGCAGCTGTTACGGTCCCATTGTAAGCCCGTCCGGCGCTCCGCAATTATTTACTGGCACGTAGAGACCGGCGAGAAACATCACGCGAGAACAGAAACGCCCGACGACTTATGGTGCTTCGAGACACGAGACAGTCACCGATCGTGCCTCGCGCGAATACGCGTTGCTTTTGCAATGCAAAATCTACGTCTAGCGCGTAATACGCCCCATTCGTTACAAGTAGCAATGCGGCGCTGTGTTTGCCGCGGCGTTACTAAATCTCCGCCACGTAAGCACCGGTAGTCTCCTTCTAGATAAGGAATTAGCAACGAGGGAAAGTCGGAGTGAAAATTTTATTTCGCTCCAACACGAATAGATAATATACAACGTACAAGGAGAGGATATCAATAATAATTCAAACTCAGCAAAAACACTCTATAATAAATTATAAATGCAAAACCATACGCAAAACAATTCGGCATTAACATTCAAAGAGCCTAATCTCCTTAATTAATGTATGTTTCAGTTAAAAAAAACTGCGCGCCGCTGTTGAATTTGAAAAGCAATCATAAAACTGAAATAATAATATCATAATTAAAGTGATCGTTAATTTGATAATAATGCATGCTATAGAAAACACTGGTGATTATTATCTCCATTTTTTACTCTCAGAAACGAGCGAAAGTGCGCGGCGACGATACACTTTGTAGGAAGAGATCTCGTTGTTTCGTTCTTCTATTTTCTTATTCAAGAGACAGACAATTCTTCAGCTTTAATGAGGTAGTAGTAACTTAAGCGTTAAATCGGCGTCCAGCAATTCATGATCTTTCCGCGAAGTGCTGCGAGAGCTTTTTAGACCAATTTGCAGGGTGAACATGGTTTTTCATCTAACATTCTCAAGTTTTTCACGCATCGTTACTTTGCGATTTTTTGTGAATCACAAATTGTAAACTTTGTCATTAATAACATACATTATTTCGTCTGAAAACTAAGTTGTACGTTTAATGCGCGACATTGGATAAATCATTGTTTTTTTTACGATAAAATGATCGTGATATCGCAAATTCGCGCGATGTCCTTTCACATCTCTCTCTCGGTTTGCCGCGTCAGCCAGCAACCACCAGGCGAAACTATCCACGCGTAATTTCTTGATGAAGCGGTCGTTTGCGAAGCGACTTTAGACCATGAAATCATATTTGCGGAGACTTCGTCGAAGTGCCTACAAGAGCCCTCGAGTATATATCTAGAGGGCTGTAGAGCAAATGGCTACGCTCGGACTGCGTTATTACGTGTGAAAGCAAATCCAACCGTAACGACTAGACCTGAAGTTACGAGCCGAGAGTTAAATAGAGTGACAACTTTGACGATCATTGACGATCGAAATGTGCAGTACTGGAATCTCAGAGAAACTGAACGATTGATTTCACAGAATCGAGATTCACAGAAGAGATACAAATAAACGTAATAATCATCGACGATAAAAAGACAGATCATATTGTCTAATACGCGGATAGGTTAAATTAATTGCGTAATTGCTTCTAACTTACGCAATCGTTTAATCCAAGTCATACTATTAGTCGCTGACGTTAATCGAGTCACAATGAGGCTGCGTTCCATTAATGGAATGTAAAATCAAGCAGTGTATCCGGTTCGGTTTCATTCAAGTGCTATATTAGACAAATATCGAAATAACAAACCGTGGTGGAAAGACTGCATACATTCACAGACATAAAATTGGTAAACCTGCATTATAGTGCCTACATGTAGAGAGATATTCCGTTACAATAGGGTTGCTTCCCGGGTTGATTCATCGAACTAGCACGCTATGTTGTGGTCGCACGTTAATATTAATTACCATTCAACCAGCACGCATTTCCTCTTGTAAATACGCCAGTAGATACACCGCAAATACCTGAATATTCCATGATAAATACATTAAAGAGACAGACAGTGTATTGTAGTGTCTGTCTAATGGGCATTTAGTTTATAGAACCTATCTGTAAAAACACACACACAATCGATCCAAATTATATAACTGTTTATAATATTTATAGATCATGTATCACAGTACTGTTGCTTCAATTAGCTCTTATTTTAGGTAAATATACTATAAGATATATCGCTCAATCGCTATATTAGATTTATTTCTTTAAAAACTGATATATATAATTATAATTATAATAAAAATATAAAAAATATTTAAACGTGTTATTTTATTTCTCAAATTTTAAATAAGACATCGTTAAAAAGATTTGTTACAAAAATTTAGATATATCGTAAGCACAGGTATGTATTATCTTGGAAAAGGGATGCTTGGAGATTATACTTATCTCACACTATTCGCGTATGTAATCACCGGAGAAAATTTCGGTCGTACGAACAAAAATTACGGAGGCCCCATTTCAGACGTGTCCAAAAGTTGGTAATAAGCAGGTTAAAAGTACGAGGGTAGATGGTATGTATAAGCCTCAAGGCTCTGAAAATTGGGGGACTCGCATAATCCTCCCTCTTACTGGGAATTGAGATTAGTGTATTCGTGGTAACTCGATGGTGTCCACCGACGTCGCACACTCGAAAATGCTCTCTATATACAAGAACGAACTCGCACGGTCCAGGCAATTTGCAGCGAAACGAGATAACTTTATTCCTTCGAGACGGCAGTTGCACCGCTTTTTTCGTCGCGCGGATTTCGGGTGAGAGAGCAGCTTAGTGTAACACTCGAGTCAGATTTGTAAGGACTCGATCGAAAAAAGAAAAAATGTTACTTCTTTTACGCGTTTCTTCGGATTACGCGACTCCGTCATAAATCGTTCATTGAACTGTGGAGTTTCTCATTGAGCTATAGCGATTTAAAGGCTCATTCGCGGCACGTCTGCGATATCGGGATAAATCGAGATAACGCGGAATGATCACTCGCAATATAATCCAAACTGTGAAAACGTGCCAACGCAAATGCGATCGCGTGATATAGGTCAACATCGTACCAATGATAATAATATACAATGTAATATTATTGGCCGTGCCATTTTCATTTTAATATCAGTTAGATTATAATATTAGTTAACCAACGAGTAATTATAGAGTAATCACGCAAGAGCCACAGCGTTTGCTAGCGACTGTGTTACGCGAAGCTATATCGTGCATACGACCACGCTTCCTGCCAACAAAATAATCAGCACCATTTCGAGGCTCCTTATTGCTCGTGCGCGCGGTTTGCTTTCTCAGGAAGTCGTAATATCAGCGACTCGAATTACACGTTTCGGTCATAATCCGCGATAATCCCGCATTCCAAGTTACCGCGTCGATTCGTGACATCGGCAAATGAGGATACCGAAATGCGCGCGCCACGTTTCCGCGGAACTATCTGCGAAGCTGGCCGACAGTTACAGTGAAATTGCCCACGGCGTAAGAAACACGAGAGCGCATAAAGTTTATTACAAGTTTATCATGGGATCTTGAACCCACGATTTTCCCTCCGCCTACGAAGGTGAAGGCGGCGAAGGCACGTTCGACCTAAAAATAAAACTCACGAGTCAGTGGCGAATCGAGGTCGCACTATGAACAGTGACCTTGTCGGTATGAAACCAAGTGAGATTAAAATCTAAGATTCAATGACAGACCCACGTATGGCATGTAAAATATTTGCGCACAACGATGTTGGAGAAAAGAATGAAATTTTAGCAATTTGTAAGCATAGGCTTCTCTAAAATAAAACAGATCTATTACCGTAGAAAAGTCTCAGATTTCACGTTATATCTGCAAATTCCATCTAACAATGTTTTTTTTTAATATGTTTTATTATAACCTAACTTCGAGTTTTCATTTCTTTATTCATTAAATTCTTTCAAATAGAATCTCATTCTAAAAAGTAAAAATTGAATCGTTTAAAAAAAATAACGCCTTATTATATAGACAGAGAGAAGCGCGTACAGTATAATAATACGCATATTTTGATTTTGAACACGTGCATTTGATAAAAGCGACATATGAAGATCAAAATCAAAACTACATAAACCGACGACTTAAAAAATATAAAGGTAATCGTGATCCTCGCTATCGATACGGCGGCGCCTCCGCTATCAGTCGCTGTAAATATATAGAGTCTCCGGTAACGTGCTAAGACTAAGCCAAGCGACTCGATATACGCGTGGCCACGATAAGATAACCCTTCACAGAAATACTCGTCGCGTCTGGCAAATGAACCACGCGTGGTAACGTAATACCTTATCCAAGATGGCGCAAAGCGAGAGGCAGGCGAGGAAAATTAAATGATGATGAATGTCTTGTTAGTCGCACGTACTCGCAGTTCTGAACTTCACACGCGAGCATTTATCAATTGTGCGCTATTTTTATCGATGAATTCGGCCGTGTCTATAGGATATAAATTATGACGCGATGAGCAAAAGAGCGAGAGGATTGCGCTTGCCCATTATCAGCACGTGGCTGAATTGCTAAAACCTATTATAACAAATCTTGTTAGTTAATTTTGCATTAAGTCCCACCGATAACATCCTGTCGAACACTCGACGAACGATAGTTTCTAAATATGACAGAAATCGATCGTGGTTCTCGGAGAATCAAGCATACAGCGGCATCTCATCATGAAATTCTGGCATGTCGAAAGTAATTAATTAATCACGTTTCCGGTATTCTCGCTGGCGCACAGCCAAAACTGCCGGAGATCCTGCAAATTGTACCGGATATCTGTAAGAGAAACTTTAGCTAACAATAAGACCTTCCTCGTGTATCGAGAGCCAAATATACCGACTATTTCTCCACGTACTGCATTTCACAGAAATAAAAATAATAAAAATAAAAAATTTCGATTACTTTTACAACTAAATGTCATAATAATTTTGAAACAACATGTCACTGCGATATATCTATCGCGTGAGAGAAAGTTTCACGCAATGAAACGCCAAATTTGCTTCAACGCCAAAACAAAGATGTTAACTTCACAGACACGAATCGGGATGGTGGAGAGGCTGTGGGGTGTACCGTATCTTCGTTGTACGTTGGCCGAGCAGGAAACACATCTGTCGCCTTCCGAAAATGGCGAATAGTCGCAGCGAGGGCGTCAGGCAGTGACACGTACATACAGAATATTATAATAAACTTTGGCGCGTGGGGAGGGGGAGGGAGGGGGGAGGGAAGGTACACACTCGTCGAACAAAACGCTTTTGTCGTTTCGTGCAACAAAGCCGGACTGACGGTGGCGAAATAGGCTCGGTATAGACCAGAATGAGGGGGAGGGTTTGCGGTCCACGAGCGGCTCAGTAACCACGAAGTACATAAAGCGGAAACTGAATACCATCCAACGTGTACCGGAATCGTGTTGCTGGGCGGGCTGGTCGTAGTTAACCGTCGTAACAGCCTCCTGTCTCGTCCTAATGCGTTCCGATAACGAATTTCACGTCTTTCTTCTCAACGTTTTAATTTCTCGCGGGCACGAAAATTGTCCTGACAGCGTGGAAAGGGAGGAACGAGATGGAAAAGCGACGCGCTGGCGCTTCGTAATTCCGTTTCGTTGCGTATCGGGGTTCGAGATGCATCGCGACGCTGTCGTTAGGGAGCGTCTTTACTGCCGCCCCCGTAATAGAACTACGCGAGATGAGTCATCCGATGGGGTCCGCGGCACCCCTACGGAACAGCAGTCGCTTCGATGAGGGTGGTTGGATAATAAACGGGGACCTTCGCGAGGAGGAGGTTCCGAGAGACGCACTGAGAGACGATAAAAAGGGTAGCGTGGAAAAGTCCCGCTTCGTAAAGTCGAAACGTAATTCTGTTCTCTCCGGAATCTCAGGGGACGCAACGTAGTTTTGCAGCTTACGACAATGACGAACGATGCGAGGAAAACTTGCGACGACCGCTTCAAGCTATTTTACCACGCACACTTGCATGCAATGACCGTTTATATTCATTGTAAAAAAGACATAAAACGAATCTTGTTTATAAGAGATAGGTTAAATAGATTTTTTAAAAATCTACTTAGAAAAATAGTAATATTTCCCTCCGCGCAGGGATATAATATATGCCGGCCATATCACATATCATGAAAAGATATGTTCTCTCGAATATATTTTAATGCAATGCTGAGACATATGCGATTGAGAAACGTTTAATGCACGGATTTCTCGGACGCAATTTCATAATTTCTGCGGTAATAAGCATTTCCGAGATAACGAGCCGACGTTTGTGATAATCTGTTAATTGTGCTCGAGATAAAGTTTTACAAATTCCGGTTTTATCATGGCAGAAACAGTCGTCAGATAATCGACTTTCCAGAGCGTTCGACCAATTACAGTTGCATCAAACCTCGGGGAAATTCGAGGGGTGAAATACAAAGGGGCGACGGTAGAGACGATGGAGAATGCGGAATAATCAAACTTCCGCGTGCGTGAGCCCCTACGCGTTTGTACTGAATTATGACTGCTGTGCGTCCTGTACTGACTACAGTAATACGTGTCTTCATCCGACGGAGGGTGACGAGCAGAGCAGAGAGAAGAGTCTCACTATTCAAAGTCATTTACGTAGAGATTATCAGATCTTCCCGACGTATACAATTAGGAACGTACTAATACCGATTACTTATCGTCTGTTAAAAATAACGTCAAAAATAACCAATGCAAAATCCAGTTCCGATTATCTTATCGGTATCGATAAATCACGACCACATTTATATCGGTTTCTTGTCGAAATTCCTAACGTGCCAAGGAGTAACTGGCTCGACCGACTAACTCATGCGAATTAAGTTACTGGCCGACAAGTCCGTTAACAGCCCGTTTAAAAACTGTCAACGGTATGAGACGAGATGCACGAACGGGAATTAAAAACGCCCCGTCAGCGGCAACAAGAAGGTATATAAGGACGTTGCCCGGCGCGCAATGCGGACCACACGAGACGAGTCCATGTTCTAACTTCCTCCTTCTTCGCGAGATATAAGTTGCAGCGGAGAGGAACGTGAATATAAATGAGACTAACGAGCCCTCTGTGATGTCGGTAATGATGGTGGATTACAGTCGGAGAGCTGGGTCGGCGTGCACGGTCAGCTTCGTCGGATTCCACGCCGTTGCTGTCATGACTCGCAGCAATATAGCCTCGCGCGCAGTTTTATCGCGAGAATCCGACGCGAGAATCTGCTGCTTCCACGCGATCCGTTTTCTCGTTCTCTTACACCGCCGCGAGGAGCAAAAGCTGCGTTAAACACCGCGTTTCGATGCGATAACGGCCACGTAAATGCAGCTAAAAGAGGACATTAACGCATCGCGTTATCATAAATGCAGCGAGAAGACATTTTATCCTCGAGACACAACACTTCGTCACGTCATCATGTATAGATTTCGATTGCAATCGCAGATCTGAGCTATAATGTGATAGATATGATGCTGTTCTTTGTTTCAAAAATTTTGAACATCCTAAATAAGCGAAGAAGATTATATTCAATTAAAATGGTTCTTGGTGCCTAATATTTTTGAATTATAAAATTTCCAGTTTAAGCAACTATACGCACGATCATTTATTAATTTCAAAGTACTGCAGTCTTGAACTGAAACTGGAGCGCTATCACAAATTAAATCGACAAGCAATTTAATGATATCGATACCAATGAGCACCTCTAAAACACCATAAAGAATTTATTGCAAAAGATATCATCCCTCAATCTTAAACTTTTAGATTATTGAAAACTTCGAAAAATACCAAATTTATCAAAAGAAGGAGTTACGTTGCAGATAGGAATTTATATTCTGAGATTATATATTTAATTATATAATATTTTGTTGAATAAAACTTTAGCAGCACACAGCTTCAACAATCATTGTACAATAAAAATGTAAAAATTTAAATTATCTATACTTCTGCTCGGATATCGCTCTATAATAAAAATTATAATACCTATTCTCGATAAAGCGATGCATGATCATAAATGTACGTACTTTCGATACCCGTTTTTCCCTTTACAGTAGCCCTGTACTATCAAAGGCTCATAAGAGTGCGGAACCCGCGAGAAATCGAGGTGGTCTACCGTTGAGCATACTCCTTTATCATTAATCACGCATATCGGTCGGCAGACACGAGCATGAATAATTGGCAGTGCGGTCCGACCGTGAATGGTTCTTTTCTCTTGAACCAATTACGCGCCACCGCGAATCTTGCCAGCGGATACGAGAATCCCGTAATGATTATCGAAGAAGTCGTTTCACTGTAATCTGATATTTATGATTTAAATTATCCGCACGCTAGTTTTCCAGTTATTTGTGAAAGACAAACTGTGCGGAAGAAAATGTTAAAAATTTTATCTCGATAAAGTGTATACGTGTCCAAAAGTCATATTTTCTCTCTTAAAGTCGATTTAGAAATTTATATACTATACATACTCTAACGAGCTTTCGTGCTTTCACACGCGAATTTTTTTGCAAGTGCACATGCACGCAACCGGTCCGGAACGCGAGGCGCCGCAGCAAAGTAGAAATAAACTTTATGCCGTTGAGATTAACCCGGGATAAAAAAAAGAACAGCACCGACCGACGACGATCTCGCGCTCTCACCGAGGAAGGAACTTCTCCCATCAGTCTCGTGATCACGTAATAACTTAAACGCCGCCCGGCGGCAAAGTTTATTTCCCTGCAAAGCTCCGAAGTCGCTGAAGCCAAAAAGTCATGGTTCGCGGTCAACAACGATCGCTGCTCTGTTACCATGATGATAACCGCGGCATCGAGTAAAGCCCTATCAGACTCCGCATCGAGGATTGTACCGTGGTTGCGTATTGGGCATTTGGAGTGGGACAATGAGGATGAGCGGTTACGTCATATTCATGGTCGGTCGACAACGGATTGCAGTCAGTCAAGTCCCAATCTCCCGCACCCAATCGCGATTTCTATCTGCATTGCACAGTCTGGACTTGAGAAAAGGAGACACACTTTTAGATCGTAGTAAGAATAAAAATTATCAATTTGAGAATTTCGCGCTCGTGTCGGAAAGACCAAGTTTTCGAAAACGACAACAAATCGAGATAATTACGATACAAATATTATACAATGAAACTAAAGAAATTGTACAAAGAATTGAAAATGCAAAGTCACATATCGTAGTCTTACAGGCCGAATGTAAAGACGACAATCTTACGTACAATGCGGAGAACAACACATATACTCCGGAAATAATGTGAAACTTCTTCGAGTGGACACGTAACCCGTCTATGCTCGGGAACAATGCTAAGTTTGATGGCACCTTTCCTGATTGTGTATATATCTCCACTATCTTTTATATATATGTGTGTGTGTGTATGTATGTTATATTAGTGCGTTAACGTAGAACACCTTGACCGATTTCATTTCATTGTGCCATTGCAATCGTACATTTCCGCTATACAACGGTCGACTGTGATCAATTTCATTGCTTTCGAGTCGCAGAACATTCTGAAATATAATAAATCAATGTTCTCGAAGTAACTTTACTTTCAGTTGAAACGCGTTATATAATACAACTCTCAAAGAAATAGAAGAGATTACTCGAGAAATATTATATATATATCTTTAAAAGAGCTTTCGTAACATAAATATATTACAACTTTTACCGATTAAAGATATTTCTTTTTATTTACTTAGTAAGTCTCTCTCTCTCTCTCTCTCTCTCTCTCTCTCTCTCTCTCTCTCTCTCTCTCTCTTTCGCCAAATTTTACACTCATGCGGTTTATTGTTAGCCTTTAAATTTTTACTTAGTAACTCTCTCTCTCTCTCTCTCTCTCTCTCTCTCTCTCTCTCTCTCTCTCTCTCTCTCTTTCGCCAAATTTTACACTCATGCGGTTTATTGTTAGCCTTTAAATTCACGTATTTATTGTTAGTCTTTTTGTTTTTATATCACATATATTTCATTTTTTTGGCCACATTTTTTTCCACATGATATTTTTATTTCGTGCGATGCCGACACATACACAGTCATTCTCAATTTATATTTCCCGCTCTTGTTCCGTTAAAACGATAAAATTTATCACAGCGACGATGCTCCACTGTAGACAATAAAAATGTGTCTAGGACAAATAAAGCAAATATTCTTAAGACACAATACAAAAAGTAGGGCTACTGAATTGGAACGAACTTTCTACACAATTTAAAATAACATACTTTATTTTAAAAAAAACAACGTAATAAAGTATGAACGCTTCAGCTGGACTTTCAGCCATTTTCAGCACAAAATTAAATCAAATAAAGTTGTTCTACTGTTCCCTGTTGCACATGACTCGCAATCAATCTTCATTTTCAAAAGTATCCAGTCATAAACGATTAATAGACCAAGTGATAAGAGAATGAGTGAAGAAACGTAACAGTTAAACCAGTAAAACTATTGTATAGTACAAAAAATGAAATAAAATCAGAAAATAAGTTATCAAAAGACATTAGGTATAAAAATATCATATAAGAGAAAGCAGAGTTTAAAATATACACACGAGCACAGTCAATATTAAAAATAATATTTGAAAAAATTACATTAAAGTAGATTCTATATAAATATTGTTTTTGTATCGTAATATCAATTATCGATGCAAATATAACGACTGATATAAAACTTTTTGTACATTTTATACAAACTAAATGTACATTTTTTTGCTTGAATATGTTAATCAGCTTATAAGATAACGTGATATAAGAAAATCTTCATTACAATTTCAATATTTGATTAAGTCATGCTCGTATATGAGAACTTTTTTCTCCTGGCTTCAACTCAATATACCAAACGCATATATAAGATTAAAGACAAAATAAAACTGCGGTCTCGTCCATGAATTAGCATAATATGTTAATGACACTTGCAACGTATTAGCATAGCACGGAGACTCACTGTGTGCCACCTACTGCCTCCTCTCGACTTCCTGGATGGTGCAATTAATAATTTCGCTATATTACTTAACGTGTGCCACCGTGCTGGATTAAAAACACACCACAGCTATCTACCTACGTCCCGACCATGTCGTCTGCAGGAAACGGGCGGCTGTGGAGTCGCGGATGTGCGGGTCGTCGCACGTTTACGTAAGACAACGACAGTGGCGTAAAAACGACCAAAGGGGCCTTCAGGATTAGCAGAGAGTTTCCTCCTCTCTCTCTCTCTCTCTCTCGGTATATCTCGGCGTTGCAGAGTCGAGAGAACCAAATTAGCAAGGGGGCTTATTACCGCGGTTGCAGCTGTGCGCCAGTAATCCGCCGCCACCGCCGCCGGTGCTCTCTTCCCGGGTATGCGTAGTCGTGTAATCGTGAGGCTCTTCGCGGTACGTTATTGTCTCTAATTTAAACCGGCGATTTCCTGTCACTCTGGGTCGCGGCTAAGACTGCGGCGCTACGTACATACTCGCTCTACGAGCGAATGCCTGCTCGCCCATTCATTCGCACGCCCGCTCGGCCGCCGGGCTGGCTCGAGAACAGGATTACGTAGGCTAAATCGGTACTACGCAAAGTGGCGGTGGTTCGCGGATCGGTGTACCAAGTTCGAGTTTCTCAATTAACTCACGATTTAAGCACACAGTAAAAACACATGCGATAAATAATTATTTATGATTCATGATTCATGAAATTAAACATTCGACTTTATGACCATTATATTTGCATTTCATGAATACATATGAAAGAAAAAGTAACTTCGTTAGTCATCTGTAACCACATTAATTTACACATATCTGTTAATGGTAATTCACATAATATTGAGAAAGGTATCGAAGACTGTTAATTAGATCAATATCGGTTCCCTCCATGTCTCTTTATTATTTCTCGCCAATTTCTTGAGCTTTCCAGATTAGATTTACTGGTTTGTCATATCGAATAGTTTGAGGAGCACTGGGCATTACTTTGGTATGCACGCGGAATAGGCGTGGGTTTCTTCGACGTTGACCACCGGCAACGCAAATGACGTCGCATAGAGAGTGCATAAGCGGAGGAAGCGATCGTGCGAGGTCCGAGAAAAGTAAGGACGAAGAGCTTTGTCCACAGTAACCTTCTCAGAAAGGAGAAAATACCTATTTTTTATAAAAATATAGTCTCACAAGTGGAATACTGAATTAGAAATATTATATTCAAGTGAAAAGACACGAAAGACTTAAAAGTCGGATGGGTTGAAATACCTTTCGCGACGTAGACATTTATATATTCCGCAAGACGGAATAAAGAGAAATGTTTAGTTTGTGTATCGTATATCTCTTCTGCGTTAGCAATAGTGTGCTATTATTTTTTTGTGCGTTACGACAATCAAAATATCACCGACGGTATCGCTAAGCGTGTTATTTCGAAGCACCTTCAAAGTCTTTTAAGTCTTTCATGTAGTCGTTAATGCGGTAAACGCAGACCGAAATGTTATTGTGAAACATTGGCAACGGTATTCCGCACGAAGAACGATCGGCGACGATCGGTCGGTGCCACGTGAGAAAAGCCATTCTTCTTTACGACACACGAGCGATCTCTCGCAAGCCCCGCGGTACTGAACAAGTAGGTATACCAACGCGAAACCGGTCGAGCTATTATTTTTTTTATGACGTAATTATCGTCAAAGCCTGCCCTGCGTTGGTTTGGACCCGCTCTCTGTCTCTCTTTCTCCGTTACTTCTTCCTGTTCACCCTCTATATCATCCGTCTCTTTCATTCTCTGTCTCTTTATCTCTTTCTCTCCCCCTCTGTCGTAATCGCTCAGGGCAGACCAATCTTCGACGTTCTGATTTTGTTACAGACTGCGGGAGAGAGTTTTAGACCCACGTAATTTCCACGTTATTAATCCCAGGGTCGTGCTACATTCCCATTTGCGCCTGGGCCGTCGCACATCCCGGTCGAGGACTTTTCCCCGACGATCGGTATAATCGTGGTTGGTTCGGATTACTCCCGAGGCTCTTGTGTATGGTACACAAGGTACGTAGATTCTTTGATAAAATAGTCTCTATACAATAAAATATACACACTACGCCGAACTATATACGCATACTAAAACGATTCAAGCACTCTCGTTATCGGAATTACATGGCACTAGTATATTTCTTTGTAATTTAAAAATATAGAATAACCGTAAAAAAAATTGTAAGCTTAATGATAGACGCGATCAAGAAAGCATTGGGACAGATTTCGAACGCTGTATGTTGTTCGTGAAGGGAGCGCAACCTAGCGGAGAATTTAATGACTATATTTTCGTAAAAATACAATTCTTCACAGATCGAAACTGTTATGAAGCAAGTATTGTCTTGATAATTTTCAAGCTTCCTCCAAATGCATTTTACGACACTCAGCGTTATCTTATATTGCAGCACGAAACTACGTGATGAAAGGTGATTTCAGAAAACAGCTAAACAGCAGCTTTTAACGCGAGAATATACGTGTAAACGATGAACCAACGCTAGCGATGTTTTGAGAGGAGTGTGTTAAAAATATATGTTCTTCTGTGCAGCGGGCACGAAGCACACCGTGATGCTTCAGGTTTAGTTAGTATATTCACTTCTATATATAGAAATGATGAGGTTTTGTCAGTTCTACGTACAAATGCGTACATATGATATAATCTCAATGTTTTACGAATAATTCATATTTGAAACCGCTTTGTCATATCTTCCCTCGTTTTAATTTCGAAATAAAACACAGGAAAATCTGGTAAGCCAAAAGGAAATAAATCCCTCTCCGCGCAGTGGAAATGCATAAAAGAAAATATGCACGAAAAACAAGCTTACGAAAAATATTTTCCGTTCGACGTTATACAATTTCCGCGCGGATTTATTTCTCATTTGGCGGGGCTTTCGTGTACGAGAGAAAGAATCGCCTTGCCTCGTTTCAATTGTCAAAATTACATAATAAATGACACTGATCGTACAAAAATTCCGTATTATTTTTCCCCACTCCAAAAACAGCAGCCTCTGTTTACTTCAAAGCGTATTGACTGGCTAGTTGGGCGCGAATGAATACCGAATGGAAAATAGAATTTTAATGAAATCGCGCATCGAATTACCTACAGTTCTGTATTCATCATACCGATTTCATTTCTCTGTCACTCGCTCTGTGTGACTCCTATACATTGTTTTATCATAATCTTCTTAGCGCTGCTGTCACAAAAAGCTGCTAAATCCGCTTACACGCAAACGCGATCTGGATCGGACGACTATTCGTCGCGTTGCTGAATGAGCATCGGAGGAGGGGAGGGGAGGGGAGGGATGCGATAGGACGCAGCGCGAAAAACTCATTAACTCGTTCGCTAATAATATCATGAAGCATCACGTTTATCCATACTGATATCGATTGTAACTGTACTGCTAAAGTTTTATTTGTTAGCACATGATTACCGATTTTCCCGTTATCCCGATATTACACGATGTACTTTTTACGTTGTCGTAACAACTGCATGCTTTATACAAGTTTTAAAATATAAAATTATGTCTTCGTTAATATTGATACGTGAGATATGCATATCGATTCAATGGAACCGTCAGCTACGATGATTCTATAAATATTATACATGCCATAAATAAGCATTAAATGTATATAAATTTTTTCCTAATTAAAATGTGCGAGTTCCGGCGTATGTGAAATCGATAAAACGACGATGCGTACATGTATTCGATTATTCGCCGTATACATGCAGCTGCCACTCAGGAAATTAACTGTCAAGATAGCTTCAAAGCAATGCATTCTTTAGCTCGGCGGTTGTCGATCCACGAGTGCGCTGAATAAGAAGAAATACAGCAAGTCATTATATAACGAATTGGTGATACAAAGAGAATGGTGAAGGTGCGCAACGATAAATTCGAGTTTAACTAACTTCTTAAAGACATTTCGTTTGCTGCTGCGTGATCCAGAAAACGTAAATCAAAGTGCAAAATAAACAGCTTCATCCCGATGCTTTGTGTTAAGGGAAAAATCTCGAATAATAATTTTCCGTTCGCGTAATTAATTTTTTCCGTTCGTTGCTTTCGGAACTTTTGCCAGTAAATAATTTTTCGGACAGCACAAAAAAATGTCATCATTTATCACGAGTGTACTATTACAAAGCAGCGGGCAGTCTTTTTTCCCAGAGTGTAGCTGGTGTGAAGACCTTTGCAGTGCCAGGTGTTTGAGACTACCTGCTTACATTTAGAAGAGATTTTCTTCAAGGGAAAAATAACTCAAACATTCCATTATCGCTACTTTAATGTCAAATAAAATCAAATGTTGATAAATTTTCTCATTTCCCCGTTTCTTCATATTTAATCTTCCGTAGTTTTAAATCGCGCGTAAAATTTATTCGACAAAATCTAATCGCTACAATTAGAAATTGAAGTAAAAATTTTCACTTCTTCATTTTTCACCCAGAGAAGAAAATTACACAGCAGAACTCGAACAATAATACTGTCGACATTTTATTTCGTCGCAATCTACTCGTATTTTCATTCGTAGTTTATTTTATTTCATCGCGGCGTGCGAGGCGATTATTAAAATTCAAATTAATGTGTCGCACCTGTTACTGCGTTTCATTTGTTTGGACGATTACGAAATCTCGAGGAATCTCGATGTATTATACAATTTATACATTACACACAGGTCAATGATTCAAAATTATTCAAGACCTATAAAAGCGGTGTGTGCATATACATGTACGCGTAATCGTGATTGCGATCGCGAGTGTCTCTGAAGCGGAAAACCGAATGGCGATGGCGGCGGTCGCATAACCGATAAGATAGTAAAATCGATAGTATCGATCGCGACTTGTTTCTGCCGATCGGGTCGCAAGATACTTGGCATCCGCTCGTGGAATGTCGAACGATCCGGAAAACCTTAAGACCGGGTCGGGTCAAGTCAAATATATCGCGTCACGATATCGGACTACGTTTTTCGAGCAATGTACGTATCTCGCGCGCTCTTTATATCTGGAATAAGTCCTATTACATTAATTGGAATTCTGCTAGATTCAACCAGAAAGATATACAAATCAAACATTTATAGAATTTATCAGACATTCTAGTTCAAATAATTGGAAATTTAGCGTAATCGTGAAAATTGAAATAAATTGGAAGCATTGCTAATGGAAGCTCAGTCTTGAGCAAGCAATACTTTAATTTATAAAATTGTATGTTACAATTTTCTTTTACAAGCGATAAAAACTTACATGACGTTTGCGTCTTTAATTTTAATAGAGTTAAGAAATTTAATTCTGATAATATCAGAATTCTGATTGGTATAATTAAAACTCGATGTTGCACTTGTTGATGCAACAAGAATATTTCTTAATGTATATATTAAAATGTGTGTGTGTGTCTAATTTAAATATATTTTTTCTACAAATGCAGGTGTATGTGCATGTTCTTCGCCTTTTTCATGCTCTGCTTACGATGTGAGTGGTGGCGGGTCTACGTCGGGTAGTTTCCAGGGAACTCGCATGGACATTTCGAGAACGTGAGTGACATTTCGGGGGTGTGTTTACGTACAAGCTCGTGCAAACTACAACGCGATTCGCGGCTTTTTCCCAAACAAAACTCGGTTAGATTTGCACCGTAATCAAGTAAGCGCCGTCTGCCTTTCCGACGGAATTATTCAGCCAGTGCGCGCGAACACGCCATATGATATTCGAGCCAAATGAGTACCACGAATGAGTAGCAGAAAACAAACGAGGAGTAGAAAGAAAGAGAGGGAACAGCAACACATCGCCTTGCTTATACACAGTGACGCTCATCAGACGGAACCACGACGAAAGAAACACGATATGTATTGTGTCTGGATTCGTGATGCACGGCGCACTTTTGATATGCTTTTGATAGATACCAGATAAAATCGATACCGCTACCTATCGATAATGGATAAAGGAATTACGCGGAGAGATATATGGGTGAATATTGACGATATTAGAAATCAATAGTCCGAAATGGAACGATAATCTTTTTTCGGAGGTAATAATTTATATTACGAGCTGCTGCGCGATGTGCGGTAAAGTTAGAATAACGGTCGTGCTAAACTTCCTACTTCGCAATTTTTTTAATTTTTCCGACGAGCAAGTTTTCCGCAGGTTATCATAGGCAACCGATTATCGTAAATTTTCCGTCCGATCGTAGACGTAAGCTCCTACGCGTTAATGTGTGCGCACGCAATGGAATGTTTTGCGCATACATCGCACCGTCACTTTACAACCGCGCGTGCGACAGCACGTTAAGATTGAGATACGACTGGTCTCATAAATACACGCCGAATTGCACATGAGTGGAAGTCTGACTCGAGCGTAAAAAAAAAGAACACACATTTTTTTAAACGAAGCTACACGTTTAACTCCGTGTGGAGAGTGAACACCGCTATCTTTCGCCTCGCTTTCCTTCGTAAAATTAGCCGCGCTCTCGAGAATCATCGTCTTTCGACCGCAGGATAGAGATGAGAACGCAGCAGCTGCTCCTGCGCGTCAAATGCGGGGCGTAGTTGTGGTGTTGTGTTGTTGCCTTTTATACTCCAGGCGGCCTTTTACCGGCATATTTATCGTCGTTCTCGAATTCACGATCCGTTATAGGCGCGAATGTGCCTGCCGGGCTCTGCCTCTTTCCCATTACCTCTGAAAATCCAATCTACCGACGACGAATACTTGATTTCGTTCGAAAAATAATGACAGCGACACGTGTTTCCGCACTATTTTACATGTTTTTTATTCACGGTTCTCAGAACTAGATAGTTTTGATTTACACGGGAAGAACGACTTTGTTAAAGTATTCATTTAAAAATGTCAATATATATAAATTTAATTTTAGATCGAAAACCATCAAAATAATTGTGTAAAAAACTCAAACATGATGAGCAATGCTACAAAAAGTTTTAACATTCTAACAATCAATTGAATGTCCTACACAATTATTTGGAAAGTTAAAATTAATTTTAAATCAAACTACGCGATGAAGGTGTGATTAATGAGCCAAGCTGGGTGATTGTACTATAATTAATGATAAAGAAACATTATTTAAAATTAAATATAATAACTACTGAGAAAGTTTGAGTTTTTAAAATTAAAATTTGTAATGAAAACGATTGTTTCAACCATCAAAGTCATTTTTTGTGTGATTAAAAATAATAATATAAATGATATAATAAGGTGCTACAAGTCAAATTGCAATTAAAAATAACAATTAAAAATAATTTATAAGTGTTAGGTCGAAATGTCCATTTATAAATTATTTTTAATTATGATTCTTGACTCGTTATTCTATTACTTAATTTTTAGTCATTTGAGCCACACATTTCTTTATTATTAATAATATATAAGACTTAATAAATATAGTTAATGGACAGCTGTTTAAAATTTACCTCATTATTCTAATTTAGATTAATTTTAGATCTGTATCTGTCTAATAAATCTTCAACAAAACCGTTCTTTACGTATATAAATATTCAGATTCTTTTTCGAAAAGTATCTCTTTAGTAAAGAGAGGGTGTTTAGAACACTTAATATATAACGCATACATAAAGAATGATAGTCGGAACGTTAGAAGTGGGAAGTTTTCTGAACGGTCACATGATAGGTTCTCCAATTTCGGTCATGAGAGAACACTGTTGAAAAGTTTTCTTTGGCTCTTCAGATAGGCTAATTTTTCTAAAAGCTAAAATACCTCGAGCGGATATTGACACCACACGTTCGGAGTACATTAATCAGTACTTATCGACAATGCTTAAGCGTATCTGTCTGACCGGCATTTCCAGGACAGACAATGGTTAATCGTCGGAGCCACCTGTCCCTGTGGTAATCTCGTGGGGTGTAATTAACGAAGCGGCGTTAACATACGGATTCGAATAGAGTGGATCTCAGCAACACCCACGGAAACTACAATATGTTTGTTCGACGCCTAATGGCGTGTACATACGTCGACGGTGATGCAACAAAGATTTCCTGCTGCGTTTTAGAACGTCATTATTATAATTAAAGAGCAATAAGACGCTACATCGAATACGTTAGATGGACAAACGCTCATAATAAAGACCACCAAATCCTAATTTATATTCCCACGAATTTGAAATTTATTCGTCGACGAATTATAACATTACAAAAGACTGTATATTTTATAACAGTATAACTATAATTTATTGTCATTCCCAGTGTCAAATATATTCTTTCGGTATAGTAATACCGTTAAAAATAAAATATTAATTTCAACTTACAAAAGTACAGTGGACTTTATGAGATATGCAAAAATGTTAAAATGAATATTTCATTTTAATTATTACATTATAGCAGTAATAACAAAAATGGAGCACTTAACCACAGTTATTTCACCATACAATTATAGTCACAAATACCAAACATTTTTCTCTTAGTACAGTGATCGTAGATCCGAATGATAACGTCACAACTATATTTATACTAGATATACCTTGAAAATTCGAGCCTCTGTTAACGCTGGATATACATTTACCTCGAAAGTATCCTTGAATGCATATAAAGATCATAATCCGCCGTAATCTAAAATTTATGGAGGTGCATTTTTGCATGCAATCCTTCGCTGCATCGATCGACGTACACCTCTTAACAAACCGCCAGATGTTGCATAGTTACTGAGCTATACGGAAACGATCGTACGGTTATAACGAAACTGACTACAGTTAGAAAAAGCAGAAACGTTAACTCAATAATGCATAAAGACAATGCAGCGTCAACGATGTATGTCGCGTTTGCGAGAAGCACGAAGACAGATAAACGTAACGAACGAGATAGTCGAGTCTCCGTGCACGTGCTTTGTATGTACATACACCATCGGCTTTATCATTTTTTCATACAACCGCGGTGATACGTATCAGTCAGAGGTTTCTAAACCGTGAGATTAGAACGATCCTCGCGTTTGAGAGCACTGCGATCATTTTTTTCACCGGCGCGAGTATCGCGTTCTTATCGTTAGTCTCCACAGACCAACACAAAAAGGCCGCAAAGTTCCGAAGTCGACGGCGCTCGGCTCGGTAAAGACGTTGTTGAAAAACTGTCACCTAAACTTTTATTATACTTCGGACTGCTCATTTCGTTTTACAACCGTTACTATGCATTTGCTACCGTTATCATACCATACGGGACAACAATATCGCTTAACTATACAAAACTGTGCTTCGCACAATGAGAAATTACGATGTTCACGAATACAGAATTTCGGTGTCGAGATCAATTGTTACTTGTTGCAACAGTGAGCTGGCTCATATTGTATAAAAACGGAGTAAATGAATTCTAAAGTTAAAGTAATGGGAAAGATATCACAGTGAGCCTCCCCATAATGTAGCCGAATATATGATACTGGTATTTTTTTCCTCATCATTTTAACTTTAGAATTCATTTACTACGTTTTTACAAAATATCGGTTAACCCACTGTTGCAGCAAATCCTTCAATTTGCAGAAAAAAAATAAAATATCGTTTAATATTTTTTTTTTTCCGCAAAATTGTTTCTTTCGATTTCTACGCCAGTAACGAGCTCGTGACGCAATCTTACTTAAATGTGGTATAATGTGAATATAAAAACCTCACATATTTATCCAAGGCGCAATCTGTCCTCTTCCCGACAAATTCCATCCAATATTTTGCTACTCAAGGACGAAATGTAGAAAGAACTGGTTTCTCATCGTGCATCAAACTCGTTTCTTCGTAAAATAACAGAATAATATCGAAGGACGTGCTGGACATTCTAAAAATCGACAACTCAATATTCGCAGCAACATGGCAAGGTTTATGCGTATAATTAACGTTAACGAAAGATCAAATACGATGTTGCATTTACGGTCTACTTGAATCAATTATTTCGCAAAATTCAATTGGCGCGTTTTTTGTTGTACACTTCTCTATTCCATTATTACTGTCGCGAATCGCGCCGCGCCAGTGATAACTATATCGAACGAAAGTAAAAAATAAAGAGAATCAGGGAAGCCTCCAATTATAGAACCGACGGCTTTTTTCCTTCGGCACATTAAAGACACGTCTCGCTGACACAACCGCGGGGCAGAAAAACACTCATTACGCGTTCGAAGGAAACTGGTGCGCGATCGTTCGGTGCAGAAGGTGGGGAGGAGGCGAACAACTTCCCGCGTCTTTATTCTCGCTTCGGTGCACAATTGAAGAATTCCTTTGAGCTCCCTCCTTCCACGAATCACCGAGCCACGATGTACACGCGGCGCAACGGGAGAGAGAGACCGGGCGTCGTCAACGACGACGTCAGTTTGTTGACACTGCACGTAGACACGGGCGTGTGCCCACCCGATACTCACACACGTGCGTACAAATACCGGCGCCAGCAAAACAAACAGCCGAGGTGTCTACAGCGAACCGGGAGTATAGGTATCGAAATATCGCAGCCGCAGTGCGCGACGTTTCCGCGAAAAAGTTTCAACGCCTTCCAAGTCGGACGATAGATAACGTCACTAGACCCGCTTTCAAGATGATTGTTTCCCTGTCTCGTCAAACATGTCACAAATGAATAATTGTATTATTTGTCAAAAATATATATTACTATTACTATGTTCTTTCTCGAACGTAAAGTTGACCGCTTTGGATCCGAAAATATCTGATCGTATCGATCCTCTGGAGCTGACGATCGATCCTATCGAGTCCACTCAAAATTACATATCTCTTTATCAAAAATGTCAAACTCAATTTTGTACTAAATATATTCATAAATACTAACCGAGTGGCGAGTAAACATCAACTGACAGTAATATAACGTTGTAACTTCATACTCAATAATGTAAGTAATGTTTTATATGCACCACGTATGTTACGTTATATTGTTGAGTGTAAATTATAACATTGATGTTACTGTTAGTTGGTGTTTACTAGGAAGTAAATTTTAATAAGAATAATCCAAATTTACAAATGTAAGAAAGAGAATTGTCAATCAATTAAGAGAAATAAATTTTTCAACGAGTCTAGTATTCGTTGAAAAAACTTTTTTTTTTCTTCTAATTGAGTTTAAATATTTCAGAGCGAATTTACACACGTATCCAATTCTGCAAACTGCATGCCGAAATCTTTTTCAGTCTTGAAATGCAATCACGAACAGTGCTAGTAGTAATATTATACAGATTGAATTGACAAGTAAATTAATAATTTTGATGCTAATAAGCATTGTTAATTATGGTTAACGAATTGTTTGACATTTTTGACAAAGAGATTTGCAATTCACAATTTTTTAATAAATTATGTCATTTTCGTTCTTTGAAATAATCAATGCTTTTAATTAACCTAACCTAACTTAAATAGGTCTTACCTCGGGTCTAACAAGATTTAGACATCCAGTGTCGGTAAAGTGTCTTATAGATTTCGACGTCCGCTCCAGAGGATGAACAATAGCTTATCTTATCTAATGCCGTCCGTCATTGAAGCCGAATCAACGCAGGATAGAATTACGCCGTGGTTACTTGAATTGTCTAACGGAGCGTTGCGAGTTACGCGTAAACCTTAGCGTAAACTCAGCGTACAATATCCACGTCATTACGGATTATGCATAAACAACGCGTAAACATCTGCGTGAAGGAGATCACGCAACGTTCACGCGTTCTTATTTTCTTCCGCGTGTAAAGCCTTTGTATTGTAGGAAGAAAGAAAAACAGAGAGTGAACAAGAGAGAATAAACTAAACTCTCTTACAATTGTGATTTTTTTTTTTCATTAAGCTTTCCCGATATCAAATGTACGTAACATCAAAACAAATTTAGTTACGTTAAAATCAACATGATGCGCGCGCGAGAATTTCTATAACAACCCGATATCTTTATTTTAACAAACCCGAACAGCATTGGCTTTTTACGCGTACAGCTGCGAAGCACCGTAGAGAAACGTATCTGTATAATTACTGTTGCAGTATCTTTTATGAATAATAATTTAAACATAGCGTATCGTGTTTTATATTATGTTCACCGGGTTCGACATAAAAAGCGCGGAGTTAAATAAATTGCGCCGAACGATGTAAATGAATTTGCGTGCACAGCGCCATGTACAATATTAAAATGGACCGCGAAAAAAATATATACATATATGCGCGCAGATTTTTTTTATCAGCGCGCGCGCTAACTGAATTTAGATAGAAACGAACGACATTTTCGGATCCATCTGTTTTCGTTCGCGAAAAAGCGACGAGAATCAAATGGATGAGCGGAGTCAAACGAAACTGTAGTCCATTCAAAATTAATATCCATTCATCTTATCCGATGAATATAAAAAATAATAACAACCAAATTGTATATCGCTCCGTTCTGTGATTCTTATCGAATCACGATCGCTATCTGATCGAAACATCTAGTCGGCGTTGATTCTCGCAGAGAAGTTTCATAAAGAAATCTCATATAAAGAGATTTTGTCACGCGCGACTGCGAGTGAAATGCTCCGGTAAAAAGTGTGACGCGCAGTTCACACTTTTTCCCCGGTTTTTCCTGGTAGGGTGGATATAGGTGGATGTACCCCGCTCGGGTAAAAAGCTGGGTTCCTGGAAGCGTGATAAAAAAAATCTGTTCGCCCGCTGAGCGACGGAGCGAGTTTTACTCCGAAACTCGTACGAATGAGACAGAGCGCGCGTCGTTTTTTTTTTTTTTAAATTATCCCGCCGCGTGTGACCCCAACGGTTCCGATTACAAGAAAACATTCAGAAGAATCATTCACGTCGCTCCGAATAATGGAGCTTCTTTCCGAGACTGATATTCATAGTCGATTCTTACCTGCACAGTTAAAACTATCTTAGGTCTCTCAAAACATCATAAACCGATCATGTTAACGTGTCTTAAAACATTATTTACCCTCGATTGCAGTAACGGATCATTTGAACGAGAAGCGAACATTTTAGACGGTTGCTACAATCTGTATGATTGATACGCACGTAATCAATAATACCTTTCCGCTTAAAGTTAGCTACGTTTCTGATAGACGCATTTAAGTGTTCCGTATGTACGAACGCAATTTCTTACAACTTGCACGTTATAATGCAATTATTTGTCAAATACATCTATATTTAAACACTAATGGCGCACGCAACGCGTCTGTCTGAAAAAACAACTAATTTCAAACGAAAAGACATCATTGACGACCACATGTGTGTTACGAGAAACGTTTTAAACTGCAGAGGAAAGCTCTATCAATCACCATAATGTAGAGATTAGGTTTATTTACTTGTATTCTGTACCTCAAACAAGACGCTTTACAATCAAAAAAACAATGAAAATGGAGTTCAATATTATTTCGTCATTTTTAATTTTTACGTATGTCAAAATGTTAATTAATCCATTTCAGTGATTTTGAATCGCTTGATTTCAAAGTAGACACACATTTACATTAAAGTATGCACTTAATAGGTAAGTTAAATTTGAGTCAAACACATTTTTTAATTAAATGGTTCAACTTCAGCGTTTCGTAACAGTTAAATTAACGAATTAAATTAACAAAAGTAAAAGCAGTGGCGATTTATAAAAATGATTAAAGATAACTGAAATCGGGTATAATTTGACATTGTGACTACAACAGTAATTTGGGTGTAGTTTTCACAGCTGTATATAGTTAATTAAGATAATGATAGTCTGAGATAAGAACGGATTATAAATACTGGCTCGAGACTCCTGTCAATCAACTCCTATTTCTCAATCGCTTTTCTTATCTCCGCTTTTCTCCCGACACGTGAAAAGATTTATTTTTTATTACTGCACTAAATTGCACCTAGAATTTTCCTTTTTGCTTTCTCATCAAATTTTAAATACATACAACTTCAGATTACTTACAAAAAGGAGGATACACAAGTTCAACTATAAAAAACAGATCGAAGAAAATTCGAGAAAATCGAAGAGATTCGTTCGTTATTTGAGGACGCCATCTTGTTCGACGAACGAGATCGAATTGTCGGATCGATGCAACATCAAGTAAATCGAATCGTCGCGGAAAAAAAAACTCTTCCTTTCGCGGATTCGCAATTTAACACGTAACTTGCCCTCACCCCGATCTCGCGCATTCCGCGCTGCCAAATGCAGCCGTTCTTTGTCCTCGCGCGAAAGCGAGGGAACGCTCGAGGAGAACGATCGAGAAGAGACACTGACCTTGTTGCGCTGCGATTCCCTCGCGGCCGGCCGCAACAAAACACAGCGGCGCAAATAAGTCCCCTCCGCTTTTCGGTATTGTGCTTCAGGTAATCCAAAAATTCCGCGTAGATACACCACTCGTCGCGTCGCGCAACTATTGTCCACCTGGCAGTCTCACATTCGCGCACTGTACGTCGAAAAAGAACCGTGTCACTGCACTGTGAAGTTAGCCGCGAGCGCGAAACGATTCCACCGGTAGCCGACGACGCCACGGTTTTGTTGGATCCACCTGCTCCTTTTTTCTACGCGATATTATATACATTCACGTCGCCGCGCGCGGTGCGGCACCACGAAAAACTCTCTCGGCGCGCGAAAATGAATCACATCGACGAACGACTCGGAGCAGCGTCGGAGCAACTCTGCCTCCACGTGGAAGCGGACAACCGCCGCGAACATACGTCCGTTACGTCGGAACGGCAAACCGAGACTAGCGCGCCGCTGCGGACGCCGAGAAAAGCGAGCCTAGTACACCGCCGTAGTCTCACTCTCTCTCTCTCTCTCTCTCTCTCTCTACCCCACCCCTCGTTCGCTCAGCCGCTCGCGCCTTCTCTCTCGTACCCTCGCAATGACTCTCGCTCGCACTTCAGCCTCTTCCCCCTCGATCGCTGTGATCGTTCTCCATTCCTCTCCCTGTTGGTCGCCCCTCGTCCCCGATCCTCACCTGCCGACCGCCCGATGCGCTCTTCCACGGTCGACGACGATCCCTTCTCTCCATGGACGCGATCTCTTAAGCCTATGTCGCACACCCTACACATTGAAGAGAGACCGAGAACTGCGAAATAGAAATTAGAATTTCGCCAGAGTAATTTTAATTTTAATTCCTTTCCTTCTGACTGATTGAACTTTTAATCTTCGATTCGCAATCCACAGTCTCTAATGCGCAGTATGACACGGGCTTTATGCCGGTCAGACCAACCCGATCCCTTTTCGGCCTTTTCCAACCATATATACTCCGGCGTGAACACCGCGTTACCGCGTGTGGCTCCCGTCGACGTCCCTCTCAAAGTAAAACTCCCCACGTTATGCATCGGTGCGCGCCCAACACACGCAAGTTCGGGCACCGCACGCTTCTTCTCTCGTTTCCTCTCTTTGTCTCTCTTTCTCCTTCGTCATGCCGGCCGGTCTTACGTTACGATGCGTTTTGCCGTCCGCAATCAACGGTCGACACTCGCAAAAAAAAAAGGCGCGGGTGATATTTAAATCTGGGGGGCGTTTGCGTTTTGCCGGCTCAAAATCGCGCGAAAATGCATTCGGGCAACGTAACTCCGAAAGAGCCGGTCGCGCGATAATAGGGAAGCCGATAAACTCGCCGAGTGGATACTCGGCCGTTAGTCGCGTCGATGTGGCGATGAAGAGGGAGGCGTTTTTGTCAGCCGATATTCAACGCGACATGGGTGGAAGCGGTTTTAATGGAGAGTACTCGCGTACAAATTGTTGCGCACTTTATAAATATATCGGAGTCCGTGGCTGGGATAAGCTCCGAATAATATCGCGGAAAGCTATATATACATCGATAAAAGAAACGAATCTGCACTATCAGACGCAGAAGAAAGTTTTAAAAGATTCGTTGCACCTGTTTTATTTACAACACATAGTGAATGCAAAAAGGGTATTGTTTTTATAATGTCAAATTATATTCAGTTGAGTTATTTTTAATCATTTCTGTAAATAAGCACTGCTCTTACTCGATATATCGTATGACTTAAATTTGACTCAAGAAGGATCAATTTGTCTCAAATTTACGTAATTTAAAGTATTATACGTTAATAATAAAAAAAAATGTTGCTTACTTTGAAACTAAACAATTCGATCACAAAAATGGATTGATTCGATGTGATTGTCCTTTTAACCGCATGTTTTTGAATTAAAACATTTTCATGCATTTTGGAAATAAAAAATAAAAAATGTTATTTAATTTTTGAGGAATTGCATTTAAATTTTATTCTTTAATTGTTAATGTACTCGTATAAAGATTTTTATTTTAAAAAGTCTCGTTTGTAGAAAATAAATTTTGAAACATTAATTAACAATTTTGTACAATGAGTATATTCTGCCGTAAATAAAAGGGTTTTGTGTGTGAAAATAACTGTTCATGATTTTGGAACAGGAATGGCCCATTTGCAGTGGCACGTGAAAGCATTCTCAGTGGCACGCCTAAAGACCCGAGCTTACAGAGAAAAATTTAAAAAACCAAAAATGATACAGTGAAATAACAACCGTAATCCACTAAAATCTATTTTTTTACACTTGCGCGCTCTCTCTCTTTCTTTCTCCCTTTTTCTGCGTTTCATTCGTTTTTGTACTAAAAGTATTAGACTGATATTTCATTACTGCATTTTTGTCACATGACAAAAATTTCTATCACGTGACAAAAAGAATATTGATTGAATCGCATAATTTTCTGGGGAATTCTATCCGATAGCCAATATCAAAAAACGAAAATAGAATAATGCTTTATACCCGAAAATACCAAAACGCATAAAACCTCTGATACATATTTCGGTCTACTTTAATTTGTAGAAACTTGCTTTCAAATGAATGGAACCAGAACACAATAAAAGAAATAAACTTTATTAAACGGAAGAGGTCGTCTTAGATAACATGTATTTTACATAGGATATCTAAAAGATGTCTAAAAGATGTCTAAAAGTACGTCTTTTAGACATCTTTTATACATGTCTTTTTGATATTTTAAGTAACATGTATGTTGCCTAGATTTTTGCTTTCAATGCAAGAAAATATAAGTAAGATATTGATGTTTTTGTTTACTTAATGCTGTAGCAGATTGGCGTACCAAAGATTTCGAACGTCCTTAATAGCACAACAAAAAGATTGGTTACTCATATTTTATATAGCGAGTATCTTGGAAACTATAATAAATTTCTCTCGACTATACAAACACTTTTTGTGCGTCCAAACACAATTCTTTATCTTTATTTATTATTAAGATAACATACTTTTAAATATATTTTTTTTATTTATATTTTAATTATTATATATTTTTTTAGGTAAAGTCATTTTTAAAAATATATAATCTATTTTATTTTTTTGTTATAAAAAAATTGCTAAATGTTTATTTTATAGAGACGTTTTTTTTTAAGAAGATGATTCCGTCAATATTACTAAAATTTTTTAAGATATTTCCTTCATACACAATAAAAATATTTTGTGTTTGTATTAGAATCGATCCACTATAACTTTCCTATTAAAATTTTGTGTTGAATGTTTAGCATTTTCGAATGTTAGTTTAATATAATATGATTATATTATTTAAATATTTTCTGTTATATTAATTTACAACATTTCCTGGTGTAAAAATAATACAATTTATGAATAAATGAACAAATAATATAAAAATAAATTTTAAAATGTAAATTTGAAGATAAATGACTAAAAAAAATACATATTAATTGATTTAATATCCTAAACGTTAACTTTATTTTTAAAAATATGCTACAGTTTGCCTACAAATTATGTCAATATTATCATTTTTATATAAATTTTTTTACATAATATATTTGTATTACTTTTCAACGTATTTATCTTGTATTAAATAAGTACAAAAACTTGCGTGAACTCTGTTTGGGACATATGTAATGTGTTAAATTTAATGCAAATTTTCCAACTGGTACAAATACTTATACACTTCCTATATTTATAGATAGTCGTTATGCATTTACCAAAATACACAGTACTGCATGCGACTGGCGATAATGCGCAAATAACGGAATAATGGGTTGCATGTTTCATATTTTCGAATAACACAAGAACGTACGGCAAATATTATCTAGTTCTGCCGTCATCTTTGAACAGCTCATTATATGCAGATTACGCGGGGACTAAAATCATCGCGATAATATTGCCGATGCATTTAACAAACGCCATTGCTTCATAAAGCGATAAATAATTGCTCGGTGAGAGGAGGCATTGTACTGTTTTTTGGTAATCAGGCGTAAATAACAATAGTTAATCGTGCATGAAACGCATACGAAAGTAAACGCTTTGTTTTGTTTTTAATGCACCGTGGTTTGCATCGATCGAAGCGTAACGTATTAGAAGCAATGCAAATATTTTTAAAACTCTCTCGTGAGGTTATCGCAATACATTTACCTACATTAAAATTTACAGCTACAATTCCTATAACGTTCGCTATTCCAGTAAGACACGAAATTTCATTATTTCATTTTATTCGAAATGTAATGTGACGATTATCAATGATTGCGAATATGTGTAATTCGCCTTCTCTGTTAATGTATAATTTTTTTCACTTCTTTACTACCGTGTTTCACAAGGTTTTTGTTAAAATTATGAAAGTGGGAATGAGATAAAATCTGCAAAACTGTTCTTAGTTGTTTGAAGGATGTATTAATTTTTGTGGTATTCACTCACAAAATTGAAAATTATTATTGTATAAAATTCGATATAGCTACCCGAGCATTATCTATGTATTGTGTGACAAAAAGGTTAAACGAAATACTTAACGTTGAACGGGACGAGTGTTACTGCGTTCGCGAATTGTTTATAGGGTATAAATTTCCAGAATGTGCTCTAATTGACTCGTAAATTTCGCTCGTGCGATAAATCATACATGTGTACCTGCGTCGGCAAAAATTTATGTTGTTATAACGGTCTTTTGACGTGAGATGCGTTATGTTCGACCTGCCATATTTTCGGAAAAAAAGATTCCACGTGGGACAGAGTATTTACGTCACATCGAGTGAGCATTTAAATTTACGCACGGTGTCAAAGATGCAGGTGGCACTTTAGACGACTCTAAATTGCGTCCACAGTCAGACAAATGCACGACCGCAGCCAGTCCTGTGTTTGCCCCGGTAGTTGCTAGTGACTAAGCTAACGGAGCCGACCATGTACCAGGAACTCGCAGAAAGGGACACGAACAGAAGGCCCCTTAGTCCTCTGTTCCTTCCACTACGCCCCGCTGGTCTTGTCTTATCGGCGCCCTACCGTCCTCGGCTCGGCATCTCGCTCGCCCTCGCAGTCAGTTCGTTTGTGTGCTCGGACACCATTACCTTAATTAAGAGCGAAGTTTTCTCAAGCTGCCCGCGCGAACACTTCCTCCAAACTAAGTTCTCTCTTTCTCTATTGATTTTATCTTAATATCCTTAAGTTCTTCGCAGTTCTTCCCTTTATTCATCTTCCTCTGCACTCGAAGGCGCTACGTGCCGCGACTAAATGGCTTTACATGCATAAGACGTCTCGTCATTAATGTCGCAAAACTTATCGCCGCGCCTTAATGAGAATTTCTCGTAACTCCATTTTTCTAAATATGACGCGCCAACGCGAAGACTGTTTAAGAATTTTTTAATATAGTTCAGCATCAAGTTCAGGATGCACTCTCCTAAATGATTTACGATGTTACACACTTTACAGCGCGGGGATGTCTTTATCATAAGATAACGATAAAATACTTATCTTCTTTAGTAAAAGTAAAACTGCGAGGAAAAAAATCCTCTCTCATCACGTCCATTATGTAATCTCTTTTCACGCGGGCACCTTCTAAAGGATTTCAGATATCATTATTGCCTTATAGAATGGCAATTTTTAATAATTACCTAAAAGACATTAAACTGAATATTCGCGCTTCATTTTAACGTTTAACTTTATTTTAACTTATTTTTTCATTTATACCTTTTTATTTATTGACATTGTTTTTACTCCGAAACTTTATCATTTATTTTCGGCTTCTAATAGAACACCATCATTTTTCTATCAAGAATCACAGGAGTGGGTACGTTGAAGGATACTCAGTATAGAGATGATGAAGAGATAGATGGAGGAACGAGAGTAACAGAAGAGATGAGGAGTGACCGAGTAAAGAAAGAAAGATGGAACCGAAGAGAATCAGTCGGTCGTGGTAGAGCCACTCGTGGCTTATACTGGACTCAAGGCTATCAACCTTTAAGCATCCATTAACTACCAGCCATCGAGGTGTATGAGCGCGCGTACATGCATCATGCACATGTGAGCGAACGCATGCATACACGTGCACACAGACGGCTATCCATTCCGCGGTATTTCACCTTAGGCGTCCGCAATTTCGCGGTTCCAAGCAACGGTGCTGATTAGACCGCAAACGTCACTCCCGTTGTTATGACCGAACGCAAATCGGTAATGTCAAATGCGCTTCGTCAGATCATTGCAAATTTTATTTGGTAAACGTATACGTTTCGATCGCACCAAATGTCCTATCTGCGAACATTCGATATGAGAAACGCGTGATCGCGCATTGCCGAAATACCGAGTGCGAATTTGAAGTCGTATAGTCGTAATTAGGGAGGCGCTCTTCCCTGTCTATATTTTAGCAAAGAGAAATAAGAAAATTATGAAAATCATTTTTATGACTATATAAAAGTTAAACGCTCATTGACCAATGCGTGGCTGGTCATGCGTTATTCATGTATGAAAGTTTGCTGAATCTCCTCTAAGACCATGATGGCTTTAATATAAGTATTTTAATAAATTTTGTGCGAAGATAAATTTTTGCCCTCTTCTTTCCCATGGAAATTTTGAGCATGTCCATAAATACAAAAATGTATTATTGTATTTCCTAGGTGTATTTAATCGTCCAACATAGTGGCTGCTCTTTGAATCAATAAAAAATTTGCCGCGAATTGTAAAAAATAACATGACTGTTTTAAAAAAATAAGATGTTTGTCACAGAATGTAAGAAGGTAAATTCGAATTCAGGTTAAGGTGATACTTTTCGCAATAAGTTCTTTACAGTGTTTCAAAGATGTTCATTAGCATCAGTATTATTAAATTGCTAACGACTATAATTTAATTTATGATATTACGTACTCCAGCTTTAGTTTAAGACTGTTGAAGACCGATAAATAATTTTGTGACACAGAGTTTGCTTAAATTGAAAATTGTATGTGCGTATAAGATTCTGGAAAACTTGTATAGTTGTTTTCTAATATTATGCGCAATAGTACATACACCTAATATTCTTACATCACGGTCACGACGATGTGCGAGGATCGGAGCGATTCTCGAAAGAGAGATGCTACTCGAGAGCAACAAGTGAAAGTCAGTTCGCCACGGAACAACGTAGTCGGAAATCGTGTGCGGCGCGCATTATCTCGTTTCCCAGTCCGCTGCCTCCGCCCGGTATAATCAGCCTGATCGTATCCAACACGTAAGATCTTGCCTCGCTTTGGCTCGTTATTGGCCGTTATCAGCTTTGATCGCCGGGATATCGCCGGTCGATACAAACAACCTCGTCGATGCACGTCCGTCGTTTCTCAATCGACGTCGACACTGGTCGACGCCTTGATGAATTCAGTCTCGCCAAGCTAGCACAATGGTAACGCCGCTGTATGCTAGTCCGTCCGTTCACGTCGGAACTCGAACAAACCTGACCTGACCGACAAAAACTGGCCGGACAGGTATAAGCGGTAGCGAAATACCTGACGCCCATGAGGCTAAACGCGGCGTGGTAGACGCTATCCTAGACGGAGCTGTTTCGCGTAAGCACGTTTCCTTCGGCCGTGAATACCGCGCGCACGTGCACGTTAACGAGTGCGCGAGGTGGATTGTTGCTTCGTCGCGTATGATTTACAGCGACTTTAAAGATGAGATTGGCCTTTTGTTGAGTATGCTTAGGATGTAATATACGATGATCTGACGTGTCGGATAAAATTGAGCTGCCGAGCGGATTCGCGAGATTAACTCTCTGGAGTTGACGCTAATATTTGTAACACCCTTGTTGATGCTAGAGACTTGTAAAATACATTTAATTTATGTTAATTAAAAAGCGTCTATTATATCATTTCCAGAAATGACAAAATGTTAATGTTACTCGAGGAGAACGGTATTGCTGAGGTATCTGAAATTCCAGCATACAAATCTGAAAAAAATAATTACGTAGGATGTTCGAACGGTGTTGTTAAAATCAAAACTGGAATTTTTTACATAATTACTTTAATGATCTAACAAAGTTATTTTTAGATGTATCTAAATAGCTAAATGTTTGAACACACTTCAGTAAAATTAGTCTTTCTGTAATTTAATAAAAAGACTTAAAATTTTGTGTAGATGTAACATATAAAAAATTGAATCATTTGACCTTTGAGATAAAGAAATATATAATTGTGGATCCAATGGATCCACGTCAGATCCGGAGAGTTAACTCGAATGGAAATCAAGGAAATTGTCAATATCGCTTTAAACTAATTTGCAGAAGATGTACAATGTTGCAAACAATTTGCGAATAAAAAAAAAATAATAAGTAAAGTATGCTCTTTTAGTTTGCGTTAATCTAAAAGCACAGGTATATGTGCGTTGGACTTCGATCGATTCCAGAAGATCTCGTCGGGGGATCGTGACCTTCGTTCGGTCATTATAGCCGCCATAAATCATACAGGAAAATTACATCGCGGACTCCTCGTGATGAGAGTATTACTTGCCGACGAATACGGGAATATTCTCGGTGAAATCAGACGAAGGAACATCCTGCGTGTACCGAAGTACGGTTCTCTCGCTATAAAGATCGCGTAGATATTCATACGCAATCATAATACTTATGTTCACAGTACCGACATTAACGAGAAAATTTCGATTTAACGAGAAAAATTTACGTTTAACGCCGAGAGAAGATGTCGCGATAGGAAATGGGAAATGATCGGACGCAAATGTACCACTGATGAATCGTTAATAACTAATGCGAAAACAGTTCACGAACGAACGACATTCTCGTGTTCATTGCACTGTATAAATCGATAATTGGAGTATCAGTCATTTTACGCTTGGAATTTCCGATCTTGACAAAACACGGCGCGTATTTGGTAAATCTGTCGTATTTTTCGTTTGATTTTCGCACACTGATTACATTATCGTTCATTTTACGGCGCCGGATGTTTCGATCGTTTAACAATCGCACGTATTTTTTGCTCGCGTATAATTTGCGGATCTTCCGATTTCAAATCGAATTAATTACTGCCGTTCGGAGTTTGACTTGTAAACAATCAATGCGATTATCGTAATCGAGAGTCGGTTCGCTCATTCACACGGCGCGGCGCACCGATGCGGCACGCACGCAATTGTTTCGTTGACAGATGCTACATCGCGCATTGATTAAAACTGCAATCATCGAACGAGACCACAGAATCCGATAAAAATCGAAGGCTCAGACTATCTGCGAGGTATCGTCGAATAAATTGGCAATGGCCACAGCTGGCCGTTCCACTTTGTGTTATAGAGACCATTTGTAAAGATTTAGGGACGCGATTGCGCGAAAATCTTTTTTAGTAAGCGTAACAGTTTCGTAATTTCCGTATATACGTATTGTTAAGGATGTATTACATTTATTTTGTAAACTGAAAAATGTATGAAAAAATTACAGATTTTTCTATATTGTATTCGAAAATAATACACAAAAATTGGGGGCGATTTAGAATAAGGAATATTATTTCAATGAAAAATAGGCATTTAAAAAAAATAAAAATAAAATAAGAAAAGTTTTATTTAAACTATATAAAAAATTGTACTGCTAAATATAGATATTGATCTTATTGAACTCTGTTTTATACGTGTACAATATTTATCTCTCGGAAAGTATAAATTTACAATTGCAATCACTTTTTGCACTTTATTCCGGAGACTGTGTATCAGCTTAAATATTCGTAACGTTAAATTATACTCAATTTAAGTAGTTATTTTCTATCACTGTATAAAGATTGCCACTGCTCCTATACACAACACATCGTTAATTAACACACAACAGCGGTTTAGCGTTATATAAATGCACAAAATATGGGCTAACGCGACTGCGGCCTGCAATTCTATTTACGTTCTACGATTTATTTCCGGTGACGGGCGTTCTGTAATATCAAGCAGTTTTCTGAGAAATGTAAAAACTCCAAACGAATCTCCTCGAGTCGCTTGAAACTTCGTTTCGAGGCAACTATTCCCGTGTAACAAGTCGCCGAACTTCGTTTCCGGAAACTCGATTACGTTTTGAATAAATTAACGAGAGTCTTTTCCGAGCGCGCGCTCGTTACTCTCGCGGAAACTGGGACGCGACCTTCTTCGCGCGACGGAAAAAGAACGTCCGAGGAACGTCAGTTTCGGAAAAGTTACAACTTCGTGACATCGGCCTAACTTTATATCACGAGCTTGGACAAGACGCTCGCAGGCAGAATTCTCTCTCTTGTCATCGCGCTAACAAATTGCTGCGCTCAAACCATCGCTAGGTACTAACATAAATACGGAACGTCATGCCGCAGATTGTTGCACGTAGGCACACTTGATGCCGATACACGGGCGAATGCAGCAAGTAGTAAAGGTCGATTTATCGATAAACCGTCGCGTCGGTCTGCATCGATGGATCGATAAGTGTTTCGACATCAACGAACAATAGCTCGCGCACGCCATCGCCGGCCTTTATTTCAGGTGAGAATGGCGATCGGCAGGTGGAAAATGATAGTAAAAAGTTTCCCCGAAAGAATTATGAATCCCCGGCGACGATGGCGGCCGCGGTAGGACGCAGACCGTTCATTCATTCGTATCCCAACTGCGTTTTATGGGAATTCCGTCGGAAATATTTCAATACTTGCCGGAATAGCAGCCCACGGGTGGTTTCGCTCCATCCAATTTTTCGTTTTCTTTCGTGACGGTTCTATCAAATTTGCCACACAATAAACCATGGTACTTAAGATATCAGATATTTTTCAATCATCTGAAATCGGGATATCGAAAACTTGAATAAATTACATTATTTAAAATGTAAAGTAAAATAAATTCCAAGAATTAATCTAATACAAGTAAAATGCCTATATATAGATTTCCGCGGTTGTTGGTGCGTAAATTAGTTTCTATACCTGATTTCTGTATTGAAGAGCACTCAAATTCGGAATCGAAACGTTTGCAATTTCGTTTGGTATTACAAGGTATAAGTTCCAATTAATTTCAGTACATCCTAATTGTTTGCGAATTATATCTTATTATCTTATAAATATATAATTTATGCCCTAACCGCGAGACTCATATAGGCGCATCTTAATAATTTTATTGAAAATGTAAAATTTGTATATAAGTTCATTTATATTATAAAATAGACATTCAATGTTCCTAGAATTGCTTTGCTTCTCTCTGCATGAATGATTTAGTGTTGTAAACTCGTCCAAAGAATCGAGTTCCGTTAATTTTTCAACGAATTATCCAGATAGGAAGTTTGCCTTTTCGTCTGGGATATATGAGGCGACATATATACACGATGCGAAGCGTTTCAAAGAGCCTACCGGGGAGTCGGATTACAAAGAAACCCAGAGGCGCAAAGCTAATTCTGAATTAGGTGTCTGCTTACAATCTGCCGTTGTTGCCGAGACCGTGCACTTTATTTGTTACGAAGTATCGCGCCTCTCGCAGTAAGTGCACGAGTATCTACACAGAAGCGGTTTTGCATCTTTAAATTCCTGAGAAGGTAGAAAAGGCTATTCACAGAGATGCGTTTATTCGCGAGACGATCGGGACTGAGCTTTTTAAGTGGATACCGTGGCCTGACTCGTCCACCCACCTATACCGCACATTGCAAAATTCACAAAACCTACACGTCCCTGATCTCCACGCATATAATATTTATATGCGCATATGCCTCAAGAGATTAATAAAAAAAGAAACATATAGATATTTCAGTACCGGTTCTACGGAAGAGATTCCTCAACTTTTTAGTGACGTGAAAGAATATCATTTTTGTCGAAATTTTTCGAAGGATTTATTCAAGTTTCACGGAAGCGGAAATATTGACTGTTTTTTTTTTTTTACGGCGGATTATATTTCCTGTGAAAATAAGTTGGATTGGGGAAAATCCATTAATTGACTTGCCGTACTACGTTTAATGGTTCAGTGAATAGCGTAACAATTTTCAAATGTAGCACCGCACATTTCCGTAATGTTATACCGAAGTAAAATTTCAATTTTCCGGGCCATAAAGTATACGATGCGTAGGAGAGCCCACGAGCAGATCGCAAACCGAACGATCTTCTAAACGGATATCGATGAAATGATATATCATCTGTATTAAAATTACAGTAATTTTCTAACGCAAGAGAAATTCCACTGTTCTGAACATGAATCCCATCATATTATTTTCTATACTCTTTGTAGGAAATCGTTTTATCAGCTTTACTCATTTTTTGAACATTACATAACGTTGGAAGTGAAGTAATCAATTTTTTAACGAAATCCGACTTCGTCGCGAAGCATAATGTAGTCTTCAATTTGACAACGGAACCGAATTACGGCTAAAGAGGAACAGGAGAGAGACAGAGAGGAAAAAAAAACGGAGAAAAGAAATAGACAAATCAAGCGTGCATAATCGATGCTCACCGCAAGAGAACTCTTCATAATCCAGTCTGGATTCACCTCTCGAATCTCGTCGCGATATTAATCAAGGCGTTACACTTTCTGTAATCTCCAGACCAAATTCCAAACAAATTATCCTGAGATCTCGGTGGACAAGTAGCTCGTGGCGTTTTATAAATGATCTCCGCGGAATAAGGAATTGCGAACATTAGTAAAGGGTTGTCAGCGTTTTCTGCGCGGCATATCTGCCTCAGCAGCTGCCGTTACCGTCTCCGAGTGAGGAGAATTAAGCAGTCTTAAACGCTCTTTGATACCGACGTCGACATTTTGAAATATTTTTCTGCGCCATACTGCTCTACCGCGTTGATGCCTTCATTTTTCACAGTGACTGAACCGCCGCCGTAATAAAAGTGTCGAAAAAACTTTTTATTGTTTTCAACGAAACTTCTTACGATTCGGACACGTCAGTTGCATATGATATATTATGTATTACTGTTATGAAACGTATAATATACTTTTCTATAATTATTTATAATTCTGTATAATCATGCTCCAATTGATATTTGCTTGTTTAGAATATTTGACGCCCCAAAAGTAAGCATCACAAGCACGAAGGATGTGTATGAATAGATCGATGCTTGTTTATCGCGCAACAAAGTGTGACGCTCGTTTGTCTGAGCTCTAAATGAGTAGTTACATCTGTAATTTCTGGAATGTACTATTAATGGAGAGAGCATCCTATTTATACAACGTATATTATACATATTCATATACCGATTCACGCAAATCAGAGAATCGCTGATAAACTAGATTCGCGATAACAAAAACGCAACTCGTGTGCTACTGACATTAAATTTACAGTGCAATTCACCACCGAAGTGATACGCTTTAATATACCTACATGTTTTCTGATCATATTCTCGCCGGTTTTATTATTTACGATCGAAATGGTTTTGCGTGTTCTTTCGCATCCGTTTATTCTACTATGCTCGACTACATCTCCGGGATTCCTACGAGTTCGAGGATCACAGACCGGTGAGCCCCAGTAACAGATAATTAGACATCGCTATGTGGGAATGACGAAGAATCGGTGCATGAGCTCTGCGTAGACGCACACCCGTGAGGTACCATTATTTCACCGCTGGGATGTTCGAATAATTGAACGTTGGCCGATACGTGGCCGCGAGTTGTACCGTATAACGGTTATTCACATGCTGCGAATCGTATCCTGCGGAAACGCCGAGCGCTTATATCAACCTGCGAGGCAGCACGATGTCTATTTCAAACCGCCAATTTTCTCTCTTGTCTGTATATATATACTTCTTTTCTCTTCTAGTGTTTTCTTTCACTGTGTGAAGTATATGTTACAATATGTATCTTATATAAGCATATTAAAAATCTTTTTAGCTTGAAACTTTAAATTTGGTATCCATTTTATACCTAGCTTCTAAAACGATTTTCAACGATCTTCTTTTGTGTCCAGCATCTATTCTATTCTTAACGCGACACATTGAGAAAGTTATGTCTTGAATGATTTGAATTTGAGCGAGGTCTATTTAAAAGTGAAATAAGAGATTGTTATTTATTTGCACTTTTGAGACATAATTCGCCTGCAGCCTACATTTATCGACATTGAATAGTTCCGTATTAATGCCCCGCTGTTGAAACAACTGTCATCCTTTTTGTTTGTTCTTCAGTGTCTATGATTGAAAGGCCACATCCGGCCAATCTAGGACGCCTTGTATCGCGCGCATGTATTCACCTCCTCCTGCTTCTTCGCCGCGGTCCGGCCCGCGGTCGACTATCGATAATCAACAAGGTGTATCCGTAAAGCAAATAGCTGTTTTCTCAAGTGCCGATATCGGCTCGCCATTTTCGAAAGTGTACTCTTCGCTGTGTGTACTAAGAGCCCGTGGGGCGTTATGAAAACGTTTCACTGCACGATGGACACGCACGCTTGTCAACGCGTTGAACGTGTACGCGAAGCGAGTGCAGACTGCCTCATAAAGATGGAATCACAAGCAGCCTGACGATCTACGTGTTAATTACGCGGCGAAATCGCGACAGGAATTCTTTTTAATCAAAGGAGGTCAATCGTTGGAGACAAGTCTCCGTAACATTCGTAAACGTTATCCATGGCACCGACGAACGATGCGACGACGCGACGGTTCCACGTCTGGTAGGAATTATGGAGAGAGGCGTGCGTATACGAGAAACGACGCGTGTTCCCCATAAGTGTGTATACACGTACGAGACGTAAGTGTGCGCAAATCGAGAGCGCGAGCAATAGTATTCAGAATCAAAGTATTCGGGGGCTAAAGTGGATGGGTATACGTGATCGGAGTATCGATAGGGAGTGCAGACTTACGGCGAGAACCGCGCGCGCGAATCGCCTCTGCCGCAATAAACGCGCCAGCCAATATATATGCCCGGGGCCGAAACGTGGCGCTGATACCAGCCCGGTCTTTATTTAATTAATGTAATCGATACGACCGTGTAAATGCGAACGCTTGTTTCTCTCGGCAAAGCGATCGTTTGCCCTCCGGCCGACGCGACGGTTTGCGCGAGTTCGGACGATGTACGCATCTCACTCCTCGACGGCCGTACGCATTTAATGCGTGTATGCGTTGCGATCGCATCGCGCGATGCACGACTGCAAGGTCCACGGACTTCTGAGAGAGAAAAGGTTCAACGTGCGCTTCCATGCAGTTCGCTCGTACGCATAGCATTGCTAAACATGAATTATTCTGACGATACGAAGTGATTTTCGAGAGAATGGAGAATGTCTATAATAACACTCTGTGGAAAAAGTTTTCGATATGTTTATTACTGTAATTGCATAGTAAAATATTATAGTTACGAAACTCCCCAGTTAACACTAACTAAAAGTAACGTAATATTAATGTTATAATTTCGTATTCAACAATGTAACTGTTAGATATGTAATGTCATATGTTATATTACAGTTATATTGTTGAGTGTGACGAATTATAAAATTGATGTTATATTGCTTTTAGTTTTGTCTCGACTAGGTTTCAGTTTTATTTAAATTATTATTACTGTGATATATAATAATGACAATAATAATTGTGTTTATAATTCTCTACAAAATAAATTGAATTGTGTAAATAAATTAATAAAAATTTATAAAATTAAATTAAATTTTACAGTTGTTTTTGGAAACAATCATATATTCCTATACTCGTATAGTATACCTATAAATATAATTGTTATTATTAACATTATTATAATTATTGTAGTAATAATTATAAAAATAGAGCTCCTAATCATAATTATTTTATCATACTTAATTAAGGTCACAAATACGAAAAACTTTTCTCTTAGTGCAACATAACGTACGATTATTGCTTTCGCGTGGCGACTATTTCGGCGCATATCGAAATTCGCGTCTCGAATTATTTATTATAATTATCCTCACGTTGACGTGTTGTCGCCACTAGCAAATAGTAGTTCTCACAGCGGAGCGTTTAATAGTCGGAGAAGTTTCGGCACTTGAATTATTTGCTATACGCGGCGCGGGCGCAATTACGTCGCGTCCATTAATCACGGAGTGCAATCACGAGCGACGCGCTTACAGCGCATATTTTATAATTTACTTTCGTACGTCGGGTACAGTCATTTATTCCGTCGGCCGACCATCATGACAGACCAGCGCGGCTACGGCGGCGCATCCTGCGCGTCATTGCGCCAGCCGGTTACAAGAGCCAATTTTCGCAAAGAATTAATTTACGCCCTCACAGGGCGAGCATTGCCAAGCACTTCGAAATCGCTCGTTTTCGCTACGGGCGTTCTGATGCGTGCGTACGCACGCATGACTGCGTGCACCTTGTCCCGGGACTCGTTACAGGAATTTCATCGGTTCTTATCTCACGCGAAGCTCATGTAACCACCGCTACCTGACCGATTGCAAAAGGCGTCGACAGGTGACAGCCAGTTAAGACGATCTTCGAGAACAGTATTTATACCTGGACGCGAAGCTTATCGTCTGACACCGACTTTTCGCAAACAGGTAACGACGTGAGCGTTGAATCAGTTAAATTAATCTGTGTGTTATCCGATTTTGCAGTTTTCGGTACACGCGATGACAACGTGGGCGAACGAAAGCGACAAGTACATGTAGTCGAATTTGTAATATGCACGAAGAGTCAAGAGCGGAGGGACGAGTTAGTGGCCGATACAAGTTCTGAAAAGACGGTAGTACTGAGCGGAGTAATATTTGTTTTTTTATTTTTTTTTTCTAATGAAGATTGGTAGTTCATATGTCTATATTATAGTTGAATTTTAGAGCCTGCTACACGAAAGATGTCTGATGATGTGCCACCCAATCACCGTTTTTTAATCAAGAGTTCTGGCATCCTTCAATATATATGTATATAATTAATCCGAGTCTTTCGTTATTTAATGATACATATTTATTTGATACGTACAATAGTTTTCACACGGTTGTATCAAAAGTAAAAAGTAACATGATGGTTTACAAGTACGCACTTAAAAATTTGATCCAGCCCATAAAAAACAGTAATAGTGTAGATGATGATAATGCAACTTACAATTTTGTAACGGTTCTTATTTAAATTCTAAATTTGATGAAAATTGGATCTATAGTGAGTTGCTGGCATCTAGAGTCATGTTAATCAGGCTGTAATCAATTATCGCGCATCGGTGTAAAACTTACTTATGTAAACTGAGCACGTAAAAAATTCAAGTATATTTATAAAGATTTATATTCAATTAAAAATAATTGCTTTTCTACTTTAGTCAACAAGGTATTCGATTTTATCAGTGTTGACAATGCTTTTTTGGAGATAGAACGAGATTAAATTCAAGATCAAACGCAAATATACTTTTAGGAAGTTGGAAAACAATAAACGACACTTTTTTTTTATAGGACGTACTCCTGACAAAACTTGCCCCAAAGTATATTTGCGCTTAGTCTTGATTTTAATCTCGTACCGCCTCCTAAAAAGCACCGTCAACGTTGGTAATCGAATACCCTGTTCTCTGCACATAGCAGGTTTCTCTCTATACAGAGAGGTTGCTTGTGGTTTGTTGCACGACCGGTTGAGTCATCCCGAACGGGCGTTTTTGGACCTGAAAGGTACTACCGCCGCGGGGGCCCGTTTGCCACCGTCCGAAACCACAAAGTCCTATGAAACCATCGTCCTCGTGGCCTATATGACCGATTCCTCTCCTACGGAGCTTGCCTCCAACCGTGGGATAAGAATTCCTACGATCTGCGTCACTTACAGGAATCTACGGTAAAGGGCCTTACGCTTTCGTTCGCTCGAACAGCTCATGGTTTTCTTCGGAGGAATTTTTACGGCCCTTAAAGAAGAAGAGGGATGAACAGAAAGAACATTTCAGCCAATAATTCTCTCGCCAACAAAGCCCGCCGACATAAAGCCAATTACGCACGAACAACTAAAGATCCATTATCTGTTATCTACTACGAGCACCAAATACACTTTTTTTTTTTTGTCAACTTTATCTCTAGTATTTTCGATTTAAAGAGAATGCACGCGATTTGATATACATGTCGTATATGCCCACGCAAACGGAAGTCGCTAAATTACGTGTCTGTTAACGAGCCTGGATCAATAGACAGGTTTTAAAGTCGTCACGATAGCGGGGCAGCACTTCGTGCGGAGATCGCGACGCACATGCGTGTGTTACGCCTACGAGTGCACACGTGTTTGCGAAAGGGCACATGAGCGTTGCGTAATAAATACACTGAGCTTCACTAAGCGTTTACAACTGTCCTCTGCGTAGCTCTGCGATGTACCGTATATGTGATACCTCTTCCTTCTACTCTTTCTCTTTCTCGCTTGCCTCATCCTTCTGATTTTTTTTTCTGTGCTCAATGCACATCGCAAATATACGTATGAGAAAAGGTACGCACCCGGGCCAACGTGGACGATGCGGTTCCGGCAGAATTTAAAGAGCACGCAATATTTCATCCGCTAACGGAACATCGCTTCGATTAAACTGGTCGTCGGTACGACAAGCCACGATTCGTATAATCATGACGAAGGCTTTCTTCCGCGGTGCGTCTTATCGCGACGAAAGCGATTCGGTTAGTTGCGCCGGACATTAAACTAACTCACATGTGAGCCACTAAAGTCGTGGCACCTTAAAGTTTACAGCACCACCCGTGGAGGAAGAGTTGCCAGACTTGCAACCACGAACTGTACGATAAACTACGTTAACGAACTTTTCGCTTCAAACGACAAGTACTTTCTTCGTGACGAGAGGTACGCGAGGCGAATAAAAATAATAGGGATATTATCATATTTATTTCGACGTGGAAATATTTAACGACATTATACAATTATCTCATATTTCTTTTGCAAGATATATCTACAATACGAAAGATTAACATCATTTTTATTGTACACATATAGCTTCCTTATATTTTAAAATAAACGCAACTAAAAAATTCAAGTTTTTCAGAAAAGGAAAAAATTTATTTTTTAATTTAACAAAAAAAACTATTGACTAATCAAATAATACTGACAAAAAAATATACTTTTAAAAATTCTATAAAATTATAACAAATCTGGAATAATTTATCCAAAGCAATATGACTTAAAATATCACCAACAGTTTATATTTACGATTGATTAGCTAAATTGACTAAATTTAGAATATAACAATTTTTTCTTTAAACTTTGATCATCGAAACGATCTGAACATTAAATGTCTCTGTAAAAGATTTTTTTTTTTTATTTACAAAAATAACGGAATTTAAAATGCATCACTCTTGTAGAAAATATTATGATCTCTCTTTGGAAACCTTAAGAACGACACAACTCAAGAAACGTCATTATCAAGATAAGTAGTTGAAAATCTGAATTTTTTGAGTTGTGTCATTTTTTTAAGTAAAAGATATAATAAAAATTGTTAACTGAATATTAAATTGATTGCACCACAAGCGATTAATGATTCGATGAGTGATATTTGATAACAGATTTTTTATGCATTACGGCTGTTTACTTTAAAAGAGATAAGAAAGTTCCACTGAATAAGAGATCAACATAATTATGTCGAATTAAGGAAGGTAGGAGATACAAGGAGAGAACGCTATATGCTGCGGTTGGATGACCACATGGCACGTTGCCAGTTCCCATAGATCACACCGTGACATAATCATCCTATATTCGCGCCCCACTCATTCGACCACCCATCCTCCGCGCCTAACCGAATCCGCACTCTGCTGCATTACGCTCTGCAGATAGTCTCATCCGTGGCATTACGCGACGCTATCATTGCTGTGAAGCAGCCTCTGCAGTAAGCGACATCCTGTTACCGCCCACAAGTAACTAGACGTTGCATTGTGTCAGCTTTGTATGCGAGTTGCGAAATGTTGACGATAGAGACACTTGCAGCACTCGATTATCACGATTGCGATAAATCGATATTCTTGCACGATTCTCAATATATTTTCGTTCAAAATATCTATCAAAAGTACTCGTTGAGGGTGGCGGGTTTCATTTTGAGAGAAATAAATGAAATATTTCGCTTGTAACGCGATCTCTTAACAGTTCTATTATTATATTACTGATATTATCTGCTTTCATCGTCACTATTTAGAATGACTGTAGGAAATGGAAAAGTTTCGCATCACTATCATTCTTGCTTTTATTCATCATCTCTATCTGTGGTATAGACTGAAATTTCATAACGCTCTACGGAGCATATTTGAGTAAACTAGCCTGAACAAGCTCTTTAATCGCGTAAACTTCCATTGTTTAAATAACATGAATGCGGTTTTGTTTGTTAAATTTTGTAGTTACATGTAAGAATTGCAAGATATTCTTATAAAACTTATCATACTAAAAACGACCTTCTTTTCATATAAGATATTTAAGATAAATTGAACAGATATCATAATCTATATATTTTATACTTTTATAATATAATATATTATAAAATATACATACAAATACAATGAATTTATATTTTGACAAAAGAATTTATGTAATGATATATTATCGATATATACAATATTTTATGAAGATAAATAAGACTATCTACGATGGAGAGAACATTTCTCTACGCGACGTGAAACGATTAAGTAGAACCATGCGCGCGAATGCCGCGTTGCGTGTAATTATCGACGAGTGCACGAATTTACGTCGACGGTGTAATTGAATAATGTTAAATTTTTTATTGGCAAATACAAATAGGAATGATAATATTTTATCGGCTTGTGTGCACCACACCATGACGAGACGGCAAATGTCTAAGCAGCTGGTTACGATAAATTTGAATGATCGTAAGATTTTTATAGTCCACACGTCCACCACGATAAGTGTTTCAATAAAACATGCTCTACGAGGCGCGTAAGTTCGACAGATCGAGCGGGTCTCGTATTTACCGTGGCGCGAAAGTAAAGACTATGAATAATAAAACTATAAAGCTATCAATATGAACTGGCGTGAAAGGCTATCGCCGTGGTTGCACGATGCTTGGGAAAAATTCATCACAATGGAGAACAAATTTATTGACTGCCGCCGTTATTAACGTGATCTTACTGATTGTAATTTATAATCCATCATTATTTATGAATAATGAACGAAGCGACGTAAACAATATAATGAAATATAATGTATAGTTAGCCGTGTACAATAAATGAATTCATCAGTCTTCATTATTTTACAGGTTCTTTGTTATCGTATTTATTAAGTGTTAATGTAAAAATTGATATTATTTGCAACATAGTAGAATTTATTTCTCCTTTTGTAAAACAATATCTTTCCTTATAATATTATTATTTCCAATGTTACAATTGTTAATAACTACAGATTGAATTTAAAATATTATTATTTTACCACGGGTGTCATTTAAGATCTTTCATTTAATATGCACTTTTTAATTAGCTTTTTAATTTTATAGAAAAGTATAATATATATTTAAAAAAATTACTGTAGCATGCATAAATTCCTATTATTAGCATTTGATTAAGAAAGTTATATTTAAACGTAATAATATTTAATTTCTTCTAAGAATAATAATAAAATCATATTGCTTTCTTACTTAAAAAATAACAAAGAAATGTTAATTTTTGAATTATTATTAAGAATTAGTTAAGCAAACTTTAACTTATCAATCATTAAAAGTAAATTAACTTACAACTTTATGTAAAAAATCCACACAATTAAAAAAGATATTTTTTAAGGATCGATTTGATTATATTGTAAATATATTCTCTTTGTCAATTATTTGATTCGGTCAATAAATGATTTTTTTAAGCTACATCATTTTTTAAGTAAGAGGGCGAGCAATATTTCATTGATAAGAAGGCTATAATCGAGCTTCAGAGTTTATTCGTTATTTCTTTCGCTAAAAGGAATAAAACAAGAAATAAATGGTGAAATAAATTATATATATATATATGTGTGTGTATAATATAGTATATATAATATATTCATATATATCGGACGGATCGAAAGATCAACTGAATGCTATTCAACTTAGCACGTTTGCGAGATTACTGTTCGGTCTTTCCTCGGAAGTACTTTAATTTGAGTTGAAGTGCTCTACAGATATATTTATTGGCGGTGACCCGTAGTTGCCATGCCATCGCATTCAAGTCCGGAGAGTTTGTCCAAAAGCGAATGAGCAGGTTTAGCTAATCTGTTCGATCATTTTCGGATACGCAGGTGGTAATGGCACGCTAATTATAGCGCACTAACGCGCAGTTGGATAAGTTAACGTTTGCCGTATCTTTCCTCTTTGTTATATGCGAAATTATATGAAGTATTATATCCGCATACTTGTTCTCTTAGGTACATATTTATCTGCGATATCTCGGAAGGACTTATCTCTAAATAGTGTTGCATTTAGAGAAAGCTTTAGAAACAGAGATAATTATGAGCGAATTAGGAGCTAATTTGCTAGCGGTGGATCATACATGCTGCCACGATTGTGGTCAAGTTTTATGTGTGGTTCAACATGCAAAGATAGGTGTATTAATCGACATTATGCTATTATGATAGTAATAGAGATTTGATTCGCCGTGGTTGGTTCACGCATATATTGTTCGTATTAACTCATATGCATTACTCTCTGCTGAAATTAAATCCGTCGGTAATTAGCGGCATTATAGGCAGCGGTATCAGAGTACGGTGAAGTTCAGACAGAGCATCGGTTGCTTCGAGTAACGAAAATATGAGTAAATAAAAGATGTCAAAATAAGAAAAGGCATGGTTATCAATGATTTTTAATAGAAGCATATATTATATATAGGTAAGCGGAAAGTTATTCTTCAATCGATTATTGTTTCTTATAGACGAGTACATGCGCGTAACGTGTTCATCGTGAAGATAAATGCTCTCTTAATAATATACAAGCCATTAGCGTTACCTACCACACAGCCGCTGCTATAACGATTATTTGTTGAAATTGAGTAAACCTACAGAGAGATCATTCCCGCTAGCAAGTACACATGATACGGCCGCATGCATCCACGAAACTATAGAAGTTCATAACTGACAGTTTATAGTCCATTAGTTCGTGTCTAATTGCCCGGCGGTTACCTGGAGTACAGTGAATTTTCGAATTTATTATGACCGTCTCTAGTAATTAGGAATTTAGTCGATTGCTGTACCGCTTCGTGCGTATTCGCAGCGCGTGGTCCATCGTGTAAATTAGGAAGTTCCATTTGCGTATTGCCGCAGGCCGCGCTATATTACTGCGGGCATTGAAAAATCTCATTCCACCATTCGGTGGGTAAAAATAATTGAATACCTTGAAGCGTCGTGCACAGTTGTTTGCGCCTTCGGATAAATATCGGGACGATAAAACTGGTGCAATTTAACCGCACCGAGACAGTTCTTCGCGTGCTTGCGGAACGACCGCAAGATTGTCGTCTTAATGGGACGGCAATTACTTAAATTGCATAAATGAATATTATCGCGCCGAGCCTGCTATTAACCCAAATTTGTTCGTCGGGTGATTTGCGAGAACAGGTAATAGCTACAGATATTTTAAAAGGCCCTTAAGATAAACTGCATTTTTTAATACGCAACTCAATGTTGGATATAAAAAAGTTTATTTAATTTTTAACACGCCTTTACATACGTATAAACATGTATTAAAATCTAATATCAATTGTAAAACGATTTTTGTGGAATATGGTTGCGTTGCATAATGTAGGATGATTGCAGAAAAAGCAATGGAATGTTTAATCAAACGTACATATTTCAAAAGAACGTTTTTGTGTTAAAAATTTAATATAACAAATATGATGATCATGCAAGTATAAGCGATACATATCAAACATAAAAGAAATAAAAGATAAAAGCGCGTATTTATTTGAAAGAGTTGGTCCTACTTTTAGCCATAAGCATTGCATAAAATACAAATTGATGTAAACGTTCCATAATTAACGAAAAATAAATTACAAAACAGTTTTACTAAAAAATAATATTTACAATTTAATTAGAAATTACAAAATTTCATTACAATTTTCATTACAATTTTATTTTGTTAGTTTCTTTATTACTTCTTTTTCCTGAAAAATGCAATATATATTTAATGCTTTATACTTATCATTTAAAGCTATAGTAATTACAAATATTTTATTGTTAAAATAAATATTGTTTAGTGAAACTATTTTATTTTTGTTAGATATAGATCGTTTATATGTCAATTTATAGAAATACTTTATATTTATGGTCAACGTTTATTATTTTAGGTAAATAATTTCGAATAAATATACACTCTTATGGCCAAAATTATATAATTGGAAATGTTATAAAAATATAATGTAAAAAAAAATATATTATTCCATTTTATATTAAAATTATGCGCTCTGCGATAAAGTACATATGGAACTCATATATTTGAGACAATTTAACAAATACTGACTCACAAAAAGTATATATCTCGTCGCTAGAGGCGCTTCCTATAAAATGTTGAACAAAGCAATCAGTGTATGTCTCATTTATACGTGGAATATATTCCGCTTATTCTCACCTGACGTTTATCAATCTGGACGCCATTAATTTTGCCAAGATTGGACATTAACTCGATTAACCGTCTTATCGATAATATCAGTTGCAAAACTCGTTCGACAACGAATCACTTTCTACTTACACTTCGTTCTTGTATCTTTAACACTGGAACCACTTTCTTCGCCCACGTCGGCACACGCGGAAATCGCGCGCTCGAAGCGTGAAACGAGATGAGTATAACACGATGTATTTTTCAAGGAAACATTTAGCGCACCGTAGAAAATTCGAATTAATGTCGGTCGTTACAGCCAGTGCGAAAGATTCGATAATGCAAAATATATATGCGCAAACATCGGCCGTTGTGTAAATCGCGCACTTTTATCAGAATGATGCTTCTCTAGCAAATTCGCTGAGAATGTTGGGGTAAATGCTCAGTTGTATATATCGTTTGATTCCTCTTTACTACTTCCTCCTCTTCCTCCTCTGCTTCTTCTTCTTCTTCTTCACGTTCTCTTTCTTGGCGACTGATTTAAAGTCAAAGTCTCACACCAATCGCCGGTGTAGCATCCAGATAGAAAGTTACACGTTGACTCTTGTAAGTCATCTGATCTTCTCTCAATGTGATAAGATACTAGCTAAGTAATTTACTAATTAAAGGCTCCCACTTGTCGAGAGCCACCCCGAAGATCGAAAGGAAGAAAAGAGATGGAGAAACCGCCGCACTTTCTGAAATAAATGCTGGTCGTGGTTAAGAGTTATCTGCGTGCGATATGTTATCGTATCTCGCATAACCTCGATATGATTACCGAGAAATCGGCTATTTAACTTTGCGGTATTTACTCATTTATTTTAAAGGAAGTGATTAAATGAGCAAATTTATAATTCACCCTTAATTAGTCAAAGTATTAATTTATCCGATGTGAAAGTATCATAAGAATCGTATTGAAACATATTTGTTTGCACGTGAGAGTACATTATAATGGTATGATAAGTGTATTTTTTTCGAATTTCCATGCGGATTTTAAAGGTGAGAGGCGAATCGATTCGAAAAGTAATTCTTGGTCGTCGGCTGACAAACCGAACATATCATCAATATTGACGCAAGATAGTTTCCACCATTACAGGATAAGTTTCCGCTCTTATCACGGGCCAGTCAATCTTTCCTCCGAGAAAAAACAAACTTGAAATCTGCAAAAATCCTCGATATTCTTACAAATTGATCTGTTGCGTCGAGTTGTGTTGAGAATAAATTTCAACTTTTAGTTGATAATCTTGTTATACATAGATTGATACTTTTTTAGTATAACGATCAACTTTTGAAAGATAGAAGAAAAATATGCATCTTCTTTTCTTGACCTTTTTAGAAACGAGTGCTGTGTTCAATCGCAATATTCATTTTAAAATTCAGGATAAATTTGGAGTAAATTCATGATTTGAACAAATTAGTTACATTTAAATTTTGGTTGTACAAATTAAAAAAGCTAAGCAATCTCTCGTAAAATTGCAACGAAGGAGGATTGGAAAATAGCTAATGACGAGCAAGAAATTGGTGTTAAAATTAAATATTAAAGTATATGTATTCTAAGAAATTACATACGTTTCGATTTTATCTAAAATGTTACTTTACTAATAATTGTTATAATCTTCAATATATTTGGTTATACGTTCAATTTTAGCAAAAAGTAGTAAAAGATCAGCCAAAAAGTAAATGTTAGTTAATAGCAAATATTATAATCAAAAATTTTATCGTAAATATGCTCTGAAATCAGTTTGAAAAACGAAATAAATTATTTAGCCTTTCAATAGCTTATGTGTAGCGTAATTACCATGTTTTTCTGCAGTTTTAGATAAATAAGTTTTAAACGAGTGAGTGGATCCAAATAATTTTTTACATAAATATTTATTAAAGTTTTACTATAATGTATAAACATTTAATTAATAATATTTTTGCAATGCTAGTTGCCTAATTTAAATTTGTAATTACGTATTACGAAAGGTTTTTTTTACATAAGAAGACGAAACAAAAAAATTAAATAACCTTTAAATTAATAAGAAAATCTTGCTCAAATTTTATAGAGGTATTTCAATCGTAATAATAAAACAATTTATTTTTATATTTCTGGTAATGCTTTGAGTTATGACACATATATCGTTAAATACTGAAATGGAAATATATGTAACATTGTACATTGAAGTATAAACAGTCATGAAATACCTGTATATCGTATTTTTGTCAAAAGTCAATGCATCAATATGCATTAACATCTATGTGTATCTAGAATGTGTATATGTATATTGATATAGATTTTCATTTATAAAATATTTTTGAGTAAAAAGTTTATTTCTTTTTATAAAGCATCTTTATACAGCATCTAAAGGATTAAAGTAATAAAATACAGCTATTGTACAAGCCTATTCCCAATACAAGCCTACAGTTCCATTCGACATAACTCCAAAGCATTCAGAAACTAGAAACTCTTTAATCTGGAATCTTTTTTCACACGGTCAGAATCAAGTGTACGCGTGTGCGCGCGTTGCCGTTAATAAACCATCGGGATTAATTGCGTAACCTTCTCCTAGTCGCGCCGTCCATTTCGATCCGGACGGAGACAAGGAGAGCCAAGAAGCAGCAGGCTAAATTCGGAATCGATCGGTGACGATAATTCAATCTATGGTGGATTCTCCTGCAGGAGGTTCTACGTCTCTTATCCCCCACCCTCTTAGCCCGGCTGATACGGAGACCAGATCGTAGATACGAAGTGCCAGGCCAGCTTTATCTCTTATTTGTGGCACCGTAGATTCTTGAAGTCGTCGACCGACCATCCTCCTCCTCCTTCCTCACCTATTACTTTCGTCCTCCTTCACTGGCATCTTTTTCTTCCTGCTCCTTCTCCTCCACGCTCCTTCCTGTTCTCTTCGGACCGATTTTCCGACCTATGATACTCGCGAGAGTACAGCAGCGTGACCAAGGAACTAGCCACCGTTTTGCACCCGGTACGTTCCGCCGAGTAGCTCGAATCTCCCCACTGGCGACGCGAGTAGAGACAGGTAGCTGTTAGCTTATGTAGATTAAATTGTTTCGAAGAAGCCCGACTGCTGTTTATTCATCGCGAAACGACAGTGCTCGAGATAAACGGAACGACCTGGGGACGAGAGTACGCCGCAACGCGCCAGTCTCTTCCCGGGCCAGTGCTCTCGAAACGTTGAGAGAATCGTTGACGATAGCGCATAGGTAGGATGGAGAAACGGGGACACGGAGGAGGCACGATGCGGCTCTGAGTCGTAATCCTGAGAGGCCGCATAATGCAAGCGTACGCGTGCTTTCATAAGAAAAGCGCGGCTCTCTCCGCGACCCTACGACTGACTCTGGATTATCGATTGTGAATCGCAATTTCTTCGAAGAGTGCACCGAACAATTCACAAAATGAAACTCTTGTATTACATTACGTTGAAAAAAAAGGAAAGAAATCTATTTCAAGTGGGACGCTCTCTCTCGTTATTGGTTAACATTTTGCAATCTCTGTCGCAAATGTAATATTTGTATTGTTGTACAGACGTAACTCGTAATCACTATTTTCAGTTTCGTATTTCGATATATGCCTGCACGGTTGTTAATGAAGACAATGGAATCTACGAATGCTTGTTTTTGAGTGAATGGCGAAAATTACCGGTGAGGGGATTGCATTAAAAAGACAACAGAGATGTGTTATACATATTTCGCGGAAAGATCCAGAACCGGTTTAATGAATACGCAAGCTGCCATACCATATTTCATGACGCAGTGGAACAAAGTAGTAAATTTGAATGAGATACACTTCTCAAATTCAACGTGGTGCGTTCTCCAGAGCGTTTTTTTTTTTGCGCTAATTTCCTCAATATGCGATACCATTTAATCATTGTAGCCAACTACCTTTCCCTTTCTCTTCCTATGCTCTGCGTTTTGATGTTTTCTTCAACGTTGCCAGCACAATTAAAAATTCAGATGGTGTTAATTAAGAACATCCAGGGCATGGCATGAAGCCGGATTCGCGCTATCCGAACAAACAATCTCAATGAAAGAACACTGTCTTCTTTGTGTACCTTCGTTGATGTATCAACTCACTGCCAACTCACGAACGATGCAGAATCGAACCGGAGTATTATATATAATCCGACACCAGCGACTCAGTGGCTTTCAGTTACGTGCATGCATCGTTCTCCGTATATTCGGATAGCATGGATGCGACTTGAAATCTCGACGTAACACCAAGAGCGCGTGCGGCGCAAGTGCACCTGGCAATTAATTTCGGTCGTAACCCTTCTAAATTGCGACAACATTAAAGTCTTGACGTAACGTAGGTCGCACTGCGCAGTCACTAACCACCACCGCGCTGATAAAGGACGCCACTTTTACGGTGTACATATTTCATCGTCAATTGCACGCCACGGGATCCCTCCAAACGGTACCCCGTAGGTATCACCGGGGTGTTGCGAACGAGTGGTACCACTGTCCCCGGAGTCCATCCAACGGGGGGTAAACGCGATGAACCCGAGTAGGGAAGCGAGACAAATCTCCAAGCGACGCCAATCTAGTGGATTAAAATATCGTAAAAAGGTTTTACGCGCTCGCGAAATTACTGTAGCGTAGTATACACGATTCTTGATACCCTCGCTCTCGAGAGAGATCGCGATGGTATGATTCAGCATGAGTCATGTGAAGGGGACATCGTGTTTAATTCTAGAATGCTATCGCTATTGAATTATACAATGTTGCTATCAATACGTAAATTTTATATATGAGAAAATATATCCCCAAGTTAATATATATATCTAATGTAAGTTTTTATATAATTTACATTTTTAATAACAAAGTTCTATATTCTAAACCTTTATAAACACAAATAACCCAATTATTAATTTAAAAGGAAAGACAGAATTAGTATACTATCAAATTCAATTTTGAAACCGTTGAAATATATGTAACCTAATTTTATTGTGTGTGTGTGTGTGTGTGTGTGTTCTCTCATACATTTAAATAAAATATAAAATAACACAAAAAGCTACTTAAAAATGGAAATTACTTATCACGCTCTCTATTAATACTCATCACTAATGTCCATTTTTACCAATGTAGATTAAATTTAATCTTAATTCAATTTACTCTTCATCTTTTCTTAATTCTTAAAACTAAAAAAGGTTGAGAACTTCAAGTATTATAAAATTATCATTGGAGGAAACGGGCATATAAAAGATTCAAACACAGAGGACGTATAAAGACCAGAAATTTTGAAAACTCGTCTACGCTCTTAATTTTTAGCATGGCAGATCGAATCTCCTAATGACTATCGAAGGTATAGCTTAACGCTCAATAACTTCACTCACTTGTATATAAAATGAACGTATCGATGGCATTCTAGAATTAAAGACATCACCGGTAATGTCTACTATAATTTATCTAATAAGTATAATGGATTAAACGCTCCTAATCGATCAGATTTAACAGAGAAGAGAAGGTCTGGGAAATCCTCTTTCTTTCTCTCTTTTTAAGTTTTGTTGTAAATCATCCAGACGTACGTCTCTCAAAGCGAAATAAATGTATACGCGTGCATGTATCCGAAGAGATTAAAACCGCCGAAGGGGGGATGCATGCACGGTTGGTGAGCCAAGAGAACCGAGAGAGCGGAGAAGAAATTGGGTTGCGTGTTGAGTGGCTAACGAGCGTCCGCCAAAATAAGAATAACAAAGCATCGGGCGCACATGCGAGATGGGACACAACTTCCGTGCTCGGTCGGGGAGCAGCGACGCGTGGAATACGCGCCGTTATGCTTCACGACATCGCCGATCGTGTTCTGTCGCGTATATGGAATAGCGTGAGAATCGTAATTGTTGATAGATTTCTCAGCGAAGTGAAAAGGAGATAATGATGCTCTCTCGTGCGTGTTCTCTCTCATTTAATTTCTTAAACTATATCCCCATTCAGATTACCTGGCTATTCATTTTCCGACTTTTCATCTAATCCGTATTCCGGTTTCCACAGAAAGGAACGACGATCGCAAAAACGTTGATATTATTTAAAAATCGATATTTACTTACAAGTACCACGGTTTCCGCGATATTGGTATATATACGCGAAACACGTTCACGCCGGGTGGCAGTTATTCGCTGAAAGTCGTTAGTCTTCCGTAGACATCGACGTCCGGCGGGCCCACCGGCCACGTTCCCTCCGAGGAATTCATCTTGTCCCTTGAATCTTTGATCTTGATAAATGTACGCTGTAAGAACCGGACGATTTTTGTTCGGCCGTACTACCGAATCACGCCCGGGCGACACACCAGGCGTTATTCGCCGCGACGAATTTCGCTGTACCAATCAAATGACTGTAACGGCTTTTCGGTTTCGTCATAATGATCGTACGTGACCGCCTCGTAACGGATTAATAATGGCGGAATATCGCAATATTCTGTGGCGTTCTCCACATCCTCGTTATCCATATCTTCGGTCTTACGCACTAATATTTGACGAGATTTTGGATGAAGGTAGAAATAGAAACAATTCCGGTGCAACGCATTGTCTCGCGGTGACAATGCAGTGGCAAGTTATTTCTCTTGCCGTTTTCGTCTAATTATCTCCGACAAATCACGAGTATCATGGTATTCTTAATACAATTAGCACGTCGTTTCAAACGCGAATATGTGTAATTAGATGCCAGGTAATATAATTAATTTTTCATTGCTGCAACATTTTCTTATCCTTGTCCTTCTATTATACCTTAGTATTTTATTGTTCTCTTCCTTCGTTTCTTCCTTCCTTCCGAATTGCACCTTTCAATGCTCCTCGTCGGTCGCTTCTTTCTTCATCTATACGGAAAGGTCGTTCTTGCCATAGAAATCTCAAGATCCTGTGAGCCTCATCGTTAAAATTATGATCATTTCCGTGATTACCGCTGCCTTTCGCGGAACCTCTTCGCTTTCTTTGCTTTTCCACAGAATAATGCCACGCCTCGGCGCGTGAAAGTACCAGAAATGAATACGCCACTGAAATAAAGGGTCGAGCGCCTTCATTTCCCTAGTGCTTGTTTTCTGGTATGCAACATTAATTCGTTTTCTTACTGCCGCAAGCGCTACTTATTCCTGTTCTATAATTAGCAAACCAAACAGAACATTTACGTAGAATGTCTAGACGTACATAATTACGATGTTGCGTATATAATTTGCCAATCATATCGTATTTATTACTTTTTTTCTCAAAAGGTACAAGAAGTTTGATTTTTTAAGGCGTCGCTCTATTTACTTTAATATCTTTTTTATTTTACGATTCACTTGTTCAAACAACTAGATTAGAGGTAGGTGTAGTAACTTTCATCGTAAAAACTGCAGTTCTATTCTACCGCGAGCTGAGCGGGTCTTAATCTGCACACCGTTATGATCAGATAAATGCAAATGTTGGGATCTTTTCCCGAATTTGTTCAGTGTGTTTAAGCTTGTATGTATTCGCGATCTTGCGAAGCGTTCTTACCGTTCATTGTCTTTTTTTTTTAAGTAGAAGTTTAGCGTATTTTCTGTATAGAGAACTAGACTTTCGCGTTACCAACGAACTACCTATATAAGAAATCGGTATGGTGCACCTAGTTGGTATGTAATAGCCGAGCGGTACGATCCCGATTATTACGATGGAACATGTCTTTTGCATATTTTTCCAGGTTGGCGATGGTCCAGAAATTTTGGTATAATAACGCGCGCCGCGGGCATGGTATGTGCAGTTGCTCATAACTGCCACCATACAAATAAATCCTAATGTTCCCACCTCTTTCATACCAGTTCCACGGTCGTGTCTTTTTACGCGTTTTCCTGTGCAGCAATTCTGCCACTCGCGAATTGCGAGCGGCAACTGAGCTCTCGTAATCACATCGGGATCTTCCATTGTTCTTGGCAGATCAGATGAAATTTACACCTATTATCATTGCCAGGCTACTTCGCGAACGTTTTGCGTTATTATTTATTATTCTTATTGTCAGAAGAAATTTTATTACTTGTATAAAGTGTGAAAGACGTACACTGCAAATTGAAGTGTGCAAAAAGTATGACTTTAATATATGTGTGTAATTAGATTTTTGTAATACGTTAGACTATACTTTAGATATACAAAAATAAATTTACGCGTTTAAACATGTAATATAAGTTACTTCATGCTATACGAATGCTTTGAAGCATTCTCTAATTGGTCGATTGGTAAAATCCTTTTTTCTGATTAGTCAATCAAATGGATTTGTAGTATTAATTTTACATACTTGAACGTGTAGTGCCTCGCAATTTTTGGCGCATAAGAAAAAAACGAATTGCGAGAGAACTTGCTTACGAAGCGCGAAGAGGTTAAGACTACGAGAGTAATGTATTTTCCTACGAGTATATAATCGCACTGACAACATCGTGACTAAATTACTCCGAACTAACTACTATTTGTATTTGCAAGGACAACATTAAGCGACTCTTATGAGGCGCAAGAGCTTCGGGCTACGAATAACGATGACTTAACCGTCGGTCGTTCATTTTACGGGAAGTGGCAGCCCTATTCAAGATAATAGACATTTTATCGTCAACAACGTCATGAACTTTATATTTCGTGAGGTGACGTATATATTTATTTTGAGCACGCGAAGTCCAGAGATTGCAGGTGCAAATCACCGTCGCCTCTTAATTTCAGGTTACCGCCATTTTTAGCGGAGTTAATGACATCGTTTGTCGGTGCATCCACGGAACTGTGTCCACAGCCCGAATGACGAATGGATTTGAGCTGGGAGATAAAACGCGAGGCGAGAGTCGAGAATAGGTTGATGTCTTAAGCCGTACGCAAGTCGTAATCACGTCCGTTGGCGGGCCACAGCGCTTGCGGATAACGGAAAGCGCACCTTTGTTCTCGCTCCACGGTCCGCGGTGATGAACGTCGATAACGGTGAAAAATCTCGCGCTTGGAGGCCAGGCGCGTTTAGCGCGTTAATAAATAACGTTGTCCGCGATGATAAGTCGTTGCTCCGAGACGAGAAGCCGACACTTGGTTTTTCCATAGTGTGACGTTCTTTCAGCATCTCGCGGTTGGTTTTATTCAATTTTACGGATGTAATGAGCGCGATATTCGCTCACACGTTACTCTCGACGGTTTCGCTGTGAGCCCGAGTCGAGCATTTGTCGAGCTCGCGTTAAAATGCGGTAGCAGTTTGGCCGGCAGTTCTCGACTACCGTGAATGGAACTTGTTTTTTTTCTTCTTTTTCTCTTGACGAGCTGTAAACGCAGCGACCATGCATTTAACGCGCGGTGTCTGTCGTGTTTCTCGTGTTAGGAGGGTGGATTATTACGACGGAAACGCGGACGAGTCGAATCGACGTGCCAGCGTCAAAAACGTGCATCATCGAGGCACGCGCGAATATACATACATACATTGATGTCAAAAGTCCGAAGCTGAGCGAGCACGTGGAATTCATTTAAACTCGGCTTCACTCGTTTAGGCACAATGTAGGCATGTTTGTTTAAGCGTGTACGACTGGCTCCGCGATTCCATTTGCAGATTTCTATGATTTCTGCCGACGTTGAACGTGCTCGAATGAAGGAGAGAGAGAGAGAGAGAGAGAGAGAGAGAGAGAGAGCGAGACAGACGGGAGGGGAGGAAAGGAGAGGAAGGAGAAGGATGAAAACCGAACAATGCTTTATTCACCAAGTCTTGCATTCGCGGGGTGAAAGCGCTGAAACGACGCGACGAAAACTGGGAACAAAACGGTGCATTCTGGAAGACAGACACTTTTCACGTTCGCACATTCAGCGGCGAGTTCCCTTTGTTTCAGGTAATGTAGTGTGTTCGTCGCCGCAGGATTCGGTATTCCGGCGGAGCGCTTAGAAAAAGAGTGTAGGTACGCTGTCTGTCATTCCGACCAAATTTTGCATCCTCTCAAGTCTATCAAGCGAGTTCACGCGTGAGGCTCGCGCGAGAGTCGAGTGCTCGAACGTATGATTATTCCGCAGTTAGCCACCGCGGAATGGCTATAGAATAGGCTCTATATGATGTTAACCTGGACCTCCGTAATTCACAACGTAATTAATCTTCAGAATTACTAGACGCCCGGCCGACAGCGTTATTAACGTGTTGAAAGGAGGAGATATCAAAGCGCGCTAGGAAGATTTTCCATCTTGAGAAAACTGTTAACGATCGTTAAAAATGAATCTAGTGGAGTGATTTTCGGCGCGATTCGCTGAGTCGTTTGATAGAATCATTCGAATTACGTGAATATGCGAAAGGAGAATGAACGTCGCGTGGATTATACGGCTAATATAATCACGTTGATTGTTCCAATTTCGCGCCAGAAACCAAGTGCATTCCTGAAAATTCACATTCCTAATGGGATTTTAATGACCACGACAAGTAGGACAATTGCACGAGTTTACGCGCAAGGCAGCCTTCGAGATAATCATTCGCTAAATATCTGATTTTAAATTAAAAACATTACCGTTAATGTGATAGAAAACTTGATTTATCGCTATATTCCTTTCACTGCAGTTTCTCCTAAATCGACGCTATCTATATGAACTGAATTCGTTACGTTGCCTATTTCTCGTTTACAAACTCGTAAACGACGTAAGAATTAGCCAACGTATAGATTGTAGCACAATAATCGTTATGTGTCTCTACGCGAAAGAAAATGAATTTCGTTCGAGAAATCCATCAAGAGAATTGAAAGGCGCAAGCTGGCGTTTTCGGAGACACGGAGTGTACTTCGAAATTCCCGAATGTTGAATAGATGCATCGTCTATACAGAATAATCGACATGGCGATTTTAATCACGACGTTCTGTCCACGGTTTCTGACCGTTCCTGTCACATTTCTTTCCGCACTCGAGATCCCTCGCCTTCACGTACGCCCGCGGAAAAGTCACGTTCGATCGCGCAGCCGGTGAAACGGGCAAAGTTCAGCCGTGATAGCGCATCAGTTTAGTAACGCTGCAGGCCGGCCGGGCGCACGATGAGCTTTTACGCTTTCGCACGATTTAAAAGAGATACATTCATTGTGAATTATGCCTCGCTTCCCCGTACGATGACGAGCATCTCGCGTCCAGTATTTACGGCCATTGTCTTCGTACTGGTTGCTCGGGGCTAGAGCGGCGGACGGCAACGGCAACGGGCGCATCGTGATCGTTATTGAGGCGCGTGGGCTGTCCCCTTCATTCTCATCCACCTCCTATTCCGCAGATCGCGGTGCCGGTTGCGGGGCATACAATATTTCAGACTCGCATTCCGCGCGCACGTATCCGCATACGTATACACCGCGTCATGATGCACGTACTCGTGTTACGACTTGGTTGCGATTGAGCGCAGCAGTCTAGATCCTTTCTTCAGCTCGCGGTTCTTATTCACTGCGTGTTCCTCTCTTGCATTTCTTCGTGCGCCGCTTATTGTACGTGAATCGCGAGATCAATTTCAAAGTTGCGTGCGCTTGCTCGCGTAGATAAGTCTCATAACTTGGATGCTGACCAAGCGAATTAAGGCCGCACTTATTACGCTTATGTCGCATGTCTCGGTTGAACGACGCCACGCGATATTTTATGGAAGTTGTGACACGTAAGTATCTGTCGCGTTAGATCCAGATTAAAGTCACTTGTCGGCAGGCGCTTCTGAGTAATGCAACAAGCCACACAATGTCTCTCGAAACATTTATATGTACGCGCGATTTGTAAATGCGAGTACTACTCGCTGCAGCATATATACAGTTATATAGTAATTGTCGTGATTCAAATGGGGACGATTAAGGCTCCATTTACGATTACCAGTTACTCGGATGACTTTATGGCTTAAGGTGACTAAAAGGGTCATTTTAGGCAACTTATAGTTTGCGTTATATTTGTTAGAATCTTATTTGCATTTCCATATGCCGTGTATTTTTAATATACGTGTAATACAGTACAATGTTGTACGTAAATGTTGACATTTTATTTTTTACGGCGTCGTCTACTGTCATCTGGCAACATCTGCAGTAAAAACAATAAAATTTCAGTATTTATATACACGTGTATATATATTTTGTATATCTACGGGTATTTCAATTTTTCAGATATTTCTTGTGTCATACAACTATTCAAAATAATGAGTAGAATTTTATTTTGAATTCTATATATTAAAGGAGCAATGGTAATCCAATACTTTAAGTTAAATACCATTTTGTTATTTTTCACTTTTATATGTGTCAAAAGATGAATCAATCTATTTTCTGATTGAATTGCTCAGTTTCAAAAAACGTAAACAACATCTATACTACGATAAATGACTAAATTTAAATCTTTAATACATTTCTTGAATTGCTTCATTCCTTTTTTTAATTAATTCCATAGTTTTAGTAAATTGTTTAACTCCAACTAAATTAAAAATAACTTTTAATGATTAAAAAGGACTTAAATTGAGTATGATAAATAATTTGACATTACGACTTTAATAAACAAATCTTTCTCGTTCATAGTATTTTCTCCATTTCCTACGACTTATTTTAAGGATAACACTCTTACGTTATTTTGCACATTAACAACGTTATATAATGCATTTCTATTTCGGTATAAATACACTTAATCAGGAAATTCGAAGAAACGACGAAGATAGAAAAGCAAACGTTGAAATCAGAAGCACTGCGAACATGAGGAAAAAAGGAAAGGAACTTTTCCGTATATTATCGCGTTAACTTCCTGCGATCAGAGAATCATAACTTTTCCTATCGTTCAACGTGATTTCAGTCGCTCTCGGCATTATCCTTAATGTACGGTTCAATGAGAAATCATGGACGTCGACGGGTAAAGTAACTACTATTACGGAGAGATGCGCGCACAATTTCGTTCTCACGATAATCGGGACCCTCTCGATTTTCTCTCGTACAATGACTTTTTATCGAGCGTCTGTAATCTTTAGTGGAAACAAAACCATTCTTCGCCGAGATTTATCGGACCCCGTTTCCGCAACGAAGAACGAACGAAGTAACGGCGCGCTCGGTCCGCACTCGTGCCGTGCACACGTAGATAACTTTCTCCGGCATGATAAGCCGTAAGGTATAAATCTGAATTGTTTTTATAATTCCCGCGGCGCGAGATGAGGTATCGAGATAACGGGGATTCTAACGAAGTCTGTAATTTGCGGACCGCCAACGCCGCCGATGACCGTGCGCGGCCGCACGTTAGCGCGAGTCGCGAGTTGTATCTTATATCGTGATTCAAACCAATCGACGCCTGATGTAGGTACATACACGGAAAAAGGCATTCTTCTTGTCGTAGCATGTATGATTGGTTACATTAACAATACGAGTTATTCGTTGATTTCACTTTGGATCCACGCGCGTTTTCAAAGTCCAGGTTTGAGCAATGCTCGGAGCAATGCAGTTTCATTCAGCAAAGTTTAAACCTATTCAACACAAATGATAGTAATGTTGTAACAACATTGCAACGTTCCAGAAATATTGTGTGTGATGTAGTATTGCAAACGTATTATTATAAGCTTTTGTGAGTATATATGATTCATATCTACCATTTATATAATAGTTTTTTTCACGATTAAATCAATTCAAATATTTAATATAAATAACAAAATGTTGAAAAAGTTACATAATAAATTTTTATTGAAGCAAAAATTTATAGAAATAAAGAATGACTGTATGGAATAAATTTTGAAAAATGCTTATTTAGCATATAATGTAAATTTTAATCAACTATTTCGTGATATGTTTTTGTTGTTTTACGTAATATAATAGGCACAAAAATATGTGCAGATATGTCGATGTTGACAGCTTATAAATATATGTATTGCTTTAAAGCGTACTATCATTATGCAATACGCGCTATAAATATATGGTTCAACAAACGGTACCGTCGACGAATGCAATGTTTCCGATGATTTATATCCGGTGAAACGTAATTGGACGTCGGCATGTATAAAGTGCTTCCTATAGAGTATCATGCTTCAAGCTAATAGAGATTGTCTACGATAATACTTCGTATCATTTATTATTTTAAGAATTCTATTATCAGTAGACGACATATGTGAATTGCAAAGAAAACTTTATATTGTACATATTCCTACTTCAAAAGTAACAAAAAAGTGACAAAATTATTGACTAATCATATAATACCGGTAAAAGAATATATCCTTAGAAACAAGATCGAATGTTATTTTTATCATTTTCGTTTCACAATTTTAAAAAAATTATATTTCTAAATCGTGATATCCTGCAAAATTGTTACAAATGCGGAATAATTTATCAAATTGATATAACTCCAATTTATCACCAGTTTATATTTACCTTGATTAAAATGACTATAAGGAAAATAAAATAATTTCTTATTCAAACTTCGACCACTAAAACTGTTTTAACTTTAAATATACACTGTAGAAGATTTCTTTTTAATACAAAAACGATTCAAAGTGTGTTACTTTTGTAGAATTTATGATAATCTCTTTGAAAAGAGAATTAAAAACGACATAAGTGCTCAGCGGACGAACTGTAAAGTTAAGTTGCTTTCGATGCTTGGTAGAGTAATCTTTACTCCGCGCGAACTCATTCGTGGTAATAATTAAAAAAACACATTTTTTGAATTGCATAATTTTTTAAGTAAAAAAATGACATCAAAACTTGGATTTTCTCATTGAAATTTTATAGTACATCAGCATATAATAATTTGTTTTGTTACTATAAAGATCTCTAATTAAAGAGTCATTTTATTTAAAATCAATTTATCTGTCTGAATTGCAGAAAAAAAATTAGACTAACATTTTTTTCTTAAAATTGTAAAATTCGAGGCGAGTTTTATACCATTTTGCACATATACGTTCCTCATTAAAATCATACATATCGCCCCCCATCCGAATGTTCTATTAAAATTATCAACTCGGCCAGTAACACAGATGCATTGACCGGCCATTCTATTAAGTTCTTTACATCATGATGACGTTAGCCTGAAAGCGGACGCACGCTGAATGCGCTCGTTTTAGTAAAGCGGTCATATCGGGAGGAGAGAACCTGTCCAACGTGCTTGTTCGCGGACAAGCTTCTCTCGTCACCATGTTACCCTGTTCCCCATACTCTTCTGACGTGTGCAAGGGCCAACAAGGAATGAAGGAGATACGATTTCGCGCGAACCGTTCGTGATGCTTTTTAAAGCATACATAGCAATATGCGCTGAGACAGCGACTGTCAGCGATATTGGGTTTACCTACGAACGAGTGCGTATCTCTTGCTTCGTGAAGTATCGGTGAATGTATTGGACGCGAGCATTTACGTATATGGGTGAGGCAAGTATAATGGCATACTCAGCAACGCGACTCGTCAGAAACGCCTAACTTCCGCTTCTTCCTTTATCCATTTCTCTCCCTACCTGCCGGTCGCGTTTTCTCTCTGCCTCTGTCTGTCGTTCTTGGTCCCATTTCAGTACAAGCGGAAGTATCGAGCTTATTCGTCGGCGCGCTGCCAGACAGTTATACATAAATCGAAATACCGGTATATACACACCGGAATAACTTCCAGTGACGGCGACATTACATATTCAATGAAAATCATAGCTTCATTGGAAACTTCATTTATTGAAGACCGCTAAAAAGCATATTGCTTATTAATTTTGAATAATTACTTAAACTATTTTATAATCAGAGATAATGTGTCAAAGGTACAGGTTTAAATCACCATTATAGATACTTAGTATTCAATATTTCACTTCATGACGCAGAAATTGTAGTAATAATCTCAACTTTATGAGCGTGATCTTCGTAGTACAAGATGGTACCATTCCATTGACCATATCACAAATTCATGGATTTCCAAAGTACAAGAGTAAACTCAGTGTACCAGTAGATGAGGTACGGGCACTTTAGGGAATAAGCTAGTACTCCGATGTCTCAATTGCGAATTACAGAACTCTAAAGTACGAGAGTAAACTCGGTATAACGCCATTACCTCACCTGCCGATCCGGCTGTAAGCCTAGAATTTGCTCTTGGGACTTAGGATAGTATAATTCGTGGAGGCATCGTCGAGCTATATAGAAATTATTCCTTAATAATAATTCTTAATATGATATCGCAACTATTTAGACTGCAATATCATATTACAATTACTTGTTTTAACACCGATAGAAGTAAAAATTTATTTGGTAAATAATAAATAAATAATAAATAAAATTTATGCGTGGTATGCACCTAATCGATTAAATAGTATTTGTTATCGTCAATACAAGAGTTGTTATTATGAGCATATTTTAATATTTGTATCATAAAAACATCATTAAAACAGCAATTATAGCGATATAATTATGCAAATGAGAATGGTTTCAGACATTCTACAGTTTTAAAATCTGTCTATATGTATATGTATATTTTCACATAATTTTTCATATCAAAGTTAATAATAAACAAAGAGAGAGAGGGAGAGAGAGAGAGAGAGAGAGAGAGATAGAGAGAGAGAGAGAGAGAGAGAGAGAGAGAGAGAGAGAGAGAGAGAGAGAGAGAGAGAGAGTTATTAAAAATATCACTTATCCTACACATTTGTAGAAGTCAATACTAATCGATAATTCATAAATAAATATTGACGAAATCCATTTGATTTATAACATAAATTAACAATATTGCCTATAAAAGTATATTACTGTAAATAAGATTTATTTCATTTTGAATGCTATTCTGTCAATTTATGGCGATAATCACAGTTTCCAAAAATACGTAACATTCCATATTAATACAGCTTTACATTGTGTGCATGGATTAAAGTTAGAATAAAGTAATTAATATATTAATGCAAAAGCATGTATTTTGTTACGAAATGTCAATAAATCTTTCATAATGGGCGATATTAAACGGACGTAATTATTTAACGAAACGAACGTTACATTTTCATTTTCACTAACTAAACAATAATTTGAGAAATATGATTAAATATATCAGTGTGTGTGATTTCAATTAGTACATAAAAACTGCAATACGTAATGTAGGAAATTTATCAAATACAATATCACTTTAAATGGCGATTTTTATAATACTTTATTCTCTATTAGAACAATGATAATTATGATTTATTTTAACATTTATATCTTAACATAACTTGAGATTAATTCATCCACGGCATTATTATTTTTAAGAAATTAAAGACAGAAAGTCAAATTATATACTATAATATTTCTGTAATAAAATATACCAATGTAGTTCTCTAATGAACCATGAAACAAGCTCACCAACAGTTTACTAAAGTTTATTAACACATTGCTCTATATCTTCCTTTAAATTGTATTTACCGACCGGCATCATTTTATTATTTACTCATACTGTTGATTGGCTGAATGTTGTCAGTTTATATGAACTTGTATAAACCAACGTACGTACCTATCATTAGCTAAGAGTAATTAACAATTTAACATTTTATCTTTCTTTTTCTTTCTCCTTCGCCTCTCTCTCTTTCCCAGAATTTTCTATTTTTATTATGATATGCGTAAATAATAATATAAAATATTGATTTAGGCGATTTTGATACGCATTTAGCATTTCTCTCCTACATCATTAATTAAACAATAGCCTATTAATATTCCATTTATAATTTATTAATGAAGTATAAATATATGTGTAGCTTCACTGCAACGGGCATATAAAAATATGTGGTATATTTGTTTTCTGTATATTTTACTTCTTTTATAACCTCTAATTAATTTCGTCATATTTCTTTACGATGAGAAAATTTCCAAGTTTGCCGAGAAAAAGTTCGTCAGGATATATCTTTATGCCCTGATCCGAGGTTCTATTTGTAGGCAGCGACGTTATGGAAAAAGAGACGCTGATGCTCTTCTTTTCTTATTTCGTGGGCTTGAATCAGATTGAAATGTCAGAACGAGCTCGCGACTGGCATTGCCGTCTTTTATCGTTGGTAAATTTTGGAGCTTTCACAACCAAGCGGCCGTAGAGGAAACAAGTAGAAGGGGGTGTGGAGGGAAAAGGAAACAACTTACTCCCGAGTATATATACGGCACACACACACCCACACACACACACATGGGCCGCCAGTTGAAGGCCCCATCTCGCTTGCGATGTCGCCGATGTCTTAGAATATTAGCTATTTTCCGCCCGGCTGCGCTGGATGAAGCAACTCGCCTCTTTCTTTTTTTCTTTACTTATGTCGCATGCTATCTTACCTATTCCTTGGAAAGAAGAAAAGTGGCAAACTGTTGGGAATGTGGTTATAGCTAGAGGATAAATTTATGCGATATGGAATCACATCTGACAGTGTAATTATTAATTTACACATATTTATTTTATTACATTTTTGTGCAACAGAGTTTGTTCATTAATAATGATTTTATTAACCCGAAATTAAATAATCCCTAGATTGTTTTACACTTTAATGTACCATAAATAGCAAATATTGTTTCTTTTTTTCAATTAATTATTTTTTACAAACTTTAAATATGCAAAATGCCATCGAAAACTTGCAGAAAAGCGTTATGTTGTATTAATTAAATCTTTTTTTTTTTAAATATTGTCATAATAAAAATTACTTAATGTTCTTTTCTTATTTTGTTTTTACATATTTTTGAAAATTGTGACCAGATATCAATGTTCTCAAATGACAATAAAATGGAAAGCAATCAATAATATACAGTATTTACTGTAATACATAATAATATACAATATTATTGATAATAATGATTTTAATTGGTGTAGAAAAATACCCCAAGTGATCATTTATATAAAAAAGATTACTTTCGAGTTAATAATATTTCTATTAATAACAGAATATTCGATTTCTTGAATTTATAAAAATCGACAGAAATATAATTATCGTGCATCATTTAATTTATTATATTAAAATAAAATGCGTATAGAAGCCTCAAGCGTACGAATATTTTTTGACTAATGGCACTGATTCAAATGATAGATACAAAATAGTGAACATAGAAAGAATACAATGAAACAGTCAAGTCGCCCAGAGCGATAATTGTATACTGTACTTCCTACAAATGTAATAATTCACTTCGCAAAATCTATCGTTAGAATCTTGAGAGGGTGCCTTCGCACTTTCTATTCCGCTATCGACAATCACACGTACGTCTAGCGTTTACTTAATCCTATACGAGTTTACCGTGTATTCTATTTATCGCGATACAAAGTAGGACATTGCTTAATGATTGCAAATCCTAGTTTTCACAACAGCAATTTTATGGAAAAAAGTATTTTCGTCTGTACTAAAAGTACGTCTGATATTGTTTCCTTACTTCAAAAGTGATATTATAATTCGAAAAATTAAGTTTGTCACAAGAGGAATAAAGCTATTTTTTAACTTGTGTGTATGACAGAAAATTATTGGCTAATTAAATAATGCCGGTGAAAAAAATAAATTCTTAACGTCATCAAATGTCATTTTCATTTTACAATCTTTAAAAATCATCTTTATTGAGTTTTGATGATTTTGATGATATTTAAAAAATACTTTTTTGAATTATAATGTATATTGACGATGTTTTATAAAGTAAGTTCAATTAGTATTAATTGGTGTTTATTGAAGGGAGTAATACTTGTTTCAAAAAACGCTCGATTATCGTTATGGTAAATATCCATGACATACGTTCATACGTAAGTGGTGCGCTGTTACAGTTAAGAAGCTTTTACTACACGTCAAGCAAATCCATAAAGTAAAAGGGCGACAGAAACAGGACAACAGGAAGTTTGAGTGTTATTCGAGAAAGCGTGGGTTCAGGCGAGACGTTTACCTAAATCGTTCTGTATCTGATCCAGTTTTGAATGGCGAATGTAAAGTAGGTGCTCGATTTCCATCATCCTCGGTACGCATATATATATATATATATATATATCTCTCTTCTCTCTTTTCTTCTTTCTTTCAGCTCTTTGGTATAACGTATTAAAAAAAATGATGTAAAATTGTCAACATCGCGATATGTTTCCGCGAAATGTCATGACGTGAAGCGGAACTGGATGAACGATCGATTCGTGAAAATTTAATTACGTGGATCGTAGCTGAAGAAGGGTATAGTGGATCCTTCAAACTTTCATGAGGTAGCAAGGATCAATAGTCATTCTCTCACGACCGAGATGAATTTCAGTAGATGCACTTTATTTTACCGCGGTGAAACGTAATAACGTGGGCAAAGCTGCAAACGTGTATTTTCAAGTGCTGCGAGTGCTCACGGCTTGCGAAGTTTACACTGTAAATATACAGACTGTACATTTAATAACATTTTACAAACTAGAATTGTATTATACGCCCAATGCGATTATTTACGCATGTAATTTAATATATGAGGAATTATGGCATAATGAAGTAAATTTCGTAATTAACGAAGTAATTTCTATATAATGGTTTAGTAATTATTGTAACGATTGAGAAAAGTAAATGCTTCTATTTAAAAAAATACTGCAATGTATTTGCATAAATTAAGAGGAACTACATTTTACGAATATAGCACGCATTAAGCAGGAATTGCGTTAATCTTCTTATCATCGATCTTTGCAAGCGTGTGAAAGCTTAGTGTCATCGCCAGTTACCTGCACAAGTACGTAAATTCTCAATTTTCCCGACAGAGTACATCGTTTGGAAAGCTTCCAGTTAAATGTTTACTCCTGGAAAGAGACGATTTCATCTTTCATGAAGACGTACTCGCTGTGCATATTCGATCATTGCGAATAATTCTATTTGCTTAATTAAATCTCCGTTGCTGCTGATTTAAGCGAGCTTGTAAGCTTAATTGGACAAAATAATTACGTTTGAAACGTTTACAAGTAAACCGTGCACGTAACGCTTATGACCTTTTAGATCTCAATTTTCTATTGAAACATTGAGAAAGTTTTGCTGTCATATTCGACGATTTAGAGATTATTCGAAACATTTTGTTGAAATGTAATCTCCTGCGCGATGTGAATTCAGACGTGCGATAGATACAATACCGCGACGCTTGCTTGATGTCGAAGCCATATTAGACACGTGCGTACTTTTGGCGTGTTGCACAGTAGAAGCAATTAAAACTTTCTTGCGTTTATACTGGTAGAACTCGGCGCGCCACGTTGAATGTATGCCGACGATTTCTATTCCGATTCGCCGCCGATCCGTATGCAAAGTAATGCGTTTGGAAACTTCTGCGAAGCCCTTCCTTCGAATTAATATTGAAATCAGTGTCGAGGTGCTAGAAAGAAAAAGGAATTTCGCCCTCGTTTTGGAGACGCATTTGCATGCATTTTCAATTTCATTGAAAAAACAATCGAGTCAAGAGTGAGAGATTGGGGGTTACTCGCGGGTCAATCAAAAGTGCTCAACGTGATTAGATGAAGTTATATTATCACGTCATTAAGTACGTAATCTTGCTGTACCTTTTTTTTAAAAAAAGAAAACTAATGTTCTATAACGTAATTTAACGAAATTAGCAATAATTTAGTTTGCAATAATCGCTTCTTTTTAATTAATATAAGGATCAGTGTAATAATTATTTAATTTATATATACAAGGAATATAATAATTACTCAATTTAAGAAGTATAATAATTATATACTTTATCTCGAGAACACGCCGCTTTTATGAGAACGTAAATAACAGTCTATTGATCTTCCGAGAGCTAATTAATCCGCTGGCGGTAACAGCTAATGAATCTTGCGGAAGCTGCCTTAAGTTTTGTGCAGGACATGCAGAAATATGTCGTCTTCTACGTTGCAAAACGGAATCTCCTGAATAAGGCTCGTCGGGCGAAGATAATAATTAATGTCGTTTATGTCACGACTTTCGTATCTCCCGGTGGTATTCACCCTGACTCATTTATAAAAGTAATATCTCGACTCAAGATCGACCGTTCGTTTACTCTACAAACGTGAGATGCGCGTACTGGTATTATTGGTGTGCGTATTATACACACGCGAACCTACATAAAACGCGTTGTAAGAACTCTCCGATCGATCACCATTCAAGCGGATGAACTCGCGATTAACGAGCGGTTGTTCTCATTGATAAATGTTACATACGTGGCGCATGTAATCTTATACGTGATGCGTACAAGATAAGAATGATAAGAATAGCGCTCATCCTAAAAGACATACAGTTTAACCACTTGTAACAGTAATCAATTTACGAGCATTTATATGTAATTATTATGATCCTTATATTTACAATAAATATGTTTGATGTTACATTGCAAATCCAAGTATAATAAGCGTTTATACGTGTGATTTAGTGTGTGTTTCCCGTGTAAAATATAACACTATGCCACACGTTTGAGTGTGTACATCCATTTTTTGTGTAAGCAATTATAGTATTGTTATCTTTAATTATTAATAAGAGAAATTAAGTCACACACGATGTGAAGGCACTTGTTACATATTTGAATTTGCAATTAATTATATCTTATATATAGAAATTGTATCTTCAAGTAATGATAGGTCAAATGTGTCAGTGGTTATAAGAAAAATTAATTAGCATTCATGTGTTAAACTTATCTCTTTTCTCTCAATAGGAAACGTGATAGAACATGAATACTTTTTGCAAAAACAAAACACGTTCAGCCAGAAGTAGAACAATTTGTGTTAGCATATCGCGGGAATTGTCATCTAAAAAATCGTGTTACTACAAATCGTGTGCGCATAACGAAAAGAAAAAGAATATGGAATTTGTGTCGCCGCCAGTTATCGCGAAATCATACTGCGCGATCCCCACGTTAGATTCTCTGTAGACTGTTCACGTTGGTGTTTCTGCAGGACACCAACCGTATGAACAGTATATAATTAGCCTAATGATAGTTCCGAGTACTGTACGAGAGCTGAAAATGGCACAAGGCATATAAGTACCTTCTGTACACGCACTGTCTCTATATATCAAATAACTCGTTCGAGGATAATAAAATATGATCGAGGCTTTTCCATTTGTCGAAAATATATTTTCCAAAATTATTTAGATTTATTTTGTACAAATTTTTTGTATTCAACTTATATTTGAAAGTACTTTGAAAGTTTAAATTTTCTTATATCATATACATATCCTTTTGCATACACTGCGCATATATTTGGCGCCTTTTCTATCTATCTTCTTTGTTTAATCTTGCTACATAAAATGTTGAATTTAGAAAATATAAATTTCAAATTTAATGAACGTACAAAAACATGAATTAGAATGCTAGATTAAAGAGCACTCGTCAACAAACGATGATATTAATTTTGTATGGCCCACACTGCATACGTATACACGATACTGCGCGCAATACATAATGTAGCTACAGTCGGTGGTCCTATTCCCCGGACCCCTAGCACATTGTTCTCGCCGTATAGTTCATCGATCATTGTCGCCCCGAGACAATGATTCGGAGAAATTGTTGTTTCCTACATTGCAGCGTGTAACGAGTGCACATGGTGTCGAGTACATTCAAGATACGCTGAAGCAGAGGCGACGGTGATGACAGCCGTTTGGTTATCCGGACGGACGCCCTTGATGTCAAGAGCGATTTGCGCGTTGTAGCATTGTACTCTACTAAATGAAAGTTCTCCATATTCACTTCTTTTACTTTCGTAAAAATAATCCAATATATAATTTATTAAAAAAAAAGTGAACACACTTATTTTAACAAATATTAAATATTTCTATGACCGTAATTGATAAACAATAATAAACTAGAAGAAGAAGCCTATAACACTTATTTTATATGTGCTTTTACATGTGTTATAAAACTTCTGCATAATTACTCTACAGAATTTAAAAGGCGGTATTTTAAGTTCAAATAACTGTAAAAATTGCGAACGATTAGTTGGATTATCAGTACTCGTTATTGATTTGATCGATATATTCATCCATTGTATTGGTATTTTCCCTCGATTACGTCCCCTTTTTCCATTCGCTTCGATTGAGCTTTTCTTTAAAGAAATTCTCGTATGTTTCCACGGTACGCTGTAATCTGCTGATGGCGATCGGCATCCATTTCCCGACAAAAATCCGCGCAGGCATCAAACCAGTGTCATCGAAAACATGATTTTGAATATGACATCAAGCGCGATAAGTAACGGTACTTTAATTCCGTGAAGCGAAATGCCCAATTTCCTGTACGCGAACTAACACAACGTCCTCGATTTAATTATTTGCGTGTTCTAGTAAATTTATCGATAGATCTATATGCAGAAGTGCATTGTACATATCAAACACTGGCGCTACAAAGCCCGAGATTAAGTGCCACAAGCAGCTCTAATAAAATATATGTATAATACCATGAACGATATTAGTCTTTTACACAAAAACAACAATTTTACTGAAATACCTAGAAATTTAATTAACTACATTTCTGAAAATAATTTTGTTGGATTATCAAGATAATGTAGAATGCTCAAGTTGTTATAATAAAACTTTTTACGGTATTCCTCATCATGTTTGAACGTCTTTCACAATTATTTTAATAGTCTAACAAAATTATTTTAACTAATTTACAAATTCTTATCTATTGTATACTTTAAAGGAAATTCTGTAAATATTTTACATATCAATGTGCAAATATTTTTTACATAGCACAAAGTTAAATTCTCTCTGATATTTCTATACGATGCGTCTCTCTACCAGCAAATTTTCTCATATCCCTCTTTGTTGGTCCTTTTGGTACATCCTGCAGCCGCATTTGCGACCAACCTATTTCAGCAATCTACTATACAAGTCACTTATAATGCCGTTGATGTTCCACGCAACTTTGGTATACGTTACATCTGCACAGCCTCCTGGCTACCGAATCCTATCTCTACCTACACCTTTGGAAACGTGTATTCACGCACACCTGAAGCAAACTACATTGGAGAACAAGACAACTAATTGCCAGCAATAACGACTTCTCACACACATACTCTGTAATAGTCCGTGAAAGATTTACAATTGGAAATACAGTCCGATTGTATAACAATATTTCTCAAATAGCCGTTCACTATTTGCTGCTTTAATGCTTGTACCATATTTCAATTAAGATATAATCACATTAAAAGTTACTTAAACCTCTGAGGTACAATTAAAATATATTTTGCATAATAGTTCTGCAAAAGCACTGTATATTGTTTTTGTTATACATAACAATATGTTACGTAGTTATAAATTTTTCACCAACTCGCGTTTCTTTAAAATTATGCAATGTTAGTCGTTGTTTGCTGAGGTAAAATTCTACCATCCTGTGAGACTAATTCTACCATGTCTTGTTCCAACGCTACTCATCATGCGTGCACAACGTCAAACATCACATTCGGAAATGTGTATGTAGTGTCTCTGTATTTTTCTTGTCGGAAGGATGTTTCGCGAGGAAAAATGTGGAAAGTACGTGGCAGGATGCTACGAACTAAAGGTTCGTCCGGCAGATTGCCAGGAGACAGTTTCTGCCCTTGGAGACCATCGCGCCAACTGTGGCTTCGTGGACAGAATCTAAAGGAGTGGCCAGCCATTATAAGTTTTCTACTTCTCATCAGACTTCAGACGGCGCAGTGGAGACCATCGTGTTCTATTAATCGTAAGGATAATTATTGCGAATGAAAGATCGGTCCGACTTATCTGTGGCAAGGTGGGAATGCTAATGATACGAGTGAGCTTAGAAACGCAGGCGTGTTTAATAGCGCAGATGTAACGCGATTTAAATACAAGAAGAAGATACGTGAGAAGTGTATATCTTTGAAATAACGCAGGGATACGTTAGTGTTGTGCACGTATTTTAATATCTGGTGTCAGTATTAATTGTACTCTTGTATGTAATCGGAGATTACGATAAATTAGAAATATTTACATACGGAAGATCATCTCAAGCATTCAGAGAAATCAAACGATTTTGAATAACTTTTTAATTAAATAATTTTAACCATGTAACGCAGGATTAATTGAAAATTCGATCACCGATTTTTCACAGTACGGTTATTTTTCCTCCTCCTCTTTTCAGTGAATGAAAGTATTTGTACCGCATAGAAATATGCGCCGAATTAAATCACGAGCATGTCAACAGAGTCGGCAGTCCGTTTGCATTGCTGACATAGCATATAACAGCGCACAACGGCCATCCGCAATCGCTCGTTACATACGCGCGAAGGCGCGTATTGTAAATTTTTCGCTAGTTTTGTTTTTAATATTCTATCGCGGGTATTAAGCGTGCCGACTGTTTTTTGACACTGTCATAAAAATGTTCTTACGCGAAGTAGAGCGTAAATAATAAATAGCGGATGTAATGGCACTACTATTGTTTTTCTGCCGTACTTTGGCACAAGTATTGTGCGTGTTTAGAGGAGAGAGAAAGAGAGAGAGAAATAGATAAATATATAGATAAATAAATAGATAAATAGTACATTTATAAATATTTTATAGAACAAGCTCTCTAAGAACAAACAAACTTGCAAGCTAAGAACAGCAGTATGCATAAATTATTAACAACGGAAAAATAAAAAAATATGAGCAAAATAGTATAATCAATAAGAGAAAAGTTGGCAATTTGCAAAATAAAGAAAGAGAGAATAAAAGTGGAAGGAGAGGAAACAAAGATCAGTAATTCTATGAAACTTTATTATACTAGCAGTTATTAAACCGCTTATCCCAGATACTCTCGATAGGTCTGATATGTATCGATTTCTCAGATATTCTTGCGTGGCGTGTTGGATTAATTCAATTGAATTTAGCAACCTCGAGTCTTCTTGATTGGATCTGACGTATCTACCTTACAGTTTTTCTCGTACGATTAATCTCATTCGTATATTGTTTATATTGTAGCAATTTGATCGTGTTTCACCGTACGAGATATTTCAAATATAATTTTTCATCGCAACAAAATAACAAGATGTTTGTTTAACACGAATTGTGTAACAGAATAAAGTGAAACTTTACGAAGAAAATATAGTTTCAAAACTGTTATATCTCGTTATGTGTTAGGGGAAACAAACTGTAATGTGTTCGTACAATCACGTTTCGTGTGTCGAAAATTCGCAGTAGGTCGCTACGGGATCTTCGCAGAATCAATGCGGTGGAATTTATTGTTTTGCCGTATATTTCAGACCGACACGTTCCGCGATCGTTTAGTATCTTTATCCGCATCATTTGGTCCATAAAAAAGATTTTACGACACTACTATAGAAGCGGCAATCTCACAGGCCAACGAATACGAATAGACAGGTTTCTTCAAACTAGCATTGCGGAATTATTGTTAATTAACTCATTGATACATCTCCATTGGCGATTAACATCAACTTGTATTAATAAATGCTAACTTATTATCATTCATTTAACGTTATTTCTTTGAATCTCTAAAGAATGAAAATTGAGCCAGTCTTTAAAAAAAAAATGGCTTAACTTTCAATCTTTAAGAGTGAAATTAAATCTAAAAAAAGTTATAGAGAATACATTATGAATAATAACTGATTGAGAGAAAAATTTCTGGTTGAAAATGAATGAACCAGAAAGTTCTGATCATATCAATCAGAATTCTGATTATCTCAACTAAAATTATAATAGACTTGAGCAGAAAATTATGATTTATCTATTTTCAACCAGAATTCCAATTAATAGATTGAACCAGATTTTTTTTCTTACAGTTTCTCACCCGTGTGAAGCTGGTCCCCCAATATTAAAAAATCGATTTTTTTCTTCATGTATTCGTTTGCTCATCGTTTGCTCACGAATGCTCAGTTGGAATTTTCGTTTGCTCACTCTTAGTTCAAAAGATACAAGAAAATTAAGTTATGCTTTCTAGCGTATAAATAATTTTTCTAAACTTTTGTCACTTTTTTATTTTTGCATTTTTAATATCCAGGTTTTGTTGTTATAGCTTTTTTCAGTTTCTTTCTACATGCATTATCTCCTGCATATACAAGTTTATTTATTATTGTTACCCAAAGCATTCGTGTTATTATTTGTATTTTATGAGATAAAATTATATAGCGAGAAAGAGACATCGCAATATTATCGCTGTGAAATTGAGCTTACTTAATCCAATTGTTAAGATATGCTCAGTAATAGATCTATTAAACAGCATTTGTGTCAATTGAGTTAACTTGAGATGGCTGGTTTCAAGATAACTTAAACAGTTATTATGGACGTGGATCTTGCGGAAGCGCTTCTAATATCTTATGGTATCCGATGAGTACTTTGCGAAACTAGATCCGACTCTCGTAAAACGATATTTCCTCGGTTACGCGAGAATGTAATATCTTAAGTTCGGATGATCTCTTATGTTCTTAATTGTATTTAGTGTTTTGCAATGATAAATGAAAAACATCATCAAATATAAACATGAATATCTATTCTCGTGTTTTATTAAATTCAATTGCAAATTTTCTTACAAGCACAAAGCTTGTTTCACTATTGTTACTTTAATGACGAACAAAAAATATTTTTAATTTTAAATTGCCACATTAAGATATTTAAAGATTCTTCAATTACAGCACTGGATTAGGTACATTCGACTTAAAATGCTTTTTTTCCACGAGTTAAATGTTTTGTTTTCTTTTTCTCCTAAATATCTTGAATATTTTCAATTTCTTCATTTTTACACCCCCATTCATTTTTTTATTATTTAGCGTATCGATTAAAAAAATAATTCAAATTTAATTTTCTATGCATTACATACAAAGATATATGCGAAAACGTCACACGTCGAGTGATGCATACCCAATTACCCAGTACTTCAGAATCGGGAAGCTGATATAGGCATGTTTAGCCTTCCAACTGAGGGATATAAATATTATATTTTAATTTTATAAATATTTCAATATTTAAATTTTTATATAAATGCTTAAATTTCACCTAATTCTTCTTTCAATTTATTCAATATAATAGTAATTTTAATCGCGAAGATGTAATTTGAGAGATATAGAATTTGTAACCTTCTCTTCTTACTCTTTGTATATAGAACGCATCAATCGCGAAGATAAACGTGTATCTTTGGAGGAACAACGCTCGTATACGATGAAGTCTTTGCGTGTCTTTGAAGAGCGTCGGAGAGTTTAGGAATGACATATAGGTTGCAATAATAAAGTCTCGAAAGTTTACTAGGATGGAATTCCTAGCGTTTCGTTGCTAATTGTAAGTGGATCGACTTCACTTGAGAGAACTTACTTATCGCAATTACCTCAGCGCGCGGTCGCACGTATAGCGAACGGTTCTCAATGATTAGTTGCGCGTCACATTGCATGAAATGTCTCACTTACGTCGCTCTCTGTATTTTGTACACTGATAATTTAACAGAGTTCGCCAACGAGCGAATTAATTTACGTTAATTGTAGTAAACGACGCACGTTCACGTCGAAAATTGACACGATAAATGCATGAAATATTTAATTATCTTTTATCACATTTTTATACACACATAAAGCAATTTCTAAGGAAAGAAAATGTAGAAAATTAAAAATGAAGAATGTGAGTTAGAGCTTTAATAAAATCAAGTGGCAGCAATATGGAGGAAATATGTAATTCTGTCGGATAAGAATGAAAGTATAGAACAAAAAATTTTACCAGGTTCCTACTCACAATTAGTTGTATTTTTCGGTCTACTGACTTATTGTTGCTTTTATTTTTCTTTATATTATTCTCATGTGTTTCTTTTATTATCAACAATCAGCTCTACGGGGTCGTAAAAAAAATTAATAAAACCACAATTTGCAGCAAAATATTTGAAAATAAACAAATGGTACTGATACATAAACAGCAAAAAGTAACGTGAATGATTTTAGATTTTTCAAGCGTCGCAATGCGGTTGAAAATCAAACTAAAAGTTGCTACATGAACTTGAGATTATTGGATGGACATTGTTACATTTCGTGCGATTGCCCGATAATTCTTGCACGTTATGCAACAGGGACCGATACATATATGCCCGATAGTGCCATAAAGTTTTTATCTGTTCTTGCAGCTGCACTGCGAAATGTATCGGGAAAAGTGTATTGGCAATGGGACGCTTGCGGCACGATCGCGATGAGCTTGGCTTTTTTATTACCGTTCCAATATTTATTCAGAGAATCGTATTTTCTTGAATGTCGTTTGCATCTTCTCATTAACGTTAATTGAAGCTCTTTTTCGTAACGTCAGAAAATGCATAGAAAAATATAACACGTGTGAATAACTAATTTACATTGAATTTGTTAAATATCAGAAAGAAATTAAACGGCGGATGATTATTAGAATTAAAGTGGATATTATTAGAAAAACATTTGTTTATCATATGTATACAATATTACATTACGTGATAACATATACATACCAACAATATGTTCACGATCAGAAATATCTTAAGTACTTATGAATTTTGCGGACATGTATATGTATATCTAGGACAATTGTGTGGAAGACGCTGCTTGCACACAATAGATACTCGCCAATCAAGTACAAAGAGCTAATATACGCTCCTTTCAAGTCGTTAGTATATACAAAGTCGAATCAGTTTTCATCGCCATGATCTGAATTATTGCACCTTGCCTCTGACACGGAATACGTTGCCTGACTACTCAACCGTTGAAACTCAAGCGGCTTAATTAATGGCACGGCGTCATGCACATGGGCAATCTCCGCCGGTAGACTCGTTAAATTATCACATAACAACTCATTAAACGCGCTCCAGTAACGATGGCCCGATATGCCGCATCCCGCTATCGATAGCACGGATAAGTTGCTACGTCTTGTTTTCCGTCGATTCGCTGATTCGAGAAACTATTCCTCTTCCGAACGTAGCTGGTGTAAATTTTATGCTCGCTCTAGATTGCTTCGTGAGATATATAGAGATCGTACGATATTTTAACGTTACTGTATTTTTCTACGAGTTGGTTACATTATTACAAGGTTCCTTGTAAACATAGTTGGTAATCTATTTATTAAACGCGTTTATACAGACAACTTGAACTGCGTGTACCGTCGAAAGTAAATAATTACGTACTTCTATCATGTAAATAGTTACCATACTCCTCAACTTAATGAATTCCTTGCGACTACTAAGGTCGAATAGAACGTCCTTGTGCCTTCATTCAGGAAATTGCAGTCGCGTAATAGCGAAATTGCGGAAGTACAAAATCTAAAATTTAATTGATCCGACGGAACAAAGAAAATTCATCTTTTAGTGTCGTTGAAAAAGTTAATTAGATCTCTATGAACGTGGCGCAGTGCATACTTTCAGTGTTCGTTAGATAAACATTAACTGTTCTGTAAAAAAAAATTATGTATAAAATTATATATTTATTATAGCATACGCCATTCGACTTTAAGAAATGTCATTTTAAGTATGAGATGAAAAAAAATAAAGTGATGAAATATATTATTTAGTGTTATAATTTAATTACTTGATAATTACAATGAAAACTGTCATTTTTTTAAATATTAATGTATGATTTACGTTTTTGCCCTTCTCTCGTGTTAAATTTTTTTCTGACTGCCATATTTATTTTTAATTGTAATTAAATGATGGTAATTATTTTTTTATTTAATTTAATCGGAAGTGACATATTATGATAATAATTGAGTATTAAATAAGAAATTCGCGTAATATACACATTTCGGAAGTTTCGTAGCAATTTTATATGAATTTAATTTGATTAACATATTCATGGATCATGCGAATAGTCTATTTGAGTGAGTGTTTTAAACCCGCGAGTAAAGTTTCTTCCTCGTATGCCAGTCGGGTATTCAACGAACAAAACGCAATGGCCGAGATATTGCGCTTCGTGATGCGAGATCAGATATATCGTTCTGCCTGCAACCCACAAGAGCCAGCCAAGAGACGGACGATTGGATCACGTTCCCGTTCTGCGGTTTGTACTAACGAAGTAGCGCCCTATTCTCGAATCCTACGAAGCCGCGGTGCGATGGGTAGTATTGACTCTTGCGAGATATTTTCCTCGCGCGAGTACTCTCGATGGCCGGCGTACTCCTATCGAATTCTGTAGTAAAACCTTTATTTTCCTCGCACTCGTGCTTACAATTTAAATTTAATCCTGTGCAGTTCACTCGAGGCATTGAGCCGGCCGGAGATTTATTTGCAAGATCGCGTTCACGTTTCACAAAACGTCGATGTGAATCTGCTCGTTCAGATTTAGACTCGGCACGCGAAATGATGCAACAAGGGGAAAGTATGGTAGACGTAATTCTCTTAAATTTGGATATCTTCTCGTTTATTTATTTGCATTCACCTTTTGATTATAATTTCCATACCATCGAATTTCTGCTCAATAAGACCAGTGATCGAAAAAAGAACAATTTAACTGTTACATTATTTATTAGTTGAACTAAATGCGAAAAAGTTATTCAAAGTAATTACATTTGCAAGCTAATGCTTATTATTAATTTAGTGAAAATAATAATTTTTTGTAAACAATTTTCGATTCACTCTACGATCATTTGTTTTTACGTATACAACCGCCAGCGAGATTTATAGCAATCATTATAGATTCGCGTCCAAAAATAATTACGTTTATAAAGTAAAATTTAAATAAGAGAGAGAGAGAGATAAGAGTTTTAGATTTTCCATTTCAGTCAATTATGCAAATATAGATTGTGTATAGAGTTCGAAAGATTGCTCTTTTCTAGATGTTTTACATTTTTTGCTTCAAGAACACTATTGTCGAAACGTCGAGAACGTATGTCCGTTTGATTCTGTACCTTTTTCTACTACTCTCATTGTTTTAATCCGACTGAGAGATCGTTAAGAGATTAGAACGCGCCAGATCGACAATTTCAGCTTTAAAAATTTACCGACCAAAGATCGCTATCTTAATCGCTCATGGATAATGTCTTCATTTTCTGGTTGGTTAGTGCCTCAATCGACGCCGATCAGAAATCCGCAATGGCGAGCGATCGCCATGGCGGAGAATAGATTTCATGTTCGATTGGATATCGCTAGAGTCTATCCCTGTTCACAATTACACGCTATTAAAGTAACAACGATGTTATGCCCCGACAATGTAATAAGATCGAGCAATTACATAGCACTAAACACTTCGGATCCGATATGACAAGGCAAAAGTCTTGAGTAGCGAGATCTAAATCGCATCTGATACGCTGCTTTTGTGCGTGATGTAATATTGATGGTAGGATACGAATGTAACATGAATTATATGAATATCAGTGATCGCGCATGGAAAAAAATGATCTCAAACTAGTATTTAGTAATCATTTTCTTTTTCTGGTGAAGTAGAGAAAGAGAGAGAGGTATTTTTAATAAATTAGGTAAAAAATAATATCATCGTAAAAAAAAGTCCAGATGCGAAAACTCCAATTTTGGAAAAGCGTCCCTTTAATCGTATCTCAGATTTGAACGTAAAGGCACCTAATGCAATTGCCAAAGTATTTTATTGTCATTCTACGAAAGAAAAAGAAAGAGAGAGAGAGAAAGATGTAAATTGAGTAAATTTTAATGTACGAATGAGAGAAACAATGAACAAATCACATTTATATAATAATCTTTCTGTATGGTTGATATAATTTTGATTTTAATAAAATGAATAAGCAATCGTAATTTTCTTTTCAAAATAATAAATTTTTAGATAACATGTCAAAAAATCTTTTTACACATTACTATTGTACTATTGATTATTATATTCAGTTATGTATACAAGCACAATATTTATAAATACTTACTATCTAGATGGAAATATTTGTAAAATGTATTTTATAATATACAATGATTGCATTAAATCATTTATATGGTAAGTTTTATTAAAATCCACATTAAGTTCTTAATGGTTTGAATATACAACACCGTAGCAAAAATCACTCCGAGTTTTCTTTCTTTAAAGATTGTGAAAAAGCGTAGCTTGCGCACATAAAGAATGCAAGACGCAGAGTGGATTCAACGAAAGTTGTATTCGGAGTCGGGCGAAGCTTCGTAAACAACGAGAAAAATTATCGGTAGCTAGAACCTTCCATTGTCCTACAACTAGCAACCGCGTGACTCGAGTGCGGCATTGCGTCGCACCGACTGGAAAACTTTCTTAAGTAGCTCCGGAAGTCGATGAACCGGAGACAAGGTTTCCACGCCGATACGTATAGCGCGAAGTGCCAGCGAGAACGAGACGGAAGCAAAGACGAAACCACGGAGACGCTCAGAACTACAGTGCCGCATCTCTTTGGCCATACGAAATGTGTTCAGAGGAGCTCTAAGGTAATCGAAAGACCAAGGAGATCTACCTCGTTCGCGTAAGAGACGCAGAAAATGAAAGAAACATTGGAAAAAGAAGGGACTGAAGTGCACGCACAGACAGAGAGATTGTTCGCGCGGAAGGTTTCTCGCCACACGAAAAGCTTCACTTATAATTAGTAGTTTCTGTTGTACTTGATGACGAATTAAAATGAGTACATGTGCTAACTGATGTTGCAGAATCCAATAAAGGTATCGAATCGTCACATATAAAGATATTTTAATAAATTAGAAACGATAAATTTTAATCGCATTGATCAAGAGGTCGATAACTGAGAAAAGCGCGAAATAATCTGAAAGAGGAGAGAAATTAAAATGCTTTTCAGTCGCGATCACTGTAATTATTGTGAATTGCAAATTCATGAGGATACAAAATCGTTCAAAAACTTACACACGTTATATTATAAAAAAAAGACAGTAAAGTTCCTAAAAAATATTTAACATAAGATACAAGCTACAAAAATAGGAAAATGTACTACAAGATAAAAGAAAGAAATAATAGAAAAAAGGAACGGAAGAAAAAGGGAGGAGAGAGAGAAACTCATGGAAATCATACATTATTAAAATGTAGTACAAACAGAGAAGATATGTCTTTTGCGTTCGTATATTGGATTATCCTGATCCTCGCGTATTACTGTTTGCTCGAGATTGTGAGTGAGAGGTCGTAGAGAGACCGACGGAAATCTCCGGGGAACATAGAAATTCCATATGCGAAGGCGCCCGGAGACAGGTTTTTCTGTCGATCGGAACCCATGCTGAATTATGCGAGCGACCGCAGGAAATTTCGAGACGCGGCGCGGGCGCGGGAGATTTATCGAAACGAAATGCGACGTGTAACGCGTTGTGTACGCGAATATACGCGAATATAGCGGTACGCATTTTTCGATGTGGCGCATAAATTTCGCCTGGTCCTGCCAACGATGCTTCTTGGCCTTCGGATAATGCAATATTTCTCCGGACCCGCTGTTTACGCTGGCGTGGCGCGGCGATTCTCCGCGACAAAAGCGTCGTTAAATCGCCATGTGAATCGAGACCATACGTAAAGCGATACTATGTAAACGAACTTGAAAATTGTTTTAACAATAATGTATGCAAAAGTGAAATACTAAAATTAATTTCTTTCAAAGAACATAACCAGCGTGTGTTTCGTTAGAAAAGAGATACGCTCTTTGTATCGTGATATCACGAGTTTGCATAGCTGTTTTCAATGGAGAAACCTTAATTGCATTTTTAATTAGCGTTTTATGTAAGAGCCAACAAAGTACGAAAGATACGTAACTGCTATATATCCATTCTGTCGCGTTTAATGGCTTTAGTCGGAATAAAATCACGCGCTTGATGTCCGTTTCTTGCTTTTCACTCATCAGGCAGCAACTGGTGGGTTGGTTTTGTATAGAAACTGCGACGGGCAGTGCCGTTATGCTGATTAAGCGAGACGAATTATGGAATCTCGAAATTATGCCCGTGGGCCACGGACGATCAACTCGAGGGGAGACCTCTCCAATTTTCGCTAAATTAAATTCGTACCCGACTCATAAATTTTAGCTGCTCTATCATTGTCATTATCCAATCATGTCAGATATAATGCGCCACTTTTATCGATTAAAAAAAAAAAGAGAGAGAAGAAAAGAGCAGCGTGTATAAAAAGATGTCTTCCTGCTACTCTATCAGCGTACCAGTCTCTTCGCGCTACTGTATACTTTAACCTTTACGTCTGCTCGCATCTCGAGTAGTTGCATCGTTGTGATTCGCCAAGCTTTGTGCTGCTTGCTCCTTGCCACGTGCAGACGCAATGCTGCTCGCCAGTTCGTGAAAGATTGTGGGAGTCAAAGGGAACAAGAACTGCCGGAGAGCAGTATTTGCTGAAGCACAGAGGTGTTATTTCTCTCTCTCTTCCTTTTCTTCTTGAACATACACCTTCGCACATTTTCCTTGTCCTCCTCTTTTCTCTCCGATAGCCCTTCTCTTTCGCCGAAGAAGCGCGAGTCGTTACCTCGAGATGCTCAGCTTAATGGAGGGTTAAAGGCACGCAAGAGAGGATACGAGCGGTGGAGTGCGGACGCAAAACAATATCGGAATGCGCCATCGGATAGAGAAGAGAGCGAACGACTTTCCCCTGTCCCCAACCATCCCGTTTGCCTCCGCGTGTACCACGGTAATAGATAGCGTGTATATGCACCCCGTGTGTGTGCCGTACAACGGAGTCGACTGACTAGCGCGCGCACCGGGGTAATTGTTACGCTCGGCTCCGCAGTGTCGGATAAACCGTACAATTGCCGCGCCGCAAATCAGAGCCCGGAGAGGCGCAATTAACACATTGAGCTAAACCAGTTCCGAGCTAATTTACGTTCAGCGACTCTCCAACGCCGTCTTAGTTACCGATGATTGGAGTACGCGCGGGTAAACGGCAGAAGAGAGGATAAACGAAGTGCGATGGAATTCCGGAATAGCTTTGCAGCTGAAACTCGGTATCCTCAGAGAGCGCGCTTTATTTATCTATCTAAATCGGATGTACTGATATAACAAATCGTTTCTTGTATTTTTTTTTTTTTAGTAGAGACGCAAAATTTGGTAATCGTGCAATTTGAAAAGTTTATAAAATACAATTTGTGACAAATGCACTTACAGTACTCCGGGAATAGTTATCTGAGATAATTAAAATATCGATAACTTTCAGTCAGACTGAAAATACATTAGGTAACTCTTCACGTAACAAAAGATTAGATAACTATTGTTGAGTTAACACAGTTAAACGAAAAGATGTTAATACGAGAGCAAACTTTTAATCGCCTCTGTTGTCCAATCGATAAACGAATAAAACCATTACGGATCTGTTAACACGAGTAGTAATACGCCCGTTGGCGCCGATTCGCTACCGTTCATTGCAAAAACGATCGTAACGTGAACGGCATCTAAAAACTGACACGTAGACTTCGAAGTTGATTTTATCGCCTCGTTCGAGCCGTCGATATAACCACGCCGCGCGCTGTAGTGCTAACACAATTGCTCTCGTTATTTACGAATTTCTCCAATAATGGCGTACCCGCACGGAATCGCCGGAGTAAGTGCGTTGTAAACCTTTGCCGGAGGTCGGTAAGGGACGTGTCACGATTCGTAATACAGAATGCGGTGAGTCTTGTTCGTTCGATCGTTTTTAAGACACAGATCTCACCCCCTCCCCCCTTTCAGGGGGAAAATTAATCTCTTTACAAGATCTTAAAACACCCCGCACAAAAATTTATGTACAATAGAGAAAATATAATTTTGATACATTCATATTTTAGTAAGACGTTCAACGGTATAAACCGACAATTTAAATTGGCAGAATTTATTTAACTTTGACAACCACTGCTTGTATACGAATTGTGATATTTCTTTAAACGATGTAAATTCCTTTACCACGGTAAACACACGTTATAATTTTCTTGTATCGCGAATAATTGTGTGAAAGCCGCACCATACATTCCGATATTTTACACTTTGTACGTTATTATTGCTTCTATTCCGCAATGAATAGTATGACAAGAAGGCCTAAACGTGCAATTATCTCGCGCTTTCGAGTGCAAAATGTAACGCGCCGGTACGAGAGAATACGTGAGTATCAATACCGCGCATTAAAATCACCGTTTACGCGCCGAGCGCAGTCAGTGTTTCTCATAGTGTATTACATATTTAAATATTTCAAAATAATTACACCAAACCAACGAATCCAACCGAGAGCGAGTTATCTATGTTTTTTACATTGAGGCACATTGAATTCGTAGTCCTTGACGACTTGAGATAAAATTTCGCAAAATGGATAATTTCATAGAATAAAATAGGCAATGATATGTATATAGAGAGAAGAAGCAAGAACTCATCGTATTGAGAGAGAAAAGCACGTGAAATATATGCAGAAAATATATGCGGCAGTATTTGGGATATATTTTTCTATGCTGAGCCTGAGGTTGAAATGGAATTCAGTGGCATGAGATGCGCAGAGAGAATTGATGCGATCCCAAAGGAGAGATCTCTCCTTCATCCTCGTAACGAACGCTCGGTTTACCGTACCTGTCGGATAAGTCGGATTGCGTACGAGTAAATACATGCGTGCGTGCATGCGAGCGTGGCGAGGTAAATGCGCGGCGCTCGTTCGTCACTCGATAATACTAGCGGGCGGAACCGCGAGAAAAGGCGGCGGCGAATGCCAGCGGAAGCGCAATCGAATGCCAAGTCATTCGAGATTCATTCGCCTAGATATACGTAGCGCGAATGCCGCCCGGAGTATAACGGGGCACCACCTCCGCGCGTCTAGGGAGGCGAGATAACGGCGGTCGAACGGTGAGTTTTGACAAACTGCGCCGATGCGCGGCGATTCATCATCAGCGTAGACACGCACGGCCGAAGCCTCGTTCGCACGGACGAACGCATGCACTAGCACGTTGCGGATAAACGGACCCTCCCGCGGTTCGTCACATTACAAATCAGACTCTTAAGGCTACGATTAACCTTGCGCCTGGCGATAAGTTGCACGGGAAAAGTTGCATAAAGATAAAACTATCTTTCTTTCGTTTTTTTTTTTGCTCATTAACCTTTTGAGAACAAAAGCCTTCTAAGCAAAATCATTTGAAGAAGACTAAACACTTTCTAAAGGTGTTTAGCGTTTCAAATTTTTTAAAAGTAATCTGATTATTGTGAAATTCAGTTTTAGGAGATTCTTAGTTTTACAGAACTTGAACTTGCAAATATCAAATTTCAAAAAGATAATAATGAAGAAGAATCTGAGGCTAATTAAAGTTGGAAGTTACTTTGGAAATCAGTACTAACTGTTTACGTAACACTGATGGGCTTCAAATAATAACCAAACTAAAAACTTTATATTACTCTCTTTGTAATTAAAAGTTCTCTAAAAAGCCGATTAATTTTATAATAATCAGATTTTTTTAAAATTCTATTCGTCATATTAAATCTACCATTTTAATTTTTTACTTTTAATCGCAGACTTAACTAAAATATTGTTAAATTACTCTATAAACTAAGTTTTATGATAATCGAGCGAGCCGTTTATAAAATAAAAATGGACGCACTTGTCCACAAAAAGTTAACTTATTTTGCGCGATATTTGTTTTACAGTTACATGCAACACACACAAAATTGCGATGTTTTCTAACTTTCAAAAATTGTACAAGTAACACTTGCGTTTTTCTTTCTAAGGTTCTACATATGTTGTATTCTTTTTTATTTTCATTTCCTACATCTATCGTATCTTCTTTTTTTCTCATTACGATACGATTTTAGGTTCCTTCCTTAGTCATGCCAAGCCTAGGGTTAACCGACGCGTATCTTGGGTCTAGCGGCTTTGCACGCCTCAGCGCTCTCCGATATAAATCAAGCAAAAAGCTGGCGCACCTACCCGCCTCGCGGAGCCTCCGGCCTTCCCGGACCGCGTTTTTCGCCCTTTGCCGCCCCCGCTGACTATTCCGGCTCTTAATCTTTTTTTTCTCGATCTATCTATCTCTCTCCCGGAGGGTCATTTATTATTTCGATAAAAATATCTATTATAAATATAAACGTAAGTATTGTAATTCCTCAAATAAGAAATAAACATAAGTACGTGAAGGAAAAATATGCGTCCGCGTGATGTAATGCGCAAAGTGAATATGGATGATAAACAGATAAAAAGATTCAATCAAAGTATTAATGGATGGAGTAATTGCGAGAGTTTGTAATTATGAGTAGATGGAGTAATTATGAGAGACTTCTAGTGGCGGGCCGCCACAAGAGTAATAAAACAGTCATGGTAAATGTCATTTAAGAATGAAAACAAAGGATCCTAAATCCAAATCGTAGTTAATTTCTCCAGCTCCGTTAATTTTTTTCGGAATAGCTAATAGTATTTTTTTATCATGTTTAAAAAAAACCAGGACACCATGAGTCACCAAAATTTAAACTCTCAAAAGTTTTAAATATAAGATTTTTTGTTTTATATACAAATATATATTTTTATATATTTTAAAAAAATAATATATATTTAAAAATACTTTGATTATATTTTTGATAAGTATTGATAAGATTATTGATAAGATTAGTTTTTGAGGAAAAAATAAAAACGTATTCTTTAAAAAATGATCCAAGTTGCCTCACACCAGAAGTATATAAGTCACACAGAAACGTTATCTATTCAAGAAATAACCAAAGTTGAAAAAATTTCAATTAATTTACAATCTTAGCATATTCATTAAAAATATAATAAAATACATCTGTAACTAATAGAATACAAAACTTATAGGGGTAAACTAACATTAGTTGCTAAAGGCTTATAAGCTGCTAATCATATATTTTGTATTGTCTTGTTTTGTCATAAGTATTTTAGTGTGAGCCATGATGCCCGAACACTCTTAATATCAGAAATAGTGATATATTACAGAGAGAAAAATAAACAAATTTGACAATTAAATTTTTTAATCCTTGTCACGTTTACAAAAAATTGTTTCTCTCTATGATATATTAAAAAAATAAATAAATATAAAAAAGCAATTGTTATAGAAAATTTAGTCCGTTTAGTCGGTAAAACAGGTGATTTTAGGATCCCCTTAAAAAGATGAATAATTTTAATGTTACATAACAACATGGATGAAGATTTTCTATTTGGCACATTCATAACCTTCACGGCGCCAGACGCCACGGTGGGTCACGAGATTTTTAAAATACCGAGGTAATTTCGGATTTTACGAGCCACAGGCGAGTCGTTTGGGCTTCGGTCAGCAGCCGCTACACCCGGTGCGTACAGCGTTGAATCAACGTCGAGTGTCGTTTAAAAATTGATTACTAGTTTTAAATCGGCGGTTTAGTACCAATGGGCTGAATGTACCATCGATACGAAAATCGGTACGATTCAACAGACGGAATTATTAATTACCATCACTTCCGCTTCCCGTAAAAGTCTAAAACGAACCGTACTACAAACCATTATGCTGTATATTAAGTGGATATTTTTAAATTATCTGCTTATTAAGTTGCATAACATGTATCTCAAATGTAAATTAATTTACTATTAATTACATTTTACACAAACTTTAGATTTTAACATATTCATAAATTCACAAAGGAAATTTTATGTAAATTGTGATTAATTATAAAATGAATTTACATGTCTGAGATCGCATATAGGTTTTATAATTGAATTTGCATCAAATGTATGTACATATAAATATAATTCAAAAATATTCTTATAGATATACATATTACAACATAATTTAAAATAAAATTTTAATAAATTATATTTAAATTATATGTATGATATAAAATTATATGTATGATATAAAATTATATGTATGATATAAATTATATGTATGATATAAAATAATTCTTAGTAGAAAATAATGTGGACGATCAAAAATTTTAAATAGACTCTCCAAGCTTTGAAATGCTTTTTGAAAAAAAATTGCTACCATGATTTTTAGAACAGTTTTGGTTTTTCTGATAGCTATATCGCGCAGCGATTTTACAGCTATTAATATAGCTAAAATATCTATGACTGCATTTTAACTTTTTTATTAGTTGTCACAACACTTTTCAGGTTAAAAACCCAGTAAAATAACATTTGCTGACAAATAATTAATGTAATTAATGCTAGTTTTAATTAAGGATGACGTTAGCCACATTTTTGCTGTCGCAGTGAATATAGTCAGACTGTGTTACTTGAGTTAGTAATCAGCGCTTGGTACACTTTGATTAAAATTTGACGTTGGTGTACCGTATATGCGTGAATCCTAATACACGTTGATAAACATACTTGGCAAATATCATTAACGAACTATATATATTCGGAACGTGTTTAACTATTTGCAATTAAAATCCGCAAATATATTTCTAAGCAATATTTGTTGATGTCAATTTATATTATGATATAGCTAGCTCTATAATTTAGAAATGGAAGTAGATGCAAGTAGGTGCATTATAAGGAGTAATGAATTTATGTCTCATTGCGAAGCTGAGACGAATACCACGGCTTTATCTTCTAAAACGACTTCGCGTCGGAGAAAAAGGAGCATCTTTCGTTCTGAATGGTTATATTCTACGACTTACATAGACTACCTCGGTTTCTAACATTATTAGACGAAGAAACGTCAGTAACAAATAGCGGCTTTTTTCCACGACGAAAATTTACATTTTCATAAGTTTAACGCTGAAGCTCTTCACACTAAAAGCGGGAAGAAATATATTTTACCCAATTACTCTACATACTTTAATTCATTATAAAATATATTTTATACCGTTTATACATAATCAACGATAATGTGGCTCACTGTACACGAATATATCGCAATTCTTAATTTAATTTATGCATAAGTAAAAAGAGTAAATGAAGCAAATATATATTTTATTTCTGTGAAGAAATACGCGCGCGTATATCATAAATTTGTTTAGTTGAAAATATTAATTTTATTATTACACACGCCATGCTATTATCTGCACTTATTTTTCATAAGCACGGCTTTTAAAGGCGCAGCGGTATAATTTAAGAGCCGGTGGGACGCCTCCGCGTTGTCGAGTGCACTATACCATTCTGCATTAACCTGAAAGGGGTTTTCTACCGCTCAGTAGTAAGTCCTAGCACTTACGTGAACTTACTTGCGCTATACATTGTACGGTCAACGTCGCAATAAAAGGATGCGCTACTCCTCGATCTTCAATTTGGATCACATGACGTTGTTCTTTTTATCCTTCCCGGTTTGCCAGGGTGTATTTTTGTTTCGTTTTTTCTCGTTTCTTTCACTTGAGTTTCTTTGTATTTTTGCACAACGACGGATTCTTTCGACTGACGCACATTGCACGGTTTTACGAGAGAAAGAGAGAGTGGGAGCTATTTTACTGTCTAGAAAGAGGAGAGTTCTCCGTGTGAGAGCAATCGTACATCAATCTACAGGGCTTTTGTGTGTCAAAATGTATACACGCGTTGCTCTGTCGCGCTCATTTGTCTACGCTGTTCCAAAACTATAAAAATACCATTCACGCAGATCAACTATTGTTGTCCTCTGTGCCATGACCGATAGAAACCGATAGTGGTGTACCGGCAAAATGATACATTCAATGGTTGGCACACGTTTTGTAATCGCTGCATGACAAAAACACATGTACATACATACACAAATGTGAACATATTCATTCAATTTTGCTACGTATAACCTTAGAAAATATATATTATGCTACGGTTAATAATTGGTAAGATTGCCAAGTGTTCGGTTTTGATCAGAAAATAGTTATCAGAATTATTGTCCGATGTTCTGCATTCTAACATATTGTTAAACAAAGTTAAAGAAAAACGTATACGTAATTATCAATTTACACAAGAGCATAGACACATTTCAAACAGCTTATCTGTTTGAAATCTGTCTGATAGGTTACGTTTACTCCATGCATATAGGCTGCAACTATAATCCAAATTCAATCTTCAATTATTTAGGCTGTAAACATTTGGTAAATGATCTAATTGATTTTCAGTCACACTGTTAGATATCAGAAGAACAATGATTGACACAAGTGTGAATCAATTCACTTTTCTGATTTTAATTTCAAAATAAACAACGTTTATATTAACATATGCACTTAATGAATAATAAACTAAATTTGACTAAAATTTATTACATTCTGTTAAGTTAAATTGTTTAATTCTCAATTGTTTTAGTTAAATTAACGACATATAGAGTAGGAGCAATGGCGACTTATACAAATGATAAAAATAACTCAAATTAAGTAAATTTAAGTGTAGATTTATCTTTATAGTCATGCCACGCCTAGATTTCAGTATAAATATAGCCATTAGTAGCGGAAACACTTTTGTTATTCAAATTAATTGTGGCACTACCCCAGCAGGTATGTCTATATTAAGCGTACTTCGTTCAAATTAGAAACATAAAAAACGATGAATCTTAAAAGCGCGAGAGTGTTAATGAGAACTGTGGACGAAAAATGTAAAGCAATTTATGACGAAGAACGATAACATCGCGACATTCTTCGACAAATGATACGCTGTACATACGACGCGACGTCAGGGAAACGATATTAATTGCTTCAGACTACCGTGCACGCAGGTAGACTACAACAGCTTCGGTTTGACACTTGAACAGCCGCAAGCGGTCCAAGCAAATCGCAAAGCGCCGTATTAACGTCGTATATAATTAACCGTTCTCCCATGCACGGTTTGTCGACAATTTCGCTTTAATTGCGCTATCGCGCGAGATGAAATTACACCTCCGCCTGTGGGATATTTGATTTTGTAGGCGCGAAACCCGGTGGATTTACTCGCTGATTTCGTCATGGACGATATCCGCTTCGTGTGCGCGACTTCGTGTGCGGCGCAATCGCGTGCGTGCGTTAGATTCGCGTTTGTGCTACCCGATCGCGACCGGATACATTCCGACTGTCTGTCTCTACGCTCGTTACCGCGCGTTTACGATAAAGCAGGTCGCAAAACACGAAGGCTGCCTTTTGTGCCTGATTACACAGCGCGTTTGAGAAATGACGTTCGTGACACGAAGAACGAGAGTACGCCAGAGAGATTCGTCACTAATTAGATCATTTAACGGCAACGCAAGTAGAAACAACACTAGAAGCAAAAACTTAGGTACAAACGATCAGCAGAATCAGGAAACATCGATACATGGAATACGTGTGTAACGCGTGGTATTTCGTACTTGTGGGGCTATTTATTATCGTGAGATATTGTTAAATTCATAATGCCAAAAAAATTGTATCCAGTTACAATTGTTTTTAACTATTTCTATAGGTCGCCACTGTTCCTACTTAATTTAACTAACATAATAGATGAAGACCGTATGATGTGAATACATAACAAATAAGAAATACTGCCTATAATGGTCAAAGCTGAATCTTAGGTACAAACTAGGTGTTAAATATTTTCATATGAATATCTTTTACTTATTAAAATAATAGGGTTAAACAATTTAATTTAAAAAATTGATGTATTAAATTTTATACTCAAAAGAGCGTTTAACTTTTTTGCGCGCGCGATTATTCCAGAATTATTTTATTTCTACATTTTCTTATATAGAAATTAATATTTTTCTTTTTAGAAACCAACAAGTATCATAACAATGATGCTACATTTAAGGAAAAATTGATACATTAAAATAAAGAGTAAAATCCTTATTCATATAATTAATTTTTATATGAATGATATTAAATTTAATACGAATGATCTTTTAACTTTCCGATCCAGTCCTTCGCGTTTTTATTAAATCGTATTGCACACCCGTACTCGTTACAAATATACTTTCCGATAAGCACGTAGAGTCAGGAGATTTAACACATAATGGTATAAAATAAGAAATAAGGTAACGAGAAAACTGACAATTTACTCCGAGATGTAGTCGCTTCGAATGAAAGAGCAATACCTGTATAATCCATAAGGATCGTAAACTTCTTTTACGACTTGAAGAGGAAAGAAGTACGGCGACTTCGTAATGTGAAAAGGGCATTATTTTTTTTTTTACCGAAATCTCGTCGTTTCAAGGGAATGGTCTGCGGGTCGTTAGTTGGGACGCTCGCGCCGCCGTGATGCTTTAAAATCATTTGCGCGATCTCGTAACTTCCTCTTACGGAGACAATGTAGATGGTACTGAGAATCGATGCAACGATATTTTAACTTCTTCCCAAGTCTCGTTACGAGAATAGAAGTCTCGTGACGCGATTACGAAAGAACGAGATCTACTCTACCCGATGCTTGTTACTACGAAAAACGATGCGCTCGTATAATCACTTCGGAAGTAAAACCTACCAAGACGACGCATCCGAACGAAAAGTTCCGTTTAACGATTGTTCTTCGACCGGCGCCATGACAGAAACTTTCCCAAGACTTTCGCACATCCTCGCGACGACCATATTGTATCGCGTCGGCGCATAATTTTACATTAATTCCGCTTCCTCGTCATTAAGGTAGAAGTAAATGATATTCTTCGTTTGGACCATTCCCTTTAGATAAATTAATGTCCACCGCTCGTCGCAGATGCAGATATGTCGTCAGTGGCCATTTGGTATATGTGAAATTGGAGAAGAGATAACTGGTTGGAAGTAAAATATTTTACACAACTAAAAATTTTGCTTCCCAAAATATCTGTATGTGGCGACGAGCGTTTTCGTCTGCAGACAAATATTTCGTGTCGAAAGAAACTCTGATGATTTCGGCAAAGTGCGATAAGTAACTTTCTTTTTATACACACCTTAACTGACGCGCAAATCTTGAATTATATAAACTTCACGAAGTAAACTTTGAGTTATAAATTCGTTTTCGTGAATTTCTGCACTTCACAATTTCACGTCTGGAGTTTATCAGAAACTGAGAGAGTGGCCGGAGGGGGCGAATGTTTTCTTATTAATTCTCCGGAGCTGGCGTCAAAATCTGCAGTAACATACCCAGTAAGCAAGAAACATATTCCAGCAATATTGCAGTAATGTTATAATTCATAGCAATTATTGACGCAAGATCTACTTAATCTATGTTAATTAATAGAAACTAATTCATGGAAAACATTGCTAAAAGCAATGTTGCTAAAAACAATGATCTAAAATTTTTCTGAGTGTGTATAAATTTGAAAATAATTTTGTTAGAAACTTGAACTAATATAATTGTAAAATATCAAAATTTTTTGCAATATTGCTCTATTATTTTTTAGCTTCTAACATAATTATTTTAATTATACATATATAGTCGACTAGAATTATATTTAAATATGTATCTTGCAAAATTTTAGATCTTCCAGCAAAATTGTTCTTTCCGTTATTAATTTCAAAGAATTAAATGACATAGCTCATGTAAAAAAAAAAGAATAAATACTACACGAAGAAACTGATTTTACTAAAGTATCTAAAAATTTAACTTCATACAGATTTAATATAATATTTTGATAGGTGTTTATTTTAGCAGAGGCACCTTTGATGATCTTAATCTTGACACATCCTCCTGAGTAACCTTCAAAAAATTTAGCCGTTATTCATTTTAGCCGTAGCCAGTATACTTTAAAACCATTCTTTTCGTATAAATATTCATATTTTAATAAGAATAATCTAAACTTGCAGATGTAACACTAAAAAATCGATTCGTTTGATAATTTTGACAAAAATATTTATAATCGTGTGAGTCTACACAATAAACCCACTATCAACTCCGATAGGTTAACTTATGCCAGCGCAATTAGCAATTATCGACATCGCGGCGTTATCTCGAGAAAATGGCTCTAACGTTATTCGTATATCTTAATACGTATCTTAATTGAGAGATCCTTACGATCCGGCCGCAAATCGTCGCGGCTATCGATGTCGCTCGAAAATGCTACGCCGTTAATACGCCGATACCGGCAAATTTCTCTATATATCTCACGATGCCTTTCCGCTCTCCCTCATAAAATTTATAATGCCCCGCGAGGGATATGTACTAAGCGCCGCTGCTGACCCTGCCAGTAAATCGCAATGCGATTTGCCCCGTGCGCCACCATCTGTTCGGACGTGTTCCTTTACGTAAGTCAATAACGGTAATTAACTTTTCCTTTTTTTTTTTTTTTTTTAACAAAGCCAAGACATCGAAGCCTACGGTATTTGCACGTCGCGACGTTGGCATTGGCTTAAAAATCTTGTCGCGAGCATCTACGCGGTGAGACCTGCCCGTATATTCTCGTCACGGACCATCGAATTTTTGCGACGACTGTTTTACAACGTAGTTGGCGACGGCGCGATATAAATCTAATTTCCACCGCCGTTCACCGAGGTACCGGCGAAAGTACGAAATATAATCGTCCCGTCGCGTTCAAGCTACATTTAACGCGCGCTCATATACGACCGTATATGAAAACTTGGCGAGTTCTTGTGCCGATAAGCATCTGATAATGAAGTTGCTAGGTACTGAAAAAAAAAAAAAACCATTGGCGCAAAAGAACTTATTACTGGATTATTTATATATAAAATAATCCAGTGAGAGACTCTTTGCCTGCGATTTTTTAAAATAAATAATACATGATGGCGAAACGAATAATTTCATGAGAGAAGTATTGGAAGAGAGTGATTAAGGAGATTGATTTAATCAATCACATATTGCATAATACTTATAGCTACTGCACATGCTAATCTAATTATGCAACTGACGTTGATATGTGCATGTAGAATGACGCTAAAGCCAGTCGTCACTTCTTCGGATTCATCACGACTGATGGTTTGTGTGTTTTATGCGGATGAATAAGTAATACCATTGTCGACTACGTCGTCGGATATTTCTATCATTTACTTGTGGGTTCCCATCGTTAAGCGGCTTTAAGCTGAGCATGGGCGAAGGTGCCGGAGTACATTCGAGATACTTTGGCATACAAGTGTATCTGTGTACCAACAAAATCACCGTTGTATATGTATACAAGCGCACGTACACGGGTGAAAGGGTCCCGCGCATTCCTCTATTTGCGAACGCTCGGTCCCGCACGCTGTTTACAGAAGTTCGCAAACGTCCGCAAGCGTTGGTCTCTCGCAACGGCTTTATCTTTGCTGTGCCGTGTACTTAAATTTGCATTTAGGCGTTGTAACCACGCTCACTGAGCAGTAATCTCGATTAGTGGTTACAAGTAATCTTTCGACATACGCCACATCATCGTATCGATTCAATTTTCGTTCGTCGACTGTAGTTATGTTTGCAAAGGGATGAATGTAATAACAGATTTTACGTGAAAAGTACAGTATTTTGTGGAAGTATCTAAAAATATAGCTAAATGCAGATCTAAAAATAATTTTGGACCATCACAGTAATTACGTAGTATATACGATGCAAATGTACGCGCGCCGTCTCTTACGTGCTCGTAATTAAGTCATTAGTTTACAACTGCTAAAATATTTTCGACACCAACGAATCACGAACGGTTAAGTGATTCTCAGGCCACAGGTAGCAAGTAACGAATTTTTCGAATGCGCCATAAACACGCCATTTCGCGGCATTATGGATACAGATTGGCAGATTTTTACAGCACACCGATGTACCAAAAGATCGACTGGTACGATTAACATTCAAGATGATCCACTTCGAGCGAAAGCTGAACCCCCTAATGATCGGTCATAATGCCATATATAAGATCACAGAGGTATTCGTTCCATGGACGTGACTGAGATCGGAATGAAGCGGTTAACGCGGAGACTGGTCTTCATCCGTAACATTACTTGCTGTATTTTCTGTTAATTGTATCGTGATGCTTACTTCTGAGATGTCTCGACACGCGTCGGAAGATTATTAAGCTGCCTGAATCTTGCGGCTTGATAAAATACACGTTTGCCCCTCAATTGGTGTAATATCTTTCTCATATAATTTCATTTTTATATAATCCTCTTCGAGTATTAAATGTTTGAAATAAATATGTACGTTCCCAAGATTTTTAAGTAATTTTAATTATTTTGGGTTTGATTTACGTAGAAAAAATGTGAATCCCATAACACTCTTAATAAATCGAGAGATACAATCGTGAGCATATTTGACTTTTTATTAAGTTTTAAAATGAAGTTTGCGCGGTTAATGATCAGTTTAAAAGTTATTCCGAAGTTAATTTTTACCTTAAACTTTATACTTAGGAATAAGTTCGAAGGGAAAAGAAGAGTACCTAAAATTCTTCAAGTCTCTCGCCGGCTGTCTCACTGACGGAAGTCGAGGGTCCAATTATGTGCGTCCAATTCAGAACGATTTCAGCGAATACTACCGCGAATAATTATTCTGTGCACGAGCAAAGGATTAAATGAAAGACACGCTAATTAATGGACGCAGGCGAAACGGTACCATCCGGTTCAATGCTACGTTGAATATACGTATACGATTCGTCATTAATGCAAGACTCTAAGCGAATATGGTTTATCTTTAGAGAAACGATTTTATAAATATCGAGTATTTATCGTACATTTATTTGTGATAATACCGCACATTCTCTCTCTCTCTCTCTCTCTCTCTCTCTCTCTTTCTGTCTATAATTTTTTATCTTTATTGTTTTCTATTTCATTTTGTATTACTGTTTTACTTTTTATCATTTTTTATGTTTTTAGGCCTGTTTCCACAATATATATATGGTTACTAAAAGATTAAAGGTTACCAAGAAATTCATCATTGAAATTCATTCATAAATTTCTTGGTAATCTTTAATCTTTAGGTATAAAGATATGCCATTTAGATAACCATATTGTGAAAACGGATTTTAAAAGGTTTGCCCTAGAATATTAATAAACACCTTTATCTCTACCTATCTATCTATTCCCACCCTCTCTCGCTCTCTCTCTCTTTCTCTCCTTCTGTCTCCTTCATGACTTATTTCATTTAACAGACGATAATGTCCAGGGTACGTTGATGAGATCCGATATCCCCCAGCGTTTTTTATGATCCGTTATCACGCCTTATTCGCTATCCAATGTGATTTCAGACGATCGTTCATTCGCGTTATCTCTGCAGCATTCCTGCGCCTCTCGCTACGTATCATGTACAGTTACTTGCGCGTTCGTTCTCCGTTCGTTCTCGTGATAAATACCCGCGCGTTACAACAACTGCCGCGAATTCCTCGGAGGTGGAACGTCATTTTTGCGCAAGCTCTCCCGCTGGCGAATTTCGAATTTGCGTTTCCCCGCCCGTAGCCACCAGCGATCTATCATGCGTGTTCGTTACTTGCACAGCCCATCCACAATTATTCATTGCGTTTGTGATCCACCGTCTTCCGTTGGTTTGTATGCGGTGCTGTTACACACCCACGGAATTCATTGGTCGCAGATATTTGCATTGTTATTACAAACTCATTCTTAAATTGCGTTTGTTTTCTCCATTACCTATATTTCAAAAGAACAATGGTAACCCAATCGCTATTGAGTTAAAAACATTTTGTTATTTTATTTTAACTTTTATGCGTATTGAAATGTAACTTAATTAATTTCTATCTTAATTTTAAAATAAACAACGTTTACACATATATTAACGTATACACATACATTAATGTATGTATTTAATAAATAATAAACTAAATTGTCGAAAGTAATACATTTTTTTTAGTTTTAGTTTAATAAACATATGATATATTGAAATAGTAACTTAATAATATTAAGAAATAAATATATGCATAAAAGTTATGTGCATAAAAAAAGAGATGTATTAAAACTGAAATAAATCAATAGCCAAATTTTATTTTTATCATAAGGACTTTAATTAATTGCGGCTCGACCTCGTTTTACGAATTATACAAATCTGATTTGTCACAAACCCATCGTTGCTCATTTTTCTTTACTCTGTCTAGGATTTTTCATTATTTTTTTCGGTAAAAATTCGCATCTCTTATATCATACACTTTTCTCACGCAATGCTATGAACTTTGCCCGAAATCATACCACCGCGCCTTATTATCACGTGGTTTTAATTATATTCGTGGAGCCGCTTAACGGAAAAGAGGTAGATTTCTAGGATACTCGCTTTCTCGGCACGAAATGAAATTTCACAGACGCGTGTATGAAATTTTCCGGATTGTATTATTTCAGTGCAGTTTTTAAGACCTTCATAGACGTTTTAAGACATTAAAAGCTTCACAGACATTAAGAGCTTTGTAGATCTTAAGCATTTTAAAAATACCTCCCTTTTTTCTCTTTTTCTCCTCTTTTTTCTACAATTATATATTAAACATACCAAAACTCATATTTTATATTAATTTTTGTTGTAAACTGTTTGAATAAATTTTACAATTTTGATTAAAAAAATTGTTTTAAAATACTAATATTTACTTGAATATTCAGAAAGCTTTTCAGAAGATTATATTAGTTCAATAGTCGTTAATACAAAATCATATATTTAGATAAAAAAATAACTGATTTTGTAAGACTATCAAAATAATTACGAAGATAATTCAAGTATAAAGAACGAAACTGCAAAATATTTCTATAATCAATCAAATTTTATGTTTTATATTTTACATAATTATTTTAATAATTCAACAAAATTATTTTTTTATTTATATCTAATTAAATTTTTTTAGATACTACAACAAAATGATATTTTGTATTGATCCTTTTCATGACAAGACATTTGTTTTAAATTAGATTTTCATTATTCTCTTTTTTATAGATATATAAAAAGTTTTGATACATACATAGGTACACTTTAACATCTTTAAAAAGTATTTATAAAATTATGTATTAAAAAAGGAAAAAGAATAAAGATTAACCAGGTGCTCTTGGTATTTTAAAGAAAAGAGACAAGATAAAAATGATCCATCGTGCATACTAAGAGTTAATTAATATCTGACATTCCCATAGGCCCAAGTCAATCTATTCATAAATGGCGATGTCATACGTGACCCATGGTTTTGTGCAGAGACGCTACAGTGAAGTAAACCGGGCCAGAATATACGGCGTTTTAATAAACCGTGATATTTAGAGAATTCCTAACTTGATGAAAGAAAAAAGGGAGGCATTCCGTGCATTGAGTTATTCGAGTGGCAGTCGCCGCTAATAATTTTGAATGCAAACGTACCATACGTACTTTTGCCCAAACGGTCACCATTAATTCACCATATATCCTGCGTGTCGAGGGGTCAACCTGTTATTTATCATAAAATATGAGGGCTCGTGCCGAGCGAAGCGCGGCCTTTATGTAATGGTGCATAATAAATTGCATTCAATTTGCCGGCACCGCCGACGTAAAAATATTCGTCCGGCCCAGACATTTTCGTTCCATTTAGACGATTTGTTTGTTGTTTGGTCTATCTCTCACAGTGTGCTCTCCCAGGCACTTAAGCAGCTGTGTTGGGCTGAGTCGACGGTTTAATTAACCCACCTTAATATAACATCCTCGAATGCAACAATTCTACGATTGTTAATTTGTAGATGAAAAATTGCGCTTCTCTTGTGTAGATCTCTTTGCATTCAATGGCGTAGATTTTACAAGGACACGAGGCATTTGCTACGCCTTGAGCTCTGACAAGAAGCGAATGCGAATTCAAGTGACATATTACGCGCAATGACTACTGTGCCTTGATGAAGCTAGTGCGCAACAATGTAGCTGTGATTCGGTGTTATTACCGTAATAATTGGACTTTAAATACCGTCGAAACTTTAGCTCTTTACGATCCATAAAGATACGCATTCGAACTCGGACGATAAATTGGCAGATGAGCCATTAAACCAACCCAGCGATTCTTATGCGTTCCTTATGACAGGCTCTAAAACAAACAGACCAGAGACGCATGCTGCACACGTAGCATTGCCTCCTGCAAGTCGTTATACGACCTCCCAAGGTTGTCGTTTCGTAAATTACTGTAGCTACAAATAATCGTCGTTAGCCTCCGAGCACAACCTTTGCTGGAGAGAGCATGTGAAGATGTGTGCACGGGATCAGAGATAACGACGCAACTCTCCCTGTCGACTCTACGGAGATCGTATTACCCCAACCGCTGCCTTCTTTAAGCACGAAAGTCCGACGAAAAAGATTTTCCTACAGGAAAAGAAAACCGGCCAAGAAGGATTTGGTATCGCGTATCATATGTTGCAACACGGGGATCGAAAATGTTAAAATCGATTGCGATTCAATTTTGCTTATATTTGAAAGATCGCTGAAGAAAAATCTCACAAGGTCATTTAATCAGCTTTTTAATATAATATATACATATTTGAAATACAATACTTTTGATTGCTTTACTTTACGAAACTCGATATATCTGATTTTGCAGTTTGTCGAAGCAAACGCATGCATGGAACCTAATTCCGCAGCGTGGTAATCGGTATCGGAATATACCGAATATTTTTCTCCATCTCGATCGTAGTTGGCGCGTGACATTCCAGTGAGAATTCCGCGTTATTAAATTTCTCGGAACGAAAATATGCGGTCGGTCATACGATCTCGTTTCTCGTGGACCGCGCGAATACATACGGAAGTCGACGAGGTGACGATGATTTCTAGCTAGCGACGCCGAGAAAAAATTAAGAAATGTATACGAGAAACACAAAACTCGATAAGTTAAAAATGCAACTCTTCATAAATATTGTGATGTAGCAATATTTATACACCTCTTTTTTTTATTAATTCTTTCGGTATATATCACTGATATATATTACTGAAAATACTTAAACTACATCTTTGAATATCCCTTTCCCTTATGAAAAATATAATATGAGATTTCTATCTTTGTGTACTTTTTTATGGCAAAACTGCGTCGCTCGGATAATGATAGTAGAAGCTACGAGTAAACAGTAGCCTTTTTCTTTTTCGTAGCCCTTTGCTGTGGCTACAAAGACACTCGAGGCTTTTCTCGATTCACTCGAAAAGTTGCACGAAGCGGAAGAAATAAGAACAGTCGCGAGACTCGTTTCCCATTCGTAATTTCGTATTCTAGTTCGATCCGGCTTTTCTCACGCGCCCCTCTTCGCAAAATAAAGTTCCGATGAGAGACGATAAAATCACATCGAAGAAATTCGCTCATGGCTGAGGTGGAATTCGCGCGTTCGATACTTCCGGCGGATATCGCGACGTAGAACGCCAGTTTTCACGTCGTCATCATCCTCAAGGCGTAATACACATCGGTTAAATTATATTTCAGTCCAGTCCTAACGGATCCAGAGAGAAAGCTACATGTATATGAGAGTAATTGAAAGAAAATAAAATATATTAAGATTATGGATACTAGGTGGTTCGTATAAACGAATAACAGCATGGTGCCATGCAATAGCTGTATCAGTGATAAATTAATGATGACAACAACTGTTTCGCAGCAAATCTTTCACCACGAGAAACATAGTCGATCTCTCGAGAGTGTTGCGTGGAAATCCAGCGGGCGTGAAAAATGAGCGTTCAACTGACGGCGATTTCTTGCACACGTTCGATGCGTTTACACACAGACGAATGGACAAACGGTCAAGCTTATTGACGATTTATCACATGTGGATTTCGTATTTGTCGCTCATATACAAATAGCGGTATTATCGATATATGCCGTTGCATACTCAATGAGTGCGAACTTGATGACGTAGAAGCACTTCATTAACACGCTGAGAATCCTCAGCGACGTTTGTATTGCGCAATGAAAAGTTTACGACATAAACTCTAAACTACACGATGGAAAGAAGTGCATCGGAGAAAAGCAAGAGTGAAAGAGAGAGAGAGAGAGAGAGAGAGAGAGAGAGAGAGGAGAATATAATTTACGAGAAGACCATAGCGGGTGTCGGAGACAGCGATTAATTATGTTTGTGCAAAGGCGCCTAGTATTCGCGTCGCAGGTCTCCTTAAACTAAAGGGCACTTTTGTTTCGCCCCTCGTCACTGAGAGCTTGTGCCTGGCCTCTTTTGCCGGTCAGGTTCTTCGTTAGAAAAAAGAAGATGAAGATGCGTCAACCTGTGGTCGATTTTCAAACAATATTTTTCAAATTACAGATGTCAAATGCATGCTTATTCCTTCTCTATTGATCTTTTTTACCTCTCTTAATATCAGTTATACGTGACAATTTCATGTATTGGACATCATTAATATACGTATATTAAAAATTATTTTTATTATTGCAATTAGAAGATATTTTTAAAGCCAGATGTTTGTATCCGGAATTTAGGATTGACACCAGAAGGTTCTATCTTGACTCTCTCTTATATAACTCAAATCCACATAAATGTTTATTAATCTCTGTTAACTCTTTGTTACTATAAGGTGTCTATAGAATCTCAGGTTTATAAATTCATTAAAATTGTAAGTATATTAATGCCATTTATATACACATTATTATACACGCAAATGATCACAATTAAATAAATTTTTTGCATTTTTCTTTATCTAAACGATGTATATATTAATCTTTGTTTAATTTTATAAATCATCAAAAGAATTGAGATATAACATTAGGATGTCAGAAACACTATACGCGAGCAATTTTAAAACTATAGTTTAACTAATTAAAAAAACTATATAAATAATTAACACAAATCGTAATTTTATATAAATAATGTAAGAAAACTATTTTGTTTAAAAAATATTTCTATACTTTAATAATTCTCACTGTTTTCTCTGCAAAAATTACGCGGACTATCTTTCATGAAATTGATCGTTCGTAAATATGTATAATTACTCGTTGGGGAGATCGTATTTCGCGTTATCAATTAACTAATTCTAAACTTTTTACTAGAAAAGCGAATCAAGTAAATCAAGTGACGTTTGACTTGTAAAGTGAATTTCTCGACTCGGAACAAGAACACGATGAAATCACAGAGAGAGTTGAACTTCCACAGTATTCATTATTACAAAACTAAGCGATACTCTACTCGTTCGTCGATCTACAGTAACTTGGGTACACTTTACCGAAGACCACGATATCGCCCCATTGTCAAACATTGTGCCCTTGTTCGCGTTTAGGGAGTAGTTAAAATTTTATCGATATCGGGCAATCACGGTTTCTAATGTTTTCAAGATAAATGCTCAACGCGTAAAATCACTATCTTCATCAAATATAATTAAACGTGTTCAATCGAAATGTTATTTTTAAAGCATTCTTTTTTTTAATTAAATAGTATTTTTAAATTATTGTAAATTAAAACGATTTAAAAATAAATTAAGCAAAGATATCGATTTTACGTAAGTAAAAAATAATATTTACCGCAAGATTGCTCCACCGGTGCCCGATGCTTCTCCCGGTCCTCCTCCTCTCAGATTTGGGTTGACATCCTCTCGCACTGGTCACTCGCGTAAAACACTCGCGAATAGTATACTACAATCGCGCGCGGACTATAATTTTTTCAAAGTCTTTCGCGCGACACTGTCATTTTCCGGGTTTACAAAACCCACGATAGAATTTCCAATTAGTCCAATTAGTCCGATAATAATTTCAACGGCACTCCCGAAACAAACGCGCGACGCGACGAACCGGCTGCGGTTCGTTTATATTCAATTAAATCGGCGACGAGGGTACGTTGGCTTCCCCGTCGTTGGATTTTTACACGAAGAGAACGATTTTACTCAAGTATCTAAAAATTTATCTAGATATGTATCATTCAGATAAATCCGAAAATTTTGAGATACTTTAGGAAAATTGTTCTCCTCGTGTACATCCTCGGGATACTGAGCCCTCTCACCACGTCAAGGTCGTACCCGTGAGAGGGAAGATATCAACTGTACAATATATACCTACTATTATCATATATTACTATTAGACAATTATTGTTTAACTTGGAAGGGTTGAATCTCTTATTATAACATCTGTAAGATACGATTAGAGTCAATCAAATGGGCCAAGATTTATAAAAAAAAGTAATATTTCTTTCATTGTCTACATATATATCATATCGCGAAAGATGCATAAAAGCAAAAAATTAATTAAATTATTAATTACATAAACTGTATTAGTTATAATAGTAGTAACCGCATGCATGAATTGCGTTATTTCTATCAAAGTATTAATTATTAACGACACTTTCTTATGACTCGTGTGATACCGTTCGAATTACGTAAATCCAGAGTTACATTCAAGTGAGAGAAAAATATCATGTTAAACGAAAATAATTGTCATTCATCATTATCGCGGTACAGTAATACATTCTGTGTGTGTAATACATTTTTTGCCCCATAGCGTTTTGATTCTAAATAAATGAATTGTACGAAATATCCATTCTATGATACACGATTATCTCGATCCTTTTATAAATATGAATGATTGTACGAGCTATGTAATAATCGCATAATGTAAGTATTTATAATGTACAACGTTTCGTATTATTTAGCATTTATCGTAAATAAATTTCAAAAAGAAATATGAAAGAGAGCGGCACGATTAACTACTTATCTCTATGAGCCTCGGCAGTTAAATGACTGTGAGCCTCACAGTGTAAGAAGACAGGGTCACGGCGCGGCGGCGGTAAACGTGACGTCGTCCTTCCGCGTTGAAACAAACCTCCCCCTCAAGGCCACTTTCCAACCGTCTAACTGTCGAAATATTAACACATATTACGATTAATAAGTAAAATAATGCATAATTGATATTTTTAATAAACTTTCCGATGAATAGGCTTTATTGCACGGTTATTGTTTTATTTCTTAGATTCGTTATACGTGCACACATAGTTTACGAATATCTTAGATATTTGAATTGTGCTACAATAAGCAATTATTAATTTCTGATATTTGAATTGTGCTACAATAAGCAATTATTAATTTGTAATAATATTTTATTACACGAAATCTGCGCAATGTACATAATATTATTAATAAAAGATTGACAAAGACGCGATGTTAAAACTAAACTAAGTTTTGAGAAAATCAATATAAGAATTTGTTTCATTAATTCTATGACAAAAAATACTAATTGGATTTTACTTTATTCCACGTAATATAAAGTTACATGATCGATATACTAATCACTAATGTATAGGGAATTTGGTCGCGTATTTAAAAAAATAAAGTTTCTTAACATATAAAAAAGATAAAAAAGTTATTCAGTATTTATTATTTTAAATAAATTTTCAGAACTTATTTTATATTTTAGATAAATCGCATTAGTCGGTCATATTTAAAACAATTTTATTAAAAATTTATATTTTAAATAAAAAAAGATTAAACAGTTTAGCTTTCAGCATTTAATATTTAATATTTAAAAAAACCCTGATTTATTTCTTATTTAATATCTGAAGTACGCGACGTTTCGTATTATCTATTTGTCGCAAATACATTTCAAAAAGAAATGTGGAGAAGAGCGACACGGGGTTACCTGCTGTACGAGCCTCGGTAATGGAATGATTGCGCGTAAACATGACGCGCCACCCACTCCCCGCGCCCGACCACCATCAAAACAAATTTCAAGGCTGCGCGGTAATCGTCTAAATATTAACGTATATATTACAAAATAGATAAAATAATTTAGTCGTTACATTTTTAAAATTCTCCGATGAATAGATTTACTTTATTGCATGGTTTTTATTTTATTTCTTAGATTCGTTTTGCACAAAACTCATCTATATCTTACAAGTTAGATATTTAATTATGTTACAATATCAAGCGATTATTAGTTTGCAATAGCTTTATATTACACGAAATCCGCGTAATGTATAATATATACATTATTTTTAATAAAAAAGATTGATGCATTAAGGCTTATCGTTACTTTTAAATTCTTTAATTCTGTCATTCAGGGCGTTTTATTCCGCATTTTTAATCCGCGAAAAGTAATAGGTAAAGTTATATTTAAATTCATTCTAGAAAAATCATCCCTCATTCATGTAGCAAAAAAAAAAAACAACGAACGAAGCGGAAAAGAAAAACGGTCGATGCGGTGCGGATGACCGAGCGCAACGATGCCGAGTGGTTGCACGGCACCACGCGACATCTCGGGCCATTAGCGACTCGCTGACTCCACCCACGGTGTTGTCTAGATGAAGTTTCATTTCCCACGGGCACAAAGAACAGGCGGCAGAGGGATAGAGGTTGAAAGAAGCGGAGAGAGAGTCACTGCAAAACTTCGAGAGCATCCGGATTTTATGATATTTCGTGACCCGCACTCCTCTAAGCTGTAAGTTCGTTAAATGTTTCGGGTTCTATTGCGATCATATGTATATATTTCTAAATGTACTCCTGTAATTCACTGGGCATCGATAAGTCGTACTTACGATTAGTATGTATGATGTTCCCTAGTATCAATGTTTCCGTTCGTCTCTCAAGTCTAATTATCCTAGTTGTGGTTTATTGGAATATAATTGGTGATAAAATCTAATGTACGATTTAATTTTCAGATATTTCAATAGTTTAGCTCCTCTCTCTTATCCAGCAAATAGATTGATATTATCGTCATTTTGATATCAGAATTTGACGTTAAAGACATTTAACGTCAAAATGATGCTAAACAACATCAGCTTGTTTGCTAGTTAGTATTAAAAATCTAATATGGATCAATTTATTACTGAAAGACAGCAATTAATTATGTATTTAGAATACTAAAAGAAAGCATCGAAGCAGTGTTTTTCATGCTTGATATAAATAATTGTTATCTTTCAATACTAAATTGATCAGTATTGACCAGTACTAAATTTCTGTAAAGGTATAAATATTTATTTATTATTTATTATAGTACAATTTTTAAAAATAATAATTAATAAATGAGAAACCTCTTGTCTGGCTTTCTTTGACTTACGACGTGAATATCTTACATAAGTCAAGAGAAAAACGATCGCCATTCACTAATTGTTGTCCGCTTGAATTATGGCACGTTCAGTAATTTAATTGATAATAAACCTCGCGGGATCACACGACGCTGCGGTGTATTAAAGCAAATTAATGAGTGAGTCCTGCGGGAACCGGAACGGTCCGCTTTATTTATCGGTGTCGAAAATATTCGAGCTATGCGACCATGATAGACAAAAATCTATTCGCCTCACTTTCAAACGCGTTGTCACGTATATATTCGTGTCGGTAAATATGAATATATAAAATACAAATAAAAAATAAAAAATGCGCAAAGATAATTCAAGTCACGCTCGTGGTGTCGCCATACGCATTTTTAATTCTTTCTTTCTCGCGATCCAAATGTCGATACTGTTACCTCGTATTCCGAATCTCTCCCGAGCTCGTATTATACCATACGGTGCAGTACACGCGAGAAGAAAATGTTACAGATCCTTTATTCGATTAAAACTCACCGAGAAACTTTCACTCAATTCGATAATTATCGACGTAACTGGTAATACGCTATGTCAAAAGAGGCACGATATTGTACTCTCGCGTTACGAAGAATTTCGAGACTTCGTCCAAGTTATTATTAATCTCGTTCCTATCGGGCTCCAACATCTGGGCCGCGTTCAAAATTCCGAGACAACGCCTGCTTTTAATTAACGCGTGTACCGCCGCCGGTCAGAGTTTTAACACACACTCCTCTGCATACGATGCTCGCGGAATCGACAGGCGAACGTGAAAATATTTGATTATTATTGATGAACTTTAGTTTTTTCCAATTTCTGAAAATCTAACGTGGTTTACGACAAATGATATGGAGCTGGATGCGTCTATTAAAACTCATTGTTCCAATCTCGAGACAATAAACGCCAGAAACATGATTTCGATGATGTAACTTACTACTTTATTCCATCTATTCCTCGATCTCGCTCAATCTCCTTTAATTACATGCGTGTTTCGCTCTAGTTTTCCTAAATTCGACACGCGTAGAGTCACGCCACGACTTATCACGCACACGCGATCAAACGCTTAAGCTGTGTCCACACGATCGACCGGTAATTAATTCTTGCCCGAAATTACAATCCACCGCCCTAGGTATTATTTATGATACATGGCAAGTACCTGATCCAATTATGTTTCTGGAGCGCTTCGTTCAGCATAGCAAGTTCCTCTCGATCGTAGTTATATTGCTCCGTCATCCTTGGTGTATCTATCGAAGTGAAAATTAGTAGGCATGCTTCTCTCGCACAAAAAGAGCTCTGAGCGGTAAAGTTCATTTGCATATCACGCGAAAAGCAGAAGAGATATGAGAAACGTGGCCACACTAAGGCACACACAATCGCCGTGCACACTTCCACAGTGCAATTAACAACGGCATGCATACGCGCGATCGTTCGTGCACACGCGAGTGTGTAACGGATCGTAATAGCTCCGTGGTCGCTGCCGTGACGTCGTGTTTTATGCCCTAATCAAGCTTGCAGTGAGACGCAATTGATGACTTCGCGCACCACGCGAACGGTGTCGACCGAAAGTGCTTCCTTATTATTCGCAGCGGCTCCTTGGACCGCGTCATCGTTCCGTTCGTCAATACGCGTGTCGTCATTCAAATGGCGTATACTTAACGTATAAATAATTTTCAGACGAAATTTACTCTGCCACAATATTTTGTTACGAAAATCAGCATTGAGATATGTTGCGAATCTGCATTGTCGATCTAATCACGCGTATACGCTACAGTTTACTTGCTCGATAATCAAATTATCGTGCAGCAACATATGTGTGATACATTATTATTAATTACATCAATACTAGTGAAGTGATTATAATGAAACTGTGAATCAATTCTTTCAAATACGAAGATGGAATAGGAAATTTAACGTTTCTTGTATTCTTTTCGAGAACTTTATATGTTTCTTTACTTTATTAGGTTTTATTCTTGGCTCAATCGATTGCAGTTGAATATATGTTTAACGGCAAATATTGTACAACTCTGCTATGATTATATAAATAATTGGATTTGTTTCTTAAAACGTGATATAACTAGAAAAATAAGGTTTCTTAGAAAAAGAGAAAAATTATTTTTCAACGAGAGAAAAAATTATCGACAAAAATATATTTTTAACATAATCAAGTGTCATTTTTGTAATTTTCGCTTTGCAATCCTTAAAAACCATTTTTTTCTGCATTATGATAACTTAACAATTTTTTTTGAGTTGTTACATTTTGACGATTTTTTTTATGAGGTAAAGTTGGTACACTTTTAATGATTAGTACAGTAATATTATCTAAAATTCATTCATTAAGTCTACTTTTTATTCCTGTATTAGATTGCTTTAGAATTTTTTTCGCTTTTACCTTTTACCAAATATTAAACATATATGTACCTTTCAAAATGTATGCTAATTCAGCTATAAAAAACAGTTATCGTGTAATAACTCAAAAAAATTTTTTTAATTGTTCATTGCTCGAATAAAAAAACAATATCTATTGTTGCAAATGGAGAGAGACTAACGAGATTTCTCACGGAGAAGTGATGTGTCTCACCTTTCTCACCAAACGTTGAACATTCGCCAAATGTGAATAGATGCAGTCGATCTTGTGCAGCATATTGCCGACAATTGCTTGGCATACAAACATAGGCCATTACGTAGGACTACTCCAATGGCTGAATTTCCTGAACTAAACCGCGACTTCGCGTGCACGACAATTCACTGGCTTCGTCACACACCTCAACCTCGAGGAGACCATCGGCCGCACGTTCATCGTTAATGTTGCCGTACCGACACGCCGTCATGGTTTGCGGGTGGTCGCTTGAATAACGGAGTCGATTCTCCAAGGGTTTCATTGCTGCGCCTTCTTGGTAATTCATATTTTATAACTAAAACACCAAACATATAGTTATGTTGCACAACATTTTCGTTTAATATTGAAATACATAAGACGTTATTGTTATTAGAATAGTTTTTCAAATATAAAGAGACTTTTATAAACACTTAAAAACACACAAAGTCATATTGAAGATATGTAAAAGTAGAAAAAAGTATTTTTGTAGTATTTGTACGAAGCTGCAGCAAAAGATTTTCTTTTTTCTATATCTATATCTTTCTATGCATGTTAATTTTTTACGCTTTACGTCAACGTTTTCAAGGGATATCGGCATTTCTTATATCGGTGATACGTCAATTCTCTCTAGAATATCGTGCTCAGAATAAAATCGAGAACTGAAATATCTCCGTGTGAGGAATAGTTTCCTGTCATATTATACGTCAGTTCAGGCTCCGGCTATTGCTTTAACTACAATATTTCCATAGCATTGATTTGTTCCCTTTCACAAGTGAGTTGGCGGTGAAGCAGCGTGACTCCTTTGATGCCCGAGAGGGCAATCGATTTACTCACCTGGAACATTCAATTATACAAAGGGCGACCCTTTGAAAAATTGTGTACCATTCAGAAGTTTAAATGCGCACATATATTCTCGCAAGACGAGGTCAGATCGAAGTTTCGACGGAAATAAACACGTGCTTCCGCGACGATCAATCTGGAGATTGAACGAAAAAAAGATGACTTTCAACTCCCTTTACCTTTTTCCATCTTCTCTCATCGGACGTCTAAGCTCGTTTCCAACTTTCTCGTTTCTAGGTAAATTGATTTTTTTTCCGTCGCGTTATAGGGTGAATATAAAACCACTTTAAAATGAAATACGACCGTGCCAAGGGCGTAAATCAAATATAATTTCGTCCGCTCGGAGACGAGCTGCCATTTAGTAGTTCGAAATTTTCTCAATGTCGTTGTTTAACGCGAACAACTTCAATCGTATCATAAAAGTGAAAAAGAATTTAAAAATTACAATGCGCGAATTCATGCGAGAGATAACATGCGTATGTTATGTTAGGATCATAAAAGGGAACTGAGAAACTAATCACCTCTTGAATCTACATATTGCTCTGAGAGCTGAGGTTACTTGCAATTCAAATGAATTTTTTTATCCTCCCATCATATACATAGTTTGCGTGAATTTTGGCTATTTCAAGTAGCATAATGAAAAGAAATAATAGATTACAGTATTTAACTAATCGTCAAAACAAAATGATATGCGCCGTGCATAAAAAATCAAAATAAATAACATAATTCATTTGTATTGTGGCAATTGTATTGCCAATACTTCAACTGTTAAATTTTTAAAGAACTTATACTCGTATCGCCTATATATAAATGTATATTTTGTAAATACCGATTACAGTCCGAGATCACAGCAATTAAATCCAATCCCTTTAAATCCTAAATTATTATATAATACGTTGAACGTTATTTTTTACATAATGTAACGTTTTATTGATATCGATGTATATACGTATTATAATCTCTATATAAAATATAGATTTAATTTTCGAAATTTTAATTTTAATAATGATAAGAGAGAAAAGCACTGAGATGGAAATAAAGTCATTTGCTGAGTTAATTAGTTGAAATTGAGATATATACATATTGTATAAATACAAAGCTTGACTTCAGCAGTAAATTCACATCCATAGACGTACTTTAGCAACGTGCGGCATACTTATTAGTACTCAATTACATGGGAATGTGCGCTGAGCGCGTAGACAGGTTGTTCCGCTAATAGACCGCACGTTCTCTCTATAATTTATTTAGATGCGTATTGAATGAAGAGAGAAGAGAAAGAGAGAAAGAACAGAAACAGTGTATATACAGGGGAAACCCGTTGCCTTTCTTCCTTATGTCGTACACGCCTTTACAACTGTCCACTCGCGTAAAAGTTTATCTCGCCTCTATCTCGTTGGCTACGCTTGATCGTTGAATTGATTTCGCCTGAGGCGATTCTACCTAGCAATTCACTGGAATAAATACTCTAATCAATCAGTTCTAAGGATAGTAATCTATTACACCCGATTAAATTAAGCATTTGATAGGTATTCCGTGTCGTTGCTGCATATAATAGTTTCTTTTCCACGCTTCCGGCGTCTCAGTACAATACCGTTGAAAGAAGACATCGCGACGTGTAAGATAAGTCCGGAAGTCTTAGCACACCACAAAACTAAAGTCATAATGGGGCAATTTTCACTCGTTACGACGCTGATTACGATTGGTCTCGCGGCAGTGAGTAAAACTAAAGCTTCGAGCGCAAACAGTTTTAGCAAATAATTTATTCTTTCATTTCATTTCTTTACCCGCTCGCTCACCAGCGCTGTTTATAACTCTCGCCGCCACCGGTGAAGATTAAAATGGTCCGAGATAATGAGAACTGTGTGGCAGACTTCTGGCATCCTCTCTCTCTTTTTATCAATTTCTCCTTCTTCCTTTGCTTCGCGTTATGCTTTACGAGGAAACTCTTCGTATTACTTTCCCTTCTGCAAACCGTACTTTGGATTATTTTGTGATTGTCAAAAAGAAATCGTGAGAATGCTCCAATTTTTAATCGCCTAAGTATTTGTGCATAACTATCTGATTTAGAAATTACAATCTTCTCTATTCTTTCGACTCACAGCTTACGAAAGATCAAAACTTTATTATTTAGCTATATGAAAATATATATAGAATGAAGTACTTTAACATGTAAAATTGTTTATAGAATTATTTAATATGTTCTCGTCGCTTACATGAGTTGTGCAACACTTATTATTCGATATTTGTACATGCAATTAATATTAATTCGCTAATCGTCTATAGAGGTATCATAATTGAAACATAAAGTCGCGTAAAATCTAGCTTGTATTTTCTATCGTAAACACTCAACTCTGCTGCAAAATATTAATTCAAAACATATCATATCTAGCGTGAAAAAATGTTAGTGTTTTAGTAAAAGTTAATTTAATCGTTTTATTGCATGACCCATTTTGAAAAATTTATCGTTGCCTGTATTTATATTGAGAAACTAAACTGATTCTTTAAATTTTTAATTTTATCTAAAATAAATAGTTAAATTATATAGTTACTCGCACCGCGTAAAATTAAATAGATTACTTATAGAAAATAGGAAATTGATTGAATTGTTGCTACTATTATATTATTCAAAACAGAGCTCCAGCTGCAATTTTTCAATTTTGAATTTGTAATATGCAAAACTCTTTTTTATTCTTAAAGAACTGTAAAATATAAAACATGCTACTGAAATTGTCATTATCTTAAGCAAAGTTACTTTTGCGAAGCAACATTATAATAATATTCGTGTAATAATAAAATTGTATGCGATATAAAATATAATTGCGGTTAAAAAGTACCTACGTACTACACATTAATTTTATTTTTATTACAGTACATATTGTAAATTACTGAGCGTAGGCGACAGAAATCCATATTAGATAACTGCTGCGTACTTTTAAGTTCTTTGTATTTTGTAATAATCTTTTAAAACAACTTTTTATTTGATTAAAAATTTTAATTTCAAATTACATTCAATCAAAGGTAAGATAAATTATTATTTTATTATTTCATAGATGTAAAACTTTACCTGTAATAAATAATATTGATGTCATTTGGATATTATCTGGTAATATGTGTTTTAACTATTTTTTAATAGATATTAATTTGAACGAACTTATACTTTGTAGTGTATTAATTGGAATTTATACGTATCTATTACATATAATATTATAGCATAATAGGTACAGATATCGTAAAGAGTAAGATGGAGAATTTAATTCTCTAAAACGCTCCCGATTTTATGATGCTCTCAACGTAGAAGATTTCATGTCTACAGGAAGTCAAAAGAACACAATGGCATTTCCACTAATGGCATCGGTTTTATAAACTTCATTAAGATCTGCAATATTGTATCCGAGTCGGGCGTGTATGCAGGGGGTCACGAAAGTAATCAGGGATCAGGGACTTCCAATTAGAAATGCTTCTTGTTGGCTTTCATACGCTGGCCGCAATCAAACGAATGGCAAACGAGATTGATTAATGGGATTAGAAGACTCGACCAGAGTCGCGCTCTAGTATTGCTTATTTTTAATATTTTGATGGGGCCACCCGGTTTTACGATCAAACAAGGAAACTATGTCTTTTCCTTTAACGTCGTTTTGTTTGTATACGCACACGGATCGCGAATTGTTGGCATAATGTATAACGATTTTAAAAGCGCCGATATTATCCAAAAATTTATAAATTATTTATTCACTTGCTCCGTCATGAGGAAACCAGTGACCTCCCTTTCGAAATCGAAACGGTATTATGGTCATTTAATAACAGAATTATCGCGATGTCCATGACCCGGCAATAAAATATCCAGATAAAGCTGATTACATTAATAAGCCATAAAAAATCAACGTAAATGTTAATTAGTGCAGTCATCAGAGTATATGCATTAAAATGCAGATGTGAAACGTTAATTTTAAAACAATTTATTAATTTAACCGCGAAAAATTAATGCAGTTGGTGTACTCAATACTTTCTCTCTCTTCCTAGAGACTTGAATTCTCTCTCTATGTCTCTCTCTCTCTCTCTCTCTCTAGATATATTGACAAACTTTCTCTTAAGTTTAACACGGTACTCGATCCGATTAATTTCGAGATTGCCAAGACTAGGCTTACAGGATCAACGCCGCTACCCATATCTTGTATGGGATTGATGTGTAGCAAGGTGAAAATGGGCGCGGCTGTGTTTCCTTGGCGTTACAATGCTATAAGTAATTGGTTTTAATAGACACTCCAGAATTAGTTACCGTTATTAACGAGATTCTACCGATGAGACCCTTTCTTTTTCTTCTCTTTCTTTTTTGTTGATGAGGGCTGATGTTTCTAGTTATAATACAAGCGGCCTCTTTGCTTAAGCTGTTCGAAATTCATTATCTTGACGTATTATGTTATCTGCACACTTGATTTAACAGATAAAGATATGTTGTACTGTAAGTTTTACTTCGTCATACTTTTTGATCTATAAATGCAAATATTTTTTGTTTAGTAAAAATTTATATTTTGTGTCGTGTAAATTAATACTTTTCGTTTACTACGTTGCCATATTTACGATTTAAGTATTATTGATTCTTAATTAAGAAGATTTTATGTATTGACAGTTTCTTATATATTACCTGATTTATCAATCGATTAATTTGTCAGATAGAAAAATAAGTCCTATAGATAGCGCATAACATCTATGAACGTTCTATTAATGTTTGTATATTTTGAGGACGTTTTATAAACGTTTCTAGAAATTCTGTGGGATATGAATTTTCTCCTTTCCTGAGAAACTTAATCTTTTAAATTGTATTACTTTTAAAATAAGAGGGAACGATTTAAAAAAGTTACAGATGCCCTAATAAAGTACGCGATTTTACATGCAACTGAAAGTTTAATCCACGGATTAACTCGTCGAATAAATCGCTCACGAATTTCAGGTCTCGCGTAAACGGCACTCCGATCGTATTCCGAATCTACGTTACTCTCTGAAATTGGAACGTTTAAATAACACGAGAGCGCGTGTAACTTCAACGTAGACACGTGGATTCAAGTCGGAGCATCAGCGACTCCGATGTACTCGGATGTTTGATGGCCCATTTTCGCCCGAAACTCCGCCAAAACGGATGCGATGCAGTCCGCGCTTACACGCGAAACGCAAGACTCACGACCGCCGTCGTCAGGGCGGTGATCGGTGGATATGTTATGCAAATTCAATTTGCGCTGAATACCGTGCGGTGCACGCGCCACAGTGCCTAATTTCGCCCAGAACGAAATTATAAGCCTGTGGCAAGACGTACGGCGACATCGCCGCGCATTTAGCGTGCAGTGGGTAACGTTAGCAGCAGCGTTTACGATCCCAAACGTCGTTCTCCTTCATCGTTCGTCGATTCGTGTTTCCAACTCTCTCGCTCTCTCTTGCGTATCTAAAGTATAATTGCTACTTGGAGTAATTTTAAGTGTAGCAGAGAAGTTACGGAACCTCGCGTAAGAAGATTTTTGGAGCAACTGTTGTTAAAGGCGAAGATGCAGCTTTGTCAAGTTGTACGCAATGGTTAATCCGAAAAGCTAATTACAGTGTACCTAGGAAGCGAGAGAATCGCACTTGAACGAATTCTCATGACTCTTAATCGTTGCATAATTCGATTCGGAGATAATTCGGATGATTTAAATTTCTAATTGCCGCGCGTTTGAAAATAAAGAATTAGTAAAATCATATAATATATTGTGATGATTATATTTCAACATTTTATCCATTATTAATAAGTACGTAAATAATTATACTAAATGTGTCAAAATTGCGCTAAACATATCGATAGCCCGTTTGTCATGAAATAAATAAGGGATCATAATTTATCGCATGCCTGAAATTAAAGACAAATATTTGAGTGCGATTTGCCAATATGTCGCGTCTAGTTTGATGATCTATCAAATATTGATGCTTGTTACGAAATATCAATGATGTAATATTATTTGTCGATGATCGTAATTTGACATTGCAATCAATAGTCTTCGAAAACAATGATGTCAAAGGAAATAATAATGAAAATATCTCTATTTAGTGTAATAAAAATAGAGTATAGTTACATATGTAAGTTTAGATTTGTTATCTATTTTGTTTATTGAAAAAATAAGTGCTTGTGACAACTTATTGACATTTGTCTGATATATAAACTCTTTACGATTTATGCACATTTTCGTCTAATGGATAGAAACATAAATCTTTACTATAAAAGAAGGAACCTAACGATGATCCACGAAACGGCGGTTAGTTGTGAAAAATGTTCTCGACATTATTGGAACGGACATGATAGTCGTGATAGAAAACAACATTCCATTCAGACGAAGAATACTTGGATGTACGATCAGGAATTCGCGCGATTGATTCGCGAAAGCGTTTTTCAATATTCTTTATAATACGGTCGGAAATATTGCGGTTTTTGCATCCATCCGCGTCTTTCCTTTCGCTGTGTTTACAGCACGTTGAAATAAGAGAAGTAGTGAGGCAACACATACACACATTCACTTTCTTACATTCTTCCAAGCAAAAATATGCTTTTTTTGAACTATGCCTGAACATTGATATTAAAGAAAAATTGATTACAGAATAATTGTGAATAAAATCTTATGTAAGTAGATAAATAATAAATCAAATCATCTATACAATGTATCAATTTTTCCTATAATATATTTTCAGACATAATATAATATATTTCCTATATTTCCGATTGTTTCATTTTTCTTATCCTTAACGTTTTAATTAATATGGTACAATATCTTAAATATTAGTAAAATCTTTTATATAAAATCACAATATAGCGTTCACATTGTTGCATTTCAGTTCTCTTAAAAAGAATGTTGCGGAAATAAGAGTTAAGAGAATGTCAGATATTCTCTTTAGCGTCCGCGTATTTTAAAAGCCAGCTAGTCCGCTTTCAACCACATTATTTATTTAACTCGAAATGTATCCTGAGAAAATGAAAAATCTCTAGCGTCTGGCTTGTGTATATTCATTATGCATTTATCTCGAAGTACACCATGGTCTTGTCTGTTACAACGCCTCGTTTTGTCATAATTATTATTTAAACGATGATTCAAAGTTTTAGAGAAACATTTCTCAGCTCTCTCTCTGAATTTGCTTTGTGCGTCGGCGTTTCAAATAGAATGAATATTGCGGTAGACCTTTGCAAGATTTTATTCTACTTACTCTCTTCATCGCAATCAGACTTTCCACCACTTGTATTTGAACAACGCCACGTGCTGTTGCATCGCGCTCAAAAGATCCAGCTACTAACCGCGCGGTGTGTTAAACATCGACGCGAATGAATAACGATAGGCGTAATTGCACTTAAGAAACAGCTTGATTAAAACTTCGTCGGCGACGGTGCCTGCGGGATAAATCGCCGCGAAGCTGCTCATTACGTAGCGTAATTGGGTCGTGCGCTCGTGCAATTTGTGGAATCCGTTGCGCGCTATCCGTTTTCCTCCCTGCCGCTTCTAAGGTGGAAACTCCTGCCGCGATATCTCCCGCAAACTCACCAGCCGTCGCGTTTGACGACGACGTCACGTAAATACTCTCGTACACACCGACGTACGAACAGATTATAACGGATAGTCACCGCTGAGATACTTAGCTGCACGGCGTCATTACGGCGCACTCATTTTTCAAGCTTGTTCGCGAGATATCGTTACAGACTACAACAGTGAGATATCCCTTTTGGAGGACAAAGTTGAATTAACCGCGATACACACCGGATTCGCTCGGGTGCGGTCTTCCCATCTGTCGGTATTTAAGAGAGTCGTATTCGCGCGCTGAACATTAATTCTCCGATATAGAATCGAAAGAATGCCGCCACACCTGAACTGAGGGCAGAGTAGTTCGCTAACGGCGAAAGATAATGAAAAAAATGGAATGACTTCTTGCAGGAGAAAACGATGCCCTGCAGGATTCCGTTGCCTTTCACGACAAAGCGGTAAAACGTCGAGCAATTTACAGACATCTCTTCATAAGAATGCACAAGGGATAAACTTTCGTAATTATAGTAGAATAAATGAAAGGAAAAAGTTTAATGACAAAATTAAATAGATGTTTTTCAAGCATTTTAAAGCTTCTAATTAAAGCGATATTAATAATTAATACATTATCTAATCTAGATCATTATAAATACAAATAATTTAATTATTAACTTAATGGGATAGAAAGAATAAAAACAAATTCTGAGTAGTATTAAAATATAATAACAAAACTCTTAAATATTATATAAACAATAATAAGTAGAGTTAATAAGAGTCGATCTCGTGTCACAAAATTGCTTAACAATTGAAATCACTTATCACGTTCTGTTACATAATACTAATCACCATGAGGTTTAAACTGACGTATAATGAAATAAAGTTTTAAAAGTTTGTTCCTGCTTTGGTAGAAGACTAGAGTGGTGCTCAAATAGGCTTTAGCATATTGTACCCTCTACTGATCATTAAATGCACAGCTCAGCGCTCAATCTTCTCGCTCATTTGCACGTCAATCTTACGATAGCGTTAAGATTAATAAAATTTTCATTAAAGGATTTACGATCCTTCACTGTTTATTCATCACTTTTTGCCGTAGTTTATTTTCTGAGTTACTAGTTATAAACAAAATGAGAAATAGAAAATATAAATAGTATATTTTATACCGAATGAGACAATGCCACACCGCGGTCTAAGCTGGATCACAGGTGCTTCTAAATAACTGCGTGTGAATTTATATACTACGAATGTAATTCTTCGATTGTGAGCTGAAATTTTTTCAGACTTGATACTCAGCACTAATATACTACCGCAGTAATATCATGAGTTAAATTGACTAATAATTATTGATGCTGTTTACGCATTTTATATCGATCTTACTAATGTTGAATAACCTATTAAAAACTGTAAATAATTAATTTTTGACTGCGAAAAATATTACCTCGGCCGGGAGTCGAATCCGGCATTCAGTGCGAGCCTAGTCTAAAGACTTGGGACACTCGCATAGTCCAATAAGAATTTATATAGTATACATATATTTTATATTGTGTGTGTGGTCTGTATAAAAAATAACCGACTAATTGCAAGATTGATTTTTGTATTAAAAACTTCATCTCAATATGATTGATCTTCCATACCTTAATGGCCCTATTAATAATTGATTAATTAAAATATACGAAGTAAATATATGTCAATTTTCTTAATTTTTTAAAAGATTCAAGTAATCTCTTGCATTGAAGCTATACAAAACCGTTTCCGGGTACTTGCGGCGTATAAAGGGCGAAGTTAATTGTCAAAGAACTACGACGCGATTAATGCTCGTCATTATAATTACCGCAAAACCATAACCACGTCGTGACTAACGTTATAACGAAGATTTAGATTGCGTATAAGGAACGTGGAAGGCGTTAATATATGTATATATATTATGTTACAACGTCGGTGCAATAACATACGCGGTAAACCCCGGGCTCGTGATATTACACGAATAGCGTTTATTTGCATCCTCGCGGGAGTGTGTTGTCTTTTGCGCCGCTCGTTAACCTGCGGTTATTCGTTACTTCTTCCCAGTGAACCTGCATCTGCAGTTCCAGCATCGCGCGTGAACGTTCTCACTTTTCCTCAACGCCCGAAAATGAGACGGGGTGAGAAAAATAAACATTGAAAGACTACTGTATGATGTTTCTATTTCACCCATGTCTACATTTTGCACAAAACGTAAAGGACATCGTGGCAAAATTGATTGTCGCGTTAGAGATAACATATTTTTAAAAAATTCAAGATCTCTTCTTGACTTTTACGTTAAAAAATGTTTTTAATTTTTTTATTGTATGCAGTCTGTATGAAATAGATTAAGAGACAAATTTCATTTTGAATATTCTTTTAACTGTCGGTCTAAAAAATCGTGTGGAGTATTCTGTAGATCTGACTGACTCTCAATCAACTCGTAATAAATGTCGCGACTTATAAGCTTCTTTTCTGTAGAATGTGCAATTATTTTTTAATGGTCATTAAATATTCACGTATCCGCGGCATGTATTAACGCAAAATGTCGAAGAGTTTATATTGCATAACTGTCCTTGGTAGTTGAACACGTTTACCGAAAAACTGGCATTATTACGTAATACGCTTTTAAACGATATGATTTCACGCGAGAATTCAATTGAACGCGTTTATGTTTACGTGTAAAACACGATCGTTATCTTTATATAAAATTTTTATCAAAAACACAATTAAATTTTCTTAATCCTCTTTATCCCATTATATTTAATTTAATTTAATTTATTTGTATTCAAAGAATTATATTTTAGGTACGCAAAAAAAATGAATAAATACACAAATAGTGAGGCACCAGCAACACTGCTAATACTAAATTATCAGAACAATTGAAATCGTAATCTAACTGACAATGCATAACAAAAATATATATAATGCACAATAAAAACTTATTTATTAATACGTTATATATATTAAAGTATTATATATAGAATAAGACGATATAATACGCATAAGTAAGAGTATAAAAAAAAATTTAATATAATTAACAATGGTTTGATGATACAAAATTATTCGTCACATGGCGAAAGGAAGATAAAGAGTATATTTGTTTGCTTAAAGAAAATTCTCATCAAATAGCCAAGAGCAAAAGTTCTTTTACATATTTTGCTAATGAAATAAAACTTATTCCACACACACATTCAAGAACCAAGAGTCGATTATCTAATGTCGTAACCTAATGGTAATAGTTTCCCCGATTGAAATGTTGGCTTTGTAGTGTGAATCTACCGCAAATCGGCAAACAAGTCCAATTCACGATTAACGCCAACATTCCGCGGCAGACAGTGGGAAATTGCTCTAGATTCACGAAGTTGTATGCATATTTCGCTATTACACAGATCCGCGCTATTACTTCTCCGTGTTCCATTTCATCCTGTTCTCGTCTTGCATGTGAGCTCTCTTTGAGGGCTGTGGAAATTGTTCGCACGATAGATCAATGGAGAAGGAACGTAGTACGGCTCATGGAAGAAACAGACGGGAAATCAGACCCGCAGCCCTGCTTCAAAACTTTGCGTAATTCGCGCTAGTTCGACGCAAACGGCACCTACTCGCGCGAAATTTGAGGGAAAACTATGCAACGAATGGAGTGAAAAGGAGGAATGATATCGAAGAGCGGCAAATAAGGAAAGGTGCGTTAAAGAAGGTCGGCATTTAGGAAGATGGCTCGCGTGTTAAACTATGCGTATAATGCGATAAATTATTTTAAGCCGAGGGAGAAACGGAGATTACCACTTTCCATTTCTTACCATTAAAATCAATTTTAACGAACTTTATAGACGAAGTAAATCAAGGTGAACACAAATAAGCATGTTTAACTTGAGAATAATGACATCAAAACTAATTATAAAATATAAAATAAATATTTTTAGAATAACATTCCTAAAATTTCTTAGTAAAACAAAGAATTTTTAAACATCTACGTTACACTTACAACAATAAAACTTGAAACAATAAATTTTTTTTGGAAAGGAAGATACAGAGAAATTTTTTATTAGAGCGCAGGAAGAAAGACAAATTTTATATGAGAAAAAAAAATTTGTAAGAAAGGGTGTAAATAATTTGAGTGTAAACGCTGATCTTAAATAAAGTCTTAAGATGTTATGAACTAATCAGAAAGACGCATTAGCTTCTTAAGGTATTATTTAAGAGCGGTCTTAAAATAAGAGCGAACATTTGCAGAAATATGAGCTAAAAATATTATAACAAATAATATTTAGCAAGATATTACAAGAGCCCCAAAAAACACACAAACTAATTATAAGTATGGACATTTTATAGCAACTTTACAAAAATAAAAGATTACGACAATATTTCAGAAAAATTGCAACAATTGTTGCTCATTATCAGAAGTACAAATTCGATTTCTGATAACATGCAAGAAAAAGTTTAATGCAACAATATTATCGTGGCAACATGACGGTATTAATTGCTAGCAAATAGATTTCACTATATACTTTGCGTTTGCTTTTGCACGAAATGTTACCTGAGTTGCAATTCAGTTTATATAAAAAATTTTCATTTGACATTGTGATAGAATGCATGCAGCTCGACCGAAAAGAATCATCATACAAGAAATATTTGGTCTTGCCACGGCAAACGAGTGGAGAATCTCATAGTCTGCCCATGGTTGGCACTGCCAAGTAGGAAACGCGAAACTATTGCGTTCCACCTACGAGTAACTGGATCTCTTGTTTCCGCCGAGTGGAGGAAGGTAGCGTTGGTCTGGCATAGGAAACGCAGGAATGTGCCCCCTACACCAGGTCGTCATAAAACGCTTCTCAACACGCGCAAACCCTTTATCGTGGTAGCAAAGAACGCGGACAAAGAACGGGGATATCTTTACAGTCTCTCGAGTACGTTTTATAGTTAAAAACTCTGGCTCTTTTATCAAATCTTCGATTACCCATTCGAAATTATTTCAAATGCGCATGTCGATTTTAGCGGTCATTTTCTTAAAGGACGCGCTACAAAACAGTTTAAATTTCGGTAGTAGATATCAATGTTTTTTACGAAAGAATCCTTGATTTCCAATGAAATACTGGTCGAAAGATGGTAACAGAGTGTGTAATAATGATTTGCACTTTTCGCCGAGGTAATCGCCGTAGTGTAACTTTAATAAGTATGTATATAATTTTACTGTAAGATGCCTCATATACGGCGCCGAAAATGTAAGTACGCTGCTGCGCCTAGATCGCTGCAACGTGTCGCCCTGGCGCTATCTCTGTCCCTTAACAAAGAAAGGCTAATATTATGGAGATGAAACTGTATATATGTGCATAAATTTGTCATAAATTCCCCGGGTGCGTCCTAAGATCTCTTGCCGAGATACAAAGCCCCGCGCGCGCACGCGAGTCGCTGCCGTACCGGGCAGCGTAGCGTCTGCCGATTATAAAGGGTTAAGAGAACTATGACTTGCTCGGTCACTGTGTCATTTCCAGCTAGCGATGTGGAAATATTTCCGCTCGAGAAATCGGTTCCATCTATTTTGCCGCACGTCGTTCTTACGTCCCGCACGACTCTTTCCACAAATGTTTTCAGCAGTACGCGACGAGAACTCGCAATCAGTAAATGGAAACGTTGTCGCTCCGACAGCGACACGACGCAACGTGATCAAAGTGAATGGCCGGAATCAATCGGAATTTGGCAGAGTGACAAATGTAGTCACGGCGATCGACGTCCGATCGAAACGTTCACTGATCTTCCACGTGCATTTGCACTACCTGCTCGAAAACAAAAAGTTATCTCACTGCCCTCGTAACAATTCCTCCTATTTCACGTAACGAGAAATACGAAAAAACTCCCTCTTTCTCTCATTTTGCTACGTGCATTCGTTTACAATTTATAATTAGCAATTAAGATAATACGTCTTAACAGCGTACATTAAACATTTAGATAAAACTCATCATTTGAAGAACTTAACTTTATTTAAGGGTATTTATTTTGAGTAAAACGATACATTAGATGTGCATATATACATGCGATAATATATTGATGTTAAAATTACAATGCACACATTTGGCAATAAAAAATTAATATAAGCAGTGAAAAAAATCTGGTTGAATTAATTGGAAATCTGGTAGATTCAACTATGTATGGTAGAATAAACGGTGATTTCAACTCATGGTGATTTTGTTAAGTAAAATTTAATACACGTTCGTGTCAGTATCACAATTATTTCTTCGAATGAAATATTTTTCATATATAATTTAAATATACCGATGTGTGATAGATATATTTTCTAGAACAGATATTTTCTATCAGATAGCATACCTGCGAATTCACTGCAAAATTCAATATATCAAATGTGACGCTTTAACGATTACGATATTGCGCCGGACTAACGGCACAAATCATACTTTCTGAAATAAAGATCGACATACATCCCGTTTTATAAATCATATACCGATATTCGTTCGCAAAATATTATTGAATACTCGCACATTCGGTTTGCACCCGACCAATTTTTTCTATTCGCGATGTATCTGGTAATCTTCGGACTTTTATAAGTTTCCTATTTTCTAGGTAATAAAAAAATGGGATTTCCGGCGCAGTTATCTCGAGGCGTTGCCGTCCGTATTAATTTTGCACGGATAATGCAAAAAAGAAGCAATGAATAAATTTGAATGAGCAAAACTTCGTTGCGTGAGAATATTAGAACGCACGCAGCACTTCTTTTGCATAATCATCTTCAACCACGGGGACCGTAACACAGAGCAACGCGGCAGCTACACCGGCGTATTTCCGCAAATAGTGTTAATGTATAAAGTTGCCGCTTAAAAAAAAAAGGGCGAAGAAAAAAACGCGCGTAATGCTTCACAAGCTGTGACATGGTCAAAAAGTTACGTTTAACTTGAGTTTCTAGCGAGACTCGTAAACACTGCTTGAAAAAAAGTGCTTGCTCGCTCATTGCCGGCGGTTATACATAGCTCGGAAACTTTTTCTTTTATTCGATGATAATTCATGAGAAAGTTTAATCCTTTCGCTCGCAGCGTCCCCCGGTTGCGAGCATACTTTTTCGTTGTCTGTAATATGCAAATTTCAGACTCGACTATCGCATCACTTTACCCACATATTTTCGAATATAAATTACTTAGCGTCGGTGATTTTTCAATAGAACGGATGGAAAAGGAGAAACAAGGTAGGCAATAATGACATTTTTTGCGAAGACGCAACTAATTACGCTTATTAATATTTCTCTTCGACTGTAAAGCTCGATATAACTTCGCGCTCTCTCGTAAGTATAAATGGATGCAGTCATGCTAAGAGAAGCAGTCTTTCAAAGTAGCGATATAACTTTCTTATGATTATTTGAGGCCGAGGAGGGCGTGATATGCGAGCGATCGTAATTTAAGCAACGTAAAGCTGCACTTAAAGTGAGGCTCAGAAAGTGCTTGAGCCTCTCGAGACGAGAGATGACACGTCTTTAGCGATGCGCTTTTATCGTGCAATATTTCGTTCTATCACGTTGTATGGTGTCCCAAGTCCCAACTTGCTCATACCAGATCAATTAACTTGCACAGTAATTTATCAAAAAATCAAAACTGTATGCATTTGCACACGCATTACAGCAACAGTAATGTGCTATGTCATTTCGTTTAAAACACGAAATAATAGATATTTCTTACTATACATATAAGACAGTCTGTGCATTTGATATATGATCAACGTTTTTTCTACGGCTACTCTCTGAAACTTTTCGGTTGCAAAAATGTACATGTATTTTCCTGAATTCACACACTGCTTGAATTTAATTTAATAATTGATTTATTATACATATTTAATTATCCACTAAAATAAGAAAATTAATTTCTGAAAGAGATTCTTGTAGAATTCTAGAGTTTTGCATAGTTTAAAAATCGTTCGTCCAAGATAATAAAAGTAACCTGATAGTAGTAACATATTATTAAAATAGTTAAATATGCTTGATGATAGCTAATACACTATTTATCAATACATGGATTAAATAAATCTTGTGATAATTACGATTTATATACTCCAATTCCTCATCTAGTTATATCCGTAGTACGTGAAGTATTCTTGAGAATATAAAATGTGAGGATACTACTAAAGAGATATTAATAATAATAATAATCATATCTGCGTAATAAAAAGAAAAGGAAAGGAGAATGTAATTTTCTTCGAGATAATGTAATCGATCGATGTATTCTCAGAATTAATTAATTATCAGAGAACTTTATAATTTGTGTGCCATTGTTAAAAAAGATATCTACTAGTAATAATTATCTAAATAAGGATCGCTGATACATTAATAATTATTAAATATATAAAATTGTAATTTTTATATTATTTTAGATGTATTTTCAGGAATATATAAGAAATAATAAATAGATTGAATGAGAATAATAAAATAGCTCATACAATTTTATTTAACTAAATTTGAATATGATCTAAAAGTTCAAAGACCTCTCTCTCTCTCTCTCTCTCTCTCTCTCTCTCTCTC
>NW_017280248.1:67899-75574 GCF_001594065.2 Cyphomyrmex costatus | reverse complement strand
TCTCTCTCTATATCTCTCTCTCTCTCTCTCTCTCTCTCTCTCTCTCTCTCTCTCTCTCTCTCCTAAAAAAAAGTAAAAACTGATTTCAAGACAATCTGAAGGATGATATAATTATGAATGTCATCACCATTCATCAGAAATCGTGGAAATAATGCTTTATTTAATCGAGATAAGCGCTGATATTTTCGTGCGCAAACCCGGTGTGTCACTCATCTACATCTACATAGTAATCATGTTATCGCATGTGTTCCAGGTGACTAACTCGCGCTATCTTGCAAAATAGCATGTGTCTAGCAAAATAAATGGCGGACATATAACATGGGTAACGTTTCGTCAATTCGTCGTTGCATTAAAGCGAGCGAAACGTGTATACTTTTAGAATTGAAGTTCAAGTGAATCTTTATTCACAGGTTCGTACAAAACTGCGTTTTTATTTGCAAACAGGATTAGACGAGATGAAGTCGTGTGTCTCAGCCGCTCGTTCGTCAACGAAAGTCTACTTGCACGGTATAATTGAAGAGTTTTTCACAAAAATCAAATAAAAGTTTAAAAAGTTACATTTTTAAGAAACAAAAAAAACTTTTTATCTTCAAATTGTTTACCGACATGTATAAATATAGTTATTTTTATCTTAGTTAATAGGTACAAAATTAAAGTTATAGGCTATGATATTTTGAGAGGACCCATTCAAAAGATAAAAATAAACCTCTGAACTTGTTTATAATCTTGAAAAAATGTTATATTTATTACTTTGTCCTATAACTTTTTAATTTATCTTTTTTTATAACATTAATAATAATAAAAATGAAGATAGAAGTATTATTTAAAATACGAAGAATTTTTTTGCACTTTTACAAATTGCTTTCGACAAAAATGTATTTTACAAATATTAAACTTTCAAATTTTCATTTCTTTTTATTCTTACCAGAACAAAATTGGTCACAACGATGTTAGTAATATATAACCATTTGGCATTGTAATTTAGATTTGAAAAAATTGTTTGGTTTTTATGGAAAACTCCTAAATTATACAAGATGAATGACATGCGGAATCAATATCAGACTTGATATTTGGTGATTATGCTTGTTATCAATCATAGCGTTCACGCACCAAATATTCTCGCGTGTTGATCAGGGACCAGCATTCGAGGGTCTCCAAGGGACGGTAACGGTGGCAATAATAGTAGCTGGGGTGATCTGGGCAATGACTTCACATTGTTCTACACTGGCAATAAATGTCAGCCGATCACATTCGCCCGGACGCAACGGTTACGCTCTTCTTTCTTCTGACCGCGTTCCTTTTGCCGCCTCATTCGTTGGCTCAATCGTGACCGAGTACCATACAGTACGAGCTTTCGAGCTTTAATGCGATCGATTTGTCGGACGGCTTGCGCCCGAAGGCAAAGGAGGAGAAGCAACTTGCGCCTCTCACTCACGTTGTAAAATATACAGTTTGATTTTTTCCCCGTGAGAGTTAAAATTCGTGGGCTATGGAAAATCTGCTGAGTAACGTTTTCAGAGGTGATATTTTTCATTTGCCATCGAAAATTCGTTGTTAAAAATAAATAAGGCTTCTGCATTATATATCAACGAACGTAACTACCTTGACAGCTGCCGACTTTTTCTCAGAACAAATTAAAATTAAAAAATCCATAGCCGAGAGAAAAAGTAACAGTTCTGTAATGCCTTCCGCGAAGTACGTACCATGAAAGATCGTGTAATGACGAGAATTCGCAGTACCAACGGATTTTAATCGAGTATCAAGATTCTCAGCGAGAGTCATTCGCAGAACCGCCGCGCCGGAGAGAAGATCGTGCGATAGCGGAAGAATATCTTCCGTTGTGATCTGATTATATTAATTAATCGCGAATCGATAGCGCGTCCTCGCAAGAAACCCGGTTTTTAGGAGGCATGACGTGTCGCGAACAATGAAGAGATCATAAGAAAAGCCGATAGTAACTGCAATAAGTAGAAACTGAAGAGGGGAAGATGATAACGAGGAGATAGAGAAGGAGGGAGAAAAGGAGAAGGCGGAAGATAGAATGAGTAAAGAAGGTTACTGCGACGAGACATCCGAGATAGATCGCGGGAGTCACTACTCGGCCTTATTACATCGTAAATTCTCGCTTAGTGATGGATAACATTAACCCATCGGCAACGACAAATTACTTAACTCCGCCGGGGTCGGGCGGTGCAGCCTCGTCGCCGTTCACCCGGAACTGGTTCTTCTTCCGCACCGCGGTTCCCGCAACGTCGATCGATGCGGTGTTGTCGAGAGTGTCTTCGAACATCCGATATTCCGATTACGCGGCAAAAGTACAAAATTCCAATCGCGCAATATCACAAACATCTTTTATTCTTCTCGCATCTAATAGTACAAGAAGTAAAAGAAATAACAATGCAAGTCGATCAGATTGTCTTGACTGCCTCGAGCAAGATGTATCCAACACGTATCCCGAACAAACAGCTCAAAAAAAGCGTAAAAGGCGTCCGGTGAACTTGATTGATTAGTGCGACCCTTAGGTATCTTTAGCAGAGCTTTTCTTTCTAAACTTTTTTATTTAAAAAGTTAAATACGACTCGTGATATTAAAACATCAAGACAGAGAGCTGCAAATATAAGTTATGCAATTGATGTGCAAATAAAATAACAAAGAATTAATTTAATTAGATGTAATTAGATATAAAAATATAATTATTCAATCATAATATATATTTCGACTTTTCTCTTCTTGGTTATTCTCAGTTTATAATTAGTGACTGAAATTAAAATGCTATTGACATCCTGTCAATGTAAAATTGGAGAAGTGGAGGATTCTTATTTAGAAGAATGTCATCAAAAACGTTATTAATAATTTTAAGGAAGTATATAAGATAATTATGTGTAATTATAAAATACTTAATTAAATAACAAAATATATTATTTATTATAATTTAAAACATTTAATCATCATTACTTCTTTAATATGTACAGCTTGAAATAATGTTAATGGACATATGTTCCACACTCCAGATGAACATTTAAAACAAAATTCCAGCCCGTAATATAAAATAATATTATTAATCACGATAAACATATAAATTAGTGAATAAATAATTAATGAAGACTGAGCGGTATGTAAACAACTTTCTCTCATTACTTAAATAAAAACAGTTTTCTTTATCATATTTATAGATAATATATCCAATTTAAAGTAACGTTGCTAATGAATTCTCTTATCCGTTTTATCGTCATGATATCAGTACGTCAATGAAATATCTTTATGTAATAATCAAGCGTTACCGTATTATAGAACGTTACGTTGTTCGGCGCACGATCGTTATTGGTCTGTAACTAGAAGAGGCGCAATTCGCCTCGCTGAAATTGCAGTACTTCGTGTTTACGTACGCGATGCGGTTCACGTAGAAGAGCATCGTAGCGAAGTACGTTACATCGATTTCCTAGGAGAGCCGCGACTCGCTGTAACCGGATAATTCATTAGCGATACAACCCGAGACGCCGTGAATTCGCGCGACTATTAAACATTCCATGGATTTCCCAGAAGGAGAAGAGTCCCCGAATCATTTTCCCCTGCCGTCGCTGCGGCTGCGTTGCCATTATCTGTTATACGCTAAAGCTTCCGGTTTCATTGGCCATGATACGGCTTATTAAAACAGCATGGAAACATTTCATCATCGCCAGCAAAGTAATTATCTCGGATCCCCAGGCTAAGCGCGATAAAAATAAACGAGCGGAAATTCTTTTAACTTTAACCATCTTTCCGTACGGTACGTGACTTGAAAATAAAACAGGGTGAAACGACTTTAAACGACTCGAAAAGGAGAAACTTTAAATCGTTAGATAATTATTTAGACCAATAAGCACTAGAAAAAAAAAAGAAGAAAAAAGACATCCAAATGTTTGATATTTCTATAAAGAGCAGAATATTCTTGCAATCTCGACGTCTATATCGATGATTTACTAATATGTAGCGTCGACACGATAAAGAACGGGTATAGCTACCTGCGCATATATAGCGAGAAAATCACCGGCAAATCTAAGCGTTGATCGTGCCATTTATCATAACATGATAGATCAGAAACACGTACAACCGGATATTACGAGCAAGTTCAATAAATAATATACGAATAAGAACTTTAATATGCTAAAAGAAAATTGTAAACTGCGAACGAGTGGGAAGTAACATAAGTAAATAGGGCTGTTATTAGCGATTTCTACGACAGCCCGACAAACGATGTAGATAATAAACCTACGAAATGCAAAAATTATTATTTTCTAAGCGCAGCTTGCGAAATGGTCAATTCTTAAATCACGAACACGTCTTTTAAACCGACTCTAATCCTGACTTAGCTTCCTGTGTCATTAAAATATTAAAGAAATTTCAAACCACAGAGGTAACGTATGTAAGATAAAAAACTTCTGGAGTTTACAATTTATGGAATTTTATATTAACGTTTCATCAGTTTGTTTCAGAGATGAGTTAAAATTATGACACATATATAGCCACGAAAATTCAATTAATTTAAAGAAATGAGATAGATATACATACAGTAAGTTTATTTTATATTAATTCCGTTGTAATGCAGCCAATATTCCATAAGTTCTCGACAGTATGCATATATGCATTATAAACAAGATTCGCACAACTAAATGAATGTCCTTTTTCCGGTTTCCGATAATTTGAAACAGCAATAGCAGTATAAGCAATATCAATTATCACGTGGAATGGCAGAAGCGTGTTTACGGTTGATTTAACGTGCAGCTGAAAATGCTGAAATCGCGGGATTATCGAAATCCCGAATCAACAAAATTTCACGTACCGTCATGTACACTTTGTACAGCACGATAAAATTTTTCTCTAATTTTTATCAAATGATAACTAATTACTCACCGATAACTTCATCGTGCGATCGACATTTCGCTCAGCGAGATGATAAAGTGGCAGAATCTATTACAGCAGAGTAATCAATCATATTTGAAATAAATTTTTTAAACAGCTGTATTTAAATTTCTATTGTATCGATTTTAAGGAATATTTTGGAAGGAATGTTATTTTAATTGTCTTGAGTGTTTCTTTAGGAGACCTAAGTCAAATTTCAGCGATTTTTCTTTAGTAAAATCGTCAAGTTATGTCAATCACACATATGTAAGAAGTTTCACTTTCGTTCTGATTAGCTGTCTAATATTGTAGAAAAGTATCTCAAAAGTTAAGTAACTTCTGAGATTTCTAATTATGGTATTGTCTTTCAGAATGATCAAAATCAACCTCGGACGGAAGTAGAAGTTGGTATACCTATGTACGTACCTACATTCCTAAGATATCAGAAGGAGGAGTACTGTCGATAGACTTCTCGATCTCGTTAGAAATGAATCTTCGAACGTAAATGGCTGTTCGTTCATTTGCTCGAACAGATCGCCCCTGATAAGCGCACCAGCTCACAGCCGTTGTCATATCTCGCGAGGCTTTGATAAGGATCTTTCGCCGCAGCGTGCAGTTCAGTACAATGCAAACTTAATTAAATGGAATCTTGCTGTCGTCGTCGTCTTCGTCGTCTTCGTCGTCGTCGTCGTCGTCGTCGTCGTCGACGTTGTCATGGTCGTAGTCGTCGTCGTCGTTATCGTAATCGTAGCCCTCTTCGTCGTCATTGTCAGCCTTGTTTCAGGTAACGGTAAGCTGGCAGACTTCGACAGAAAAGCACAGAGCGATACGATACCCAGGAACAGAGCGAACAATGGCAGGAATACCCGATCTAGATGTGTTTCCCCGTCATTGATATTGGGCGTCGCTGTGAAAGAGGTTTCACCTGAATTTATATCTGAGACGGATGCTGACTGTCTAGATGGGGCGACGCTTCTCGGGTACGCAAAGTGCATTGAACGCGACAGCGTCAAACTCGAGATCCAGTTCTCCAAAGCCGTGCGATTTTGCCCACATGTAACACGCCCCGTTTCCGCCGGCATTCAACGACGTCGTCGAAACTCGTGAGAGTCATTAAGAGATCGCATATAGATTCTCCGATTTCACGAACTTAATCGAGTCGGTTGTTCGCGACGCTGATGATCCGCGCGCATTCGGCGTCTGTTCGACGAAGCTCCATCAGAACAGTACACAGCTGTTAAATCTCTCGGTGATGTTAATATGCGTATTTGTATAAATATCACGATTAGTAAAAAGATTGCGTTTATAAATGCGAATGAGCACAAACCGACTGTAAAGAATTCAATTAAAAACTCTCTAATATAATTATTATTTTAAGCAAATGGTGATCAATTATCGAGCATGATCGTTTCTGGATATTTTGCACTTCTCTAACGATCAATATAAGAAAAAGAAGAACAAATGGATTGCACACCATGTACAAAAAGTCTGGAAAGTTTTACTCTTCAAACTATTCCAGGCCAAATGTCAGCTAAAAATGACGCCTTGCTCACGTTTGGTACTCGTTTGAAGCAAGCGGTTTAGCAGTTACCATAAAAATGGATAAAAAAATTCCGTGCAATTTATACAAATTGGGCTCAAATTTAGGGGAACAGGAAGAAGTTACACGGAGCCAAATCCGGAGAATAAACAGGGTGGGTAAAGAATCAATTCCAATTTGTATAAACGCATAAAATTCGTTTTTTTTTTTTCATTTTTGTGGCAACTGCTAAACCGCTTCAAAGTTATACTACCAAACATGAACAATGCATCATTTCTAGCTGAAATTTGGAATGGAGGAGTTTATAGAGAGAAAATTTCCAAGCATCACGTCGAATCGATTATAACACCATCTCATAGAAATTTATCAAACATATCAAATCTTGTATTTTTATGGTCCAAAAAATTACTTTCAGATCTATATTTGTATAAGCTAAATTTTTTCTCTCATACTTCAGCAAAATTATTTTTTCTATACATGCTACATGCATTACTACATATATTGATTCTTATAGGTCGTTATCAAGATTGTGTTAAATAATCAACATTTGTCACATATATCCGCGATTGAATGCGCGACAGGGTATATCGGAAGTAATGCAGTTCTCTACATTTATCGTGAGATATTGTTTGGGCCGTAATATTATCAATATGTTATTTGCGTGATATAGAGTAAGCATACTAATGATGCTGCACAAATTGGACGATATGTAGCAACGGGGCACGTTTGATGAGCAACAAATTATGAAAATGCGCCATTCGTTTGCCATACATTAAATTAATTAAGAGCTTTAATTAATTTTGATTTTCGCCATCGACAAGCTATACATTTTGCGGTCGAGGAAATGTATTTATTCAGTATTTGATGAAATTCTGCTGCAAACTATTACATTTCCACAAAGCTACATGCTTTGTTACGAACGCTTCGTCGTTGTGTCGTTCGCACGTAGCTTCACGCAACTGTAAATCTCACAAATGAGCTTTATTCGTTTGTGAAATTAAATTAAAATTTAACAGCCACGTCTCGAAAATGTAGCGAGTACTTTTATTTGTACAACCTTGTAATTAACTTCTCAATTTCCTGTATCGCAGTAATGTCGTCATAATTAAAATTCAGATTGAATTTAAAATTTTCTATTTGAAACTATATACTTTACTGATTATATATATCCTCATTGTATCTTACAACGAAATTTTTAATCAGGTTAAATTATTTTAATGTGTATACATATTTTATGTATATATATATATATATATA
>NW_017280248.1:54034-67665 GCF_001594065.2 Cyphomyrmex costatus | reverse complement strand
ATGTATATATATATATATATATATATATATATATACACATATAATTGAATCATGTCCTCTATATTGCACAAATCTTCGGAACAACGCGTACATGGTAATTCCCTACGAACGCCGCACCTGGTCGCTCTCTCATCGAAGCAACCTTACTCGACTGGCGTCGTTCGCTACCACGATTCGACAGACATGGGTTGTACGGGGTCTGTTAATTGCCGTTGACCAAACGTCAAGCGACACACCGATCGAGCAAACGGCTTACCTACCTGCCAAATTATGCCCGTTCCTCCCACGGGTTGTGAGCTCGCATGCAAATCACTCGTACGTCGTCTTGCCAGCATGAGCTCAGCACAATTCACCGCGCTCTGAATTGCTGCTGGTACTGCCAACGCTACTGCTGCTGCTGCGGCTGTCGTTGCTGTTGGTGCACACGGTCCGTGCAGGAGGAAGCTGTAAATCAAACGCAAGCAACTTTGAAGACTTTGCGGCTGTATGAAGCTCGATTATCTCTGAACGAATTAAACGGTTCATTTTATACACATATGCAATTAATTAAGAAAAGTGATGAGGTGATTTGCAACATGATGAAAAAAAATATGGAAATGTATCATGTTTTATTATTTAAATCATCACAGAACTGTTGTTTTCGAGTTTCATCGATATTTCTCTATGTAACGCGAAAAAATGTACTATATACGAAAATTTAAATTGTAATAAGACTAGGTTCGCAAAGAAAGAGCTGAACAGAAAGGATTACAATCAAGTCAAATGAATAGTTGTATTTCAGGAGAAATATTATCTTGCTGATAGACATTCAATTTCCCTCCCTTCCTGTGAAATAATCAGGTACGAAATGTCTCGGATTACTTGCTTGAAGCGGAATTAAATAGAATCCTAGGTTCACTACCTTCAATATTATTTCAGACATACTTCTCATATTTCACTTTAGCGCAATTAAATGTAGCGATCGATATCATGTTGCTCTGATAGAATAATTATTGCATAAGACACACACACACACACACACACATATTCGGTTTTCACGGCAAAGATTATATTGCACATGTTACATAGGCACAGACAGACTATTAGATAAAGTTCGACTGAAAATTTGATTTCGATTTCGACTAAAAATTGAAGTTTCGATTTTGGCCAATAAAATTGAAAGGGAGTTTCTGTAACGTACCCGAAATTAAGTTGTAAGAATTTATTACTTAAAATTTATATTTCATGTAAAATATTTATTTTCTATAAATCTTCTAAAGACTTTTGTTAAAAAGTCTTTTAAAGATTTCTTTAAAAAATTCATCATTCATGAAATGATGAATCATTAGCCAACTTTTTTTTTCTCAGTGTACATTATACAGATTATAATAATATTAGAAGTTGTGGTATTAACATGATGATGATACATGTGTAATTACTGTTTCAATAAAATTAGGATATTTATGAAGAAGAAATATATAATATACTATATTATACACGCGTCCTTACATACATATGTATGGTCTTTTTAAGATTCCCATAAATATTTCGATTTTTGATCTTAGTTTCGGCAAAATTAGAAAATATTATATCTTTAATTTCAATTTCCAGTCAACAAAAACCATGAGAAACTCATCTTCGGTTTGAACAATTTCTTTTCATTTTTAAGACAGGTAGATAATAATATTTTTCACTCTCGTGTAGTAACTATAATAACATTTCTAAGATTACTTAGATGAAACTGACCCAGTTGATGAGATGATGGTCAATCTTATAAAGCCGAAGCTAAGAGCGAATATATTTTTCAAGAGCTCTTCGAGTAGGGATCGTATTGAAACAGGTGGCGACCGGCTTGCCTTGAACGCGAGACGAAAAATTACACCTGTTCTCTTGAGTTTCGTGATATTTTTATTCCTGCCGAAATCACGAACGAGACGAATTCAACTTTAAGAGTTACTTTCGAGAGCGCCTCGGCATAATAATTTTCAGCCTTATCATACCTATTTCTGCACCTGCGACTTTTTAAGCGTTTTAAAAGCAATTGAAAATTACATCGCGCCGCTAATTACGCATTGTCATAATTATGAATAATGAGAAAGCGATAATAATTATGATATTGCAATAAGCAATGGCAATTATGATTCCATTATGTAGAAAACCTACTACGAGAAGAGCAAAAAGTTAGTATCCGCATCGGCATGCTCGTATGCTTCTTATTGAAGCTACGCTTCTATAATTACCATGATATCGCATCTTACCTAACGAGAGCTTTCCTCCGGAAAGCTCCAAAGATAATCTTCTTACTTGTCGAGGGGAGCCAGTATCCGGCAGATAAGAGAATCCTATATACCGTTGGATTAGATCGCCGTAGAAGCAATAAATCTTGTTATTGTATAGCAACCTGAGAGAATATGTGACTTTCGCGCACACATGTCTTGACTCTCAAATCAAGAATTAAACTGACCGAGTATCATTAATTCAATAAAAATATGAAGTCGACAATCGTGATCCACGCACATTTTCTTTCTTTGAAATTTATAAATAAATAATTGAAGTAAAGTATCAGGCATGTACAATGGTAATTGAGAGTATGAGAAAGAGCGGATACGTCATCGATTCTAAGGGAGTTCTCGCATTTCCACTGTTATGGAAACTGTACGAAACTGTTCAGAAAGTACGCGAAGTTAAAAATACATTTCCGAAATCGAATGATTCGTGTCCGAAGTTACGATCCATTGTGCGCAACCGGATATTTTCTAGGTGCTAACCGCGAGGCAATCCGCAATTAATATCTACCCGAACGACGTGCATTGTTTAGACAAGAGTAATGCTCGTCGCAATAGTCAGGTAAGGAAGTCTAGTTCCACCGATTCAGACAATGGCGCAGCGTGGGATCGCAATAGTACGAACTGTATAATATTATCGTAAAACATCCGTTACCGGTATACCACCGACATTCATTAAATCATGAAAGTATCGATTGCGAAGTATGTCCACGAAACAGCATTATTACTATCATTCTATTTGTATTCGTTTTGTCGCCGAACTTACGCGCATCGCTGTATATACAGTTCGCGCGATTTCACGATGCAGATCACACATTTTAACGATAATAATGCTTCCATTTTTGCGTTATTTCATAACATTGCTATACATATACATGTATGGAATAACTGTTTTAAAGTTTTTCACATATTAACAATAAAGTAGAACAAAGTAGTACTGAAGAAAACGAGCTGAGTGACACATGCGCATTACAGTCAATTAAGACTAAAGTCTTAGCATTTCTCTTACACAGATATTGGCTTCATTTTCAGCCCTCAATACCTCTTTCATTTATATATGTTCTATAAGAGCGCATCTCACTATCACGCACGGGTATTTATGCGAGGGACGTATACTAATCAAATTTGCATTTGCAATTGGATTAACAACTCTGAATTAATTTTTGATTAAAGCATAATTAAACAGCGATTTCGTAACGATGTTAAAATAAGAATTTTATTCTTCAATTTAATGTATCAATTTTTCCTTGAGTTTGAAATTATTATTAAAATTTTTGATTCCTATAAAAAAAAATATATATATACTGTATAAATGTCGAGATAAAAGGATCCTCGAACGGTTACAAAAAAATGAAAGTTTCTTTAGACTTGGTGCAAAAACTTAACAAAAACCGAAGCGCAGTACAAAACTTTTCGAGCAATTGCGAGAGTAATCCAACTCATTGTCGGAACTGTAGTTCCATACTTCCGCAGTGTTTCCGCTTTATTAGATAAGACACGCGCCATGTAACAACGAGTCGCGACCCGAAGAAACTATACGTGATGGTTAATGCATCGGGAATGATGCTTTCGCGCACGATAGGGTAATGTACGCGATATAGTATCGCGCCCCTCGTAAAAGCAGGATGAAGGGAGAAACTGCTGTACGTATTCGAAGCGGCGGAAGTTACCGTCAGCTACCTGACACTCCCCTCGGAGTTTGCGGCAAACTAATTTCGTAAACCTCCTGATAACCCGCGCATTTAATCGATGCCGCCCGCGAAATGAACCTGTCGCACGGATTTTATGGCGTAACACTTAAATCCAGGAAGATGCCAGACGGATAAGAGTAAATCCATCCTCGCCCGCATGCCGCGCCGTCTTGTAAGAGATTCCGATATCCATTTGCAGTGCCTAATGCGATTAATACACAGTCGGAGAAAACTTGTAACGGTTCACTCAAATTTTTAGGTTAATTTATTTAACATAAAATGAATATGCGTGATAGTAACGTAAATATTATGTAAGAAACTAGCATTAAAAAAATATAACATTAATATAATTTCAAAGTATATTTTTTTTAGTGAAATTAACATTTTAATGTGTTAAAATAAGACTTTTTTATTTATCATATTAAAAAATTATTATAAAAATTTTCGTTTTAAAATATTCTCTATTTTTAGTTGTTCATTTATAAATTGTTGTTTTGACATTAAGAAATGAACATCGATTTAACGCAAAATATTCAAAAAATACCTATTTTAATATACAAATATAAAATACTTTTACGAGGGATTGGAAAGTTACTTTTTAAAAGCAAATAATCTATCGGTTATTCGTTATCGAGTCAAAAAGTAACTAACGCTACTATTACTAGTTATAAATTTTCAAAACTCGTTATAACTATCATTACTTAAGAAGTAATCGTTACAACAAAACATTTAAAATCTAGAGAGAGAGATAATATTTAGAATATTTAAACTCAAATTATTTTTAAACTCGAATTGTGTTTGAATAATGTTAGATTTTTTTAACTGATACGAAATATTAAATATAATTTGTAATACCTAATACGCAGCAATATTCTTGATTATTAAATAAAAAATAGAATTCAAATCATATCTGAAAGTAAATATTATCTAAATTTTTCATTTAAATTGATTATAAATGTGAATATGTCAGAAATATCAAATTGAACTATGTCTACTGAACTATATTTATATGTTGAAGTAGATATATCGTGTCTCAAAAGACAGATAAGTACTAGAAACACGATTTCTCTTGTCAAGATGCAGAGTATAAAAGTCATTGATATATACATATGTATATCTATAGTTATGATATACAAATTAGGCTAGGTTATTGGATTGCGTTTTTTGACCGTAATGGAAATGAGTCGTAAGCATCTTGCCGTTGTCAGACGAATAAGAGCGATACAACTAAATTCTGCGATTATAACACTTTTTCTATAAGGTATTGCGATAATTTATTCATACTCCCGTTATAACAGCTGTTATTCGAAAATGATAAACTCTACTGACTGTAAAAAAATATCGTAAATTTTATATAAATGTCTTACAACATCTACATTTAAGACACATAAATAAGATTATAGACTTTTATATAACCCATTTACAAATAAAGATAATCCCCTCTCTCACGTAAATCGCACGGTTTATATAGAAGAAATTTTCAGATTACGACCTTTCAGATTCGTACACGCTGATCGTTAGCAACGAGATTTTCGAAAAAATATTAGAGTGCTGTGAAAGATAGAAATATCGTGTGTACGAAAATGAATCTTAAACTACATTTATTATTTGTGTTTGTTATCGTCATATTAACACACAAGATCATAGCTGAAGAATCAGATCCATCACGTAAGTACACTTCTTTTGAACATGATATTTTTTATTATATTATTTATTGCAATAATTCCTAATTGTAATTCCGAATTTTATTAAAATGTATATATTCCACATAGACTTTTGAGTTAAATACAAAAGAATTGAAATTATTAAATTTAAATTGACAGAGAGATTTGTGCATAATTTAACACACTTATTCCTGTTTATTTTATAGCATGTCTATTGCCTGTGAAAATTGGTCATTGTAGAGCGGCTATACCGAGATATGCATACAATTCAACTTCCGAGCAATGTGAACAATTCAAATATAGTGGCTGTCATGGAAACGCAAATAATTTTGAAAATATAGCTAAGTGCGAAGAGACATGTAAACCTGCAGAGTAACGATCGATGAATAAAAATGCTAAACAACAGATTCTGTAAAGATTTAACAAGACAGTTTTACATTTTACTTTAATAGTAATTGAAATTATATAATTCCAGTAACTTTTATGTAATATAATTAAATGTATATGGTAAGAATGCAAATTAAAAAAGCCTTTATTACTTAATTATTATGTATTTACTATGTGTGCTATCCAATATCCCCAACAGCACATGTCGATTTATATACGGTTAGGAATCGTATATATAAAACGTATATAAACGAACAAGTGCTATACTTGAGATACTTTAACACAAATAAAAAAAATTATATTATATCTTATAATTCCTCACCTTTACCTTTTCTCTTTTTTCTGCTTTTTCTATAATAATATTAAAGTACAAGTATAAAAAATATGTATATTTAACAATTTCTAAAATATTATTATTTGTATAATATTAACCCTTAGTATAAGCGATAACTTTCCGGTCCTTTACTATAAATGATGAGTCAATTCATGTCTGGGTTAATTTTCATCACTTTTTTTATGAGAGTAGGTATATGTGTATATATCTAAGAATATTAAAAGAAATTCCATATATTATATTATATATTTTAATATCCTTAGAAAATATTTATAAGATTGTATATTTATGAATTATGTATAAATGTTATGACTAATTATTTATTATGCTCCTATCTAAAAAAATTCGCAGAATGAAGATGTATATTGTATATGCACTTAAATATATTATAATATTCATTATATCATTATTACCAAATCAGTTAATAGACTTGGCGTATTTTACTCTATATATATATATATATATATATATAAGTATTTAACACATATTTTATATATATATATATATATATATATAAGTATTTAACACATATTCTGATACACTTTGTCTTATTAGTAAATTATTATTATATTACATGAAAACGTATTTAAAATGTTTGAAGTAAACTGGAGAAAGTAATCCCAAATTGAAAGCAAATATTAAATATTATTATATTCCATTTTGATGCCGCAAAATCACGTTATCACAATTTATGGCCATCATTATGTTTTTGATAGAAAAATCATTAGCTTCCGTCAGTGTGCACCTGATCGCTTCCGGCCCTTTCAATTTACAGCGGCAAAGACGATCACTTTGTGATCTGCATAACTTAGAATAACTTCCTGCATGAACGAGATAGACTATAAAGGAAGTTGCTCTAAGTTATGTAGTAGACATAACTTGCTACATATATTGTGAAGCAATTTTATCACGAAGAAAACATCCAACGTAATGTATGAGGAATAATGAAGAATAAAATTATTCGGAGTTCGATCCCCGATCGAGGTAATATTATATTATTCGCAACGAAATTATTTACAGATTTATAATAAATAAATATTAAATTGCTCTAACATCAATAAAAAAATGATAACATTTTTGCAAATATTTCTCTGTTATTATCTCTGTGCCTGTTCTTTGGCTTGTGGTTTCTTACAATAATGCAATATTTGCCGAGAGGGCATTAGTGTACAGACACGTCTCGGATTCGCATTGTACGTATTATTATTTTACATCATACAGCACAGTAAATCCGCAGATACTTGTTTCAAGTAAATGTTAATGTAAATAGTAAATACTATTTGCCTCTCTCTTTTATATTTATACTACGCAAAATACTCATATTTCAAATAATAATTAGATAGATTTTAAATAAATATTTCTATTGAATCTATTTCAAGTATTTTCATACACTGTGTGTGAGAAAAAATATATATTTATATTTATTTTTTATTTCAACTATTTTCCTCAGTAGATCATAGTAGTAATCTGACTTATCGATTCCATTTAAATTACATTAGGCTGGTAAATCAGATTATTATTATGACTTACTAGTTCCTAGAGATCTGAAAAATAATAGAGATAAAAAAAAACATTTTAAAATGGATATTTTTAAGACTTTTTCAAAAGATGTCTTTCAGATTGTTTGAAAAGACGTCTAAAAATTATTCAAGTTTTGAAACATGTGTAACTATTATCGACCGTAAATTATATTTACCTACAAAGAACACATTGAAACGTTTTATAAGATATCACAAAAACGTCTTAAAATTCTGAAACTATCAGAAAAACGTCTGTATATAAAACGTTTATTTAATAACTAAAATAGGAAATAAATAAATATATTTTTTTCAGTGCAGAGAAAATTGAAATAGATTAAACAAAAATATTTATTTAAAGAAGATACATCTATAGAATTAGATTTGAAGTATTTTGTGTAGTAAATATAAAAAAGGCAACAGTATTAGATATTTATTTATTTCAAGTTAATGTTAATGTAAATAAAAATTGTACCATGTAAATAATGAATATATATATGATAAATGTATGAAGATATGATAAGTTTAAATTATCGTTTGATTACGATGCCATTAGTCTCAGAGCCGGTTCGTTCCGTTATTCACCACGATTTGCAAATGCAGAGTGAACGTAATTAAAATTATGAAAAGAGATTTCCTTTTTAATGCGCGGTTATAATTTCACGCGCCAGAAGCGACGCGATGGCAACATGGCGTAGTAACACTGCGCGTCTCACTCTTAACGTTTAAAAAAATTTCCATATTTCGAGATAATATACGCATATGACGTTATTTCGTATTGCAAGTTAAATGTAAAATATGATATTGTAAGTTGATATAATGATGTATCCAAAAATCTATAATTGTCATTTATTTACGCGATACACCTTCGACTGAACAAGTTTCACGAAATGTGCGTTCGAACGAATTATATCAGTATACGAATACTGAATTTATAGTTACACAGCAGTTAAGTATTGAAAAAGAATTAAATATTAATATAGTTTCTCAATTACCGTATTTGATCACGCTGTCACTGATTGTCTCAATGGTCCATCCCGCCATATCTCCTACCCGCCGCGTTCCGCGAATAAATCCGTGAATGCGAACAAAATGGTGAAGCGGCTTCGTCTACGCGGTACGCGGTTAACTTCACGCGCCAAAAACGACGCGCGCGGCGGGGCAGCACGATCGCGCTACACGTCTTGATTTTTGAATATTGCGTTCGACGTTCGACCGAATAATCAATTTACTAGTACTGAATTTTTACATAATGTAGCAACAAGCATGTTCTAAATATTGGCTAGAAAATAGAAACCATATTTTTTTTTTAAACAAATTAGAGAGAGAGAGATTGTAAAGAGAGATCGAACTTAAAGAAACGCTATCAATCGTTTAAAAAATACAAAGCAAAGTTTTAAAAATTATTATAATAAAAGATTAAATAATGCTTATACATATATAGGTTTACCGAAATTTACGATCAATAGTCGTTATTTACAACAGATAAACGAAGGAGAAAAAGTCGTTTATTTGTATTTCAATTCAAATTTTAAAAAGAGAAAAAAGAAAAAATATAAATTATAAATTGTGGATCATTTAAACATTGTTTTTTGCGCAAACATTAAAATATATTTATTATTTAAAGTTCTATAATAAAATTTTTTTAATCAAAATATATTTACAAATATAATTACAAATTATAAAATGAACTAGTACGTATAATTTAGCACAATGTACATGTCATTTTCGGTACCGTGGCGATATCATCGCCAATACGTACTTACATAGTTCCTAAATCATAAATGGATGTATTGGCGCTAGTGTATAGACATTTTTGACGATTCTACGTAAAATGTCGGGATGGCCTCTCTCAAGTTTCTCTCTAATATATCAACGACCGAAGCGCCCGCAGCCCATCGGCGCGTACTGAGCTCGTGAGGTAAAGAAGTTGTTTGAACTGTTCATGATTTGACGCGGCAAGATTGTGGGTGCAGCCTCGATTAAATCATTTTGCGCTCAGATATTGCTGACCAGGAATATATCATATTGCAAGGTACGGATTGCCGCGCGGTGCAGCCCGTGTACCTCGTGGATGACGTTCTCTGCTTACTCCGGGAGCACATAACCCCCCTCGCGGTTCCCCCAGTATACTTGTTTAACAAATAACGAGTTCTGCTGTCCCGCGTCGTTCTCTCACGGTGTTCTCGTAAGTGCGTTCACTCGTGTTCTCGCACCGGCCCTCGTTTCACCCTTGCGCGACGTTCACTGTGATGAACTGTTGTTGTTTACCCGCGAGCCATAACCTATCTTGCCTGCAACAGTGACTGAGGGTCCAGTGCTAGCTGTTATTTCTGATGATACGTAGTCCCCATACGATGCAGACGACATTTCCAGTTTCTCTTGGTCACTAACAGTTTGCAGGCGTTATGTAAGAGGTTGTTTCACCGATTATTCACAAATTTCCAGTGATATGAAGAAGGAAAGACCGTAACAGAAGGAATCTGAAGACAAGAGTAGCCCCGGTGAATGCAGGAATATGCCTTCAGCTACCGGTGTGTACAAGCACGATATTTCATCTCTATTTGCAACGTAAAGAAAATGTAGTAATTGTATATGTGAACTTTGCGGTAATACTGGATAACACTTTATAGATTAAGAGTTACATATACTGGATCAGGAACATTGAAAGTGAAATCTTCATATATCCACTTGATAACTGAAAGACATAAATTATAGGAATATGGAAGGAAAGTAGATAAAGACGAGTCCAAGCGGATAAAAATATAGATGCAATAAAAAGGAGATAGAAGTTTCGTGTGACATTTTGTTAGTACAAAACTATTGAAAAACATGCATTTGTACTGTCAGTACCAGAGAAGATGTACCTTTTACAAAATTTGTGAAGAATACATGTCTGTTTGAAGCTGCAATTCAAAAACAACTCGTTTAAAAAATTTACCGTTAGTTCATTGAGAATGTAATTACTACAAATAAAGAAACCATTTTTGTAGGATGTGCATTATAATTCTTTATACAATATTTTTATAGATATGAATATTTAATTCTGTAAACTTTCAAGGAGACTTTAATTATAAAAATTTCACTTTCATGTTCCTGATACTCAAGTTTTAAGACAGCAATCTATAAAATTAAATGTATACATTCCATATACTTTGTCAAATATTAAGCTAACAACAATTTAATTAAAGAATAAAAAGAGAAGCATTTTGAATATTTTTATTATTTTTTCATATATCTAATATATAATGATATTATTTCTTTTTAGATTATAGTTGTGAAAATTTTCTAGGTGGGACCAACCAAATCGGGCAGCAAAAGGGAGGGGGGAATATGCCCAGTAATGAAGAATGTGGAATCAGAGATGTATGGGGGCACAATCTAGAGGAGGAATTTCGTACAATTCGTCAAGTCGTACAACAATACCAATATATCGCAATGGATACAGAATTTCCAGGTGTTGTAGCTAGGCCTATTGGTAAGAATGCATATTTTTGTAAAAATTCCACATAACGAGATATATCACTTCTGGGAGCATGTGCAAATTGCATATTTTTCATTTGGAACAGGAGAATTCAGAACCAACGCCGACTATCAATATCAACTCTTACGTTGCAATGTAGATCTTCTACGAATAATTCAACTTGGTCTCACATTCCTTGATGAATCGGGGAATACGCCGGGCGGTAGCTATACAACGTGGCAATTTAATTTTAAATTCAACTTACAGTAAGTATATATCATTAACATCTAATCTTTAGTTTAGGATTCATTGAATTACATTCAAAGTTTTTTTAAACTTATTTTTTGTAATTTCGGTGTAATAAGTATACATTTTGTTGTTTACAGTGAAGACATGTATGCGCAGGATAGTATAGATATGCTACAAAACAGTGGTATACAGTTCAAAAAACATGAAGAGGAGGGCATCGATCCTTTAGAATTTGCTGAGCTATTAATGACATCAGGAATTGTTCTCGTTGATGACATAAAATGGCTATCCTTTCATTCTGGCTACGACTTTGGTTACTTACTGAAACTCCTAACGGATCAAAAATTACCACAGGAAGAAAGTGAATTTTTCGAGCTTCTTAGGATATACTTTCCGACGATATATGATGTAAAAGTGAGTTGTTTTGTGTCTAAAAAGAATACAACCAGTTAAGAATAAACGAAATATTAAAAATACGTTTTATTTTTATATTACATAGTACTTAATGAAATCCTGCAAAAACTTGAAAGGCGGTTTACAAGAAGTTGCAGAACAGCTGGAAATTCAAAGAGTAGGTCCTCAGCATCAAGCCGGGTCCGATTCCCTTCTTACTGGAATGGTCTTTTTTAAGATGCGAGAAGTAAGTAAAATTAAATTACTAATTCAATATCAACATTGATAAAAGCGACTAAATTAAATTACTAAATTTTATGTATTTAATAATATATAATTTATCAAATAAAATAATAATATATAGTAATAATATATATTACGTTCTTAGGCGGCATGTGAGTCGAAATTAGGATATAAGATATTTTTAAAATCGTCTTATGTCCTGATTTTGGTCATGCTATCTAGGATTATACGTGAAGTAATTTGCTTTCGACTTCTACTTTAGATGTTTTTCGAAGATAATATTGATGATGCAAAGTATTGTGGACATCTATATGGTTTGGGAACGTCATTTGTCATGAACGGATCTGGCGGATATATGGACAGTAATGGAGATAATGCCTCGACATCGTAATGTTAAAGAAAGAATCAACCGTAACAGAGAGATTATTTCATTACAAATAAAATGTTATAAAAAAGTCTTTTCACTTAATGATGAAGTGTATGGTTCATATCCGCAATATTATATTGACATCATTGCTGTAGGTTCCATTCGCGAAAAACAATTTAGACGTGTCTCTTTAAGATCTCTCTCCTTTTTTTTAATTCTTTTGAATTCTTTCTGTGACTTTTATAGATTTCTTCTGTGATACGTACCATCAATTGAAAAGATTTACAATACCGAACAGCATAAAAAGTGTAATATAATTTTTTGTAAACATTTGGACAATATTGATATAAGATACCGTCGCAGTACAAAAATTCCATAATTTCCCCTACTTTTAAGATCCTTGCAGTATACATATTTACTACTCGAATGATACATGAAGAAAACAAGAAAGTTGCTTAACATACCCAAACCAAACATAATTTACAGCTAAATGTATTAGTAATGTTTGATGTGTTCGACATTTACAGAAATATATCATGAATAACCGATTTTTTTTGCAACTTGTTACTAAGCAGATATACATCTCGTTATCGTATCTAAATAATACGATTAATAATGAAAAGATGTATTTCTCTCTTTTGTTGTAAAAAAAATATTTAATCGTTAAATATGAACTCGTCGAACATTACTGATGCATCCTATACTATGTAGACGTATCTATTACTGTTAATATGTATATTTATTCTATGATGCATTTGTAGCGCGATACACATTTTAAACGCGAAAAATTCGTATATACATTTTTTAAAAAACTGCAATGGAGGGAAGTACATCGTTTTTAGGCTGTCCGCGATTTTAAGTTGAATATATAAAATATATTAATATATAAGAGCATCATACATTTTTATTATGCATATAACGGATACCGTAAGTGATGCATTCATGTAAAAAAATAATACGACTTTAAAGATGAAGTAGCCTTCATATATAATATTTGCTTATATATTGCACGTGTTTTATTGTAAAACCTGTCGTCTGTCTCTCTCTCTCTCTCTCTCT
>NW_017280248.1:36551-53903 GCF_001594065.2 Cyphomyrmex costatus | reverse complement strand
CTCTCTCTCTCTCTCTCTCTCTCTCTCTCTCTCTCTCTCTCTCTCTTTCTCTCTCTTTCCGCAAGAATGCAAGAAAGAATAAAAAGATTTTTAGTACATTTTCGAACTAATCGTACTAAAATTATTTGCTTTGTAAATATGACAGTTGCAAAAATCGAATAAATAATTTATCTCTAAAACTACGAATTTTAATCTATTTATGACAGTAAATTGTAAACAATTTAATCGTTCTATCAACGAAATAAGTTTTTTCGTAACTGGAAACGCCCTTCTTGTAAGTAAAGCGTACAGGTCCTTACTTTCCCGTTCGTTCTACACACCCATCTGTAGTAAAGAGATAAATGTTATCATACAGAGCCGATGATATCAGTATCTGTTATCGCGACCTGTTACTTGAATCCGAGTTTAGTCCCATTGTGCGTATTAAAGTAATTAGTCGGTACACCACCGCGCTTCACGAAAATGCGATCTCGAGCGTCGTGGAAAGAGCTCGATTGCATTTTCACATCATTAAAATGGATCTTTGTTCTTATTTGTCTTCTCTCATTAACACTACGTAGCGTTATCGCGCAAAATGAAAGTGAAACGTTCGAAAGTGCATTTGGATTGAATTTACTTGAGTCAAATGAAAATTTAAGTACGGAGGAGAATGTCGGTTTGCCATCGCAAACGAAGGAGATTCCTCTAGAGGCTGAAGATCTTGCTGTAGAGGAAAAAGATTTAGCGCCCGTTGAAAAGAAAAACAATGTAGAAAATTCGGTGCAAGTTTTGACAGAAAATGCTTTTGCAGTAAAAGGCGAATCCGGGGTAGATTCGCCCACTGTTCAAATAGCTTCCGGTAGAGCAACGAACGAAAAGAATGGGAAATATGTAAGATACGGTAAGTAAAACGTTATCAGTGGGCGTGACCATCGTTTCATAATCAGTATAGTATTAAGCAACAATATAGTTGCGAAATTTCATTTTCCATCAATTTCTCTTTTGAAACGATTGCATTTTTCCTGAGTTGCCCTATTTCTGAAACGGTCATTTAAAATAATCTAACACGAGTCTAAAACATATTCTAAAATTCTTATGTATTTTTACACCTTACGCACTATAAAAGAAAATCCATATCACTGCGCTTATCACATAGCGTGTTTATCAGTTACTCACTTTAACGTGAATCGAGGATGATTCATTGGATGAGACGAACCATTTTGATAAATCATAAACCTGTATAGATTAATGATATAAATAAAGATTGGTTTTTATTACCACACAGATGCATTAATTATTTATTATATTTATTCTTAAAATTGCAATAATATAAGAAATTACATACGTAGTATGATTAGGGATGTCTTGTTTAAACAAAAATTTACGAAACATTGACAATAATCGTTTAATAGATATTATTTAATATTGTGCAATAAGTGATCGATCCCCTCTTTCGGTGCATACTTACAGATTCGGATTCACCTGACGCTAATAGGTACGCGCCTCTCCCAGATGATAATCCACCGTTTTATGAATTACCAAGAGATAGATTGGAAAAAATTCGATCTGAATTCATGTACTGGTACTTCGATAAAGGTGGTACCGATGATATGGGCGATTACCAATCAGCTCTGCAAGCGACAAATCTACAGATTCATAAGAACTTGAATTTCCAATTGCCTTTCTTTGGCTTTAGATTTAACTATACAAGAGTACGATCACTTTTATAATTATTTATATAATTTATAGTAATATAAATGCTTGCTTAATATTTGCATATGTTAATTTAAAATCTGGATTCATTAATCGAATATCTCAACGTCGGTATCCTTTGATAAAGAAATAAAAATTGGAATGTCAAATGTAAGATGAGAGTGACAGCAGCGTAATAAAAGTCGAACATTGAGATAATGAAATATAAAAGAAAAATGTACGTTTCTTTTTCGTTGTCTTAATTTTCGCTTCCTAAAAGTTTTGTTTTTATACTTCTATCACTCTCCCCTTACATTACTTACATTTCAGTCTTCATTTCTATTGGATGTTTTATCCTTACGCGGAGTTATTAAAAAAGAGACAAATAAAAATTGGTTCTCTGCTCTGAATATTATTAAATGAGATGTAACGTTTCACAGTTAACTGTTAATGGGTACTTGGAATTTAGCGATCCACCGGAGCATCTTACATATCCTCTTGTCTTTCCCGTTAAAGATTGGCCTAAAAAGAATGATCCTGCTTTCATCGGTATTTTCTTCAGTAAATGTCGCATAGGAATGTTAAGAGAAAATGATATTGATCGTAGAAAACCGGGAGTGTATTTTAGGTATGGATATAAAGTTTAAAAATTAGCGCACCATTCTGAAAATTTTTCAGTGAGAAATGACCATCAATGCGATGTTGAATCAACGTTGAATTGATGATTTCGATGACCATTTGACATCGATTTGATATCAAATCGACGATTATTTCTCACTGGAGATTTTACTATTTTATACGTGGATCTTCAAAAAAGCTAAAAAAATTGACGAAAAATAATTTTTATAATAGGCTTGAGAGGGATTTACAAGCAAGGTCCGATCAGTTCGGCGTAGAAATGCGAGAGCGTGTCATGTGGGACATCCGTGAGGGTGTTGTCGGTGCCGATTCATTCGTGCCCAAACACGCTCTTATCGCAACATGGAAAAATATGTCCTTCACAGGTGGTATCGACCTGTCTCTTCATACAACTAACACGTTTCAGCTGGTTTTGGCTACTGATGAAGTTTTCACTTATGCTATATTTAATTACCTCAACATTAAATGGACGAGTCATACCGAAGCGGGCGGTGATACAACACAAGGCGAGAATGGAGTCGCTGCATTTGTAAGCACAATCGCGGAATAAGGATAAATTTTATATCAATATTAATAAGAGGCTCAATTATTATAGATAATAAAAAAATATATTTCTTATAAGAGCCACGAGTCATCTATGATCCATCTGATAAAACATAAATTTACTTGCAAAACTCATTCATCATAGGTGGGATTTAATGCTGGAAACGGTACTCAGAGCTACGAGTATAAGCCTTATTCTCAGGCGACCACGATCCGTGATTTAACAAGCCGCGGCTGGGCCAATGGTTTTCCAGGACGCCACATTTTTAGGATAGACGAAAAAATAATGCTAGGCACCTGCAATAAAGACATTGGTAAAAGAACAATTGCTTTTAATAATTACTGGTTAAAGAATAATGATTTTCACTGCGCGATGATGCACAGCCGGAGCTCACCTGCCGCTGGTTTTCGCCCCGGAATCAGGAAACATGTTAGGAGGCACTGTAGTCAACATTACCGGACCGTGTTTTAACGAGAGTCAAAAAATCAAGTGCCGTTTCGAAAACGAAGTAGTGATGGGCACGGTAGTAGACAGAAATCGCGCGATTTGCGTACAACCGTTCTTGAAGTACGAAGGCTACATACGTTTCTATATCGCCATCGATAGTGGCACTTACGATTGGAAAGGAAAATATTTCGTCGGTAAGATCTCTCTCTCTCTCTCTCTCTCTCTCTCTCTCTCTCATTACAATCATTTATTACTCGCAATCTTGCATTTGAAAAAACATGTATGTGAATTTCATATTACGCGGTATTTATATGATTCTCACTATATAAAGACTAGCATAATGTGAATTTAACACCATACTGTGAGCCATGATATTAAATCCATACCGACGTTTATATCAACGATGAGAATATATTTAAGATTCATGATGTTAAATACACACTCCATATTTTTTTTAAGTGTGTATATACGTTTCTTCGACTATATTAATCATGTGATAGAGAAGTAATAGCGTTTCTATTATCTGCAAAAAAATTGTGTAAAACTTTCGCTCATAGAAACTCCAGCAACGGCGACGGAAAGGATTTTCTTTATTGATAAGGAGTCCGTTCATTTAAAGAATCCGGCGCAAATAAAAATCACATGGAACGCGTATAATTTAACTACAAACTTAGGAGCAGGGATCCAGATATCCTTATGGGGATACAGAGAGACTAAGACAACACCCGAGTTTGAATACATAACGGTTTTGGAGGTTTGTATGAGACAATCCGAAACAGCGAAAAGGTGAAATAGCAGTCAGTTAAGTTGTTTTATACATTTCAGAGATCGTATACCAATACTGGTAATTATGCCATCCAACCAGCCAAATACAAAGACGAGTACAATCCATATCATACAGATATGGTGTTTGGCTTCATTCAAATTAACTTAACTGAACCGCATTTATACTCCGGACTGTCGATAACACCGTAAGTTTATCAAGATAAAATATTTACATTTTAATGGTTGGTATCCGAGATCACGCGTTTGAAGATTTTAATTTTATATAGGAGCCTATGGAGCAGACCGATTCCGCTCGGTTGGTACTTCGCGCCTCAATGGGAACGGCAATACGGATCGAAATGGGCTGGGAAAATCTGTGACAGGTGGATTATGCATGATCGATATCTTAAAAACTTTGCCGCCGAAGTGGCACTTTGCCCTTGCATCCTAGATCACGCTTTGTATGACAAAGGTCGTTTTCTTCCGGATTACAATTGCGACAAAGATTCAAATATAGATTGCTATTATAATCAACGCGCGACTCACTGTGTGAGATCAGGTGCGCCCAAGTAAGTAATCTTCCTGTTTGGAGAAACAGTTTATCTATTTTTACAGTTAGTTTTTAAGTTTGATTTAAAAATATTAATTTTTTATATTTGTGTCACTTTTTTTAACGATATGGCAACTAATATTGACTTCTCGGATAATCATTTATTTATAAATCACAATAAAGCACTACTCATACAACAATTTATAACATATAAACTCTTGGTACACCACTTACTCCTGCTTATTTTAGTCTGGACGGTTCGGAGCAACAATGTTGTTACGATAAAAATGGATTTCTTATGCTGTCTTATGATCAGCAATGGGGATCGCGACCCCATCGATCTCACAATTTGGGCTTCTTCCCATGGAATGAGGCTAACAAGGTCCCGACTCTCTCACAGTGGTGGCACGATGTAGTGCCTATGTATGCATGTTGTCTCTGGCAGGAAGAACAGGCTGTTGGTTGCGAGACGTTTCGATTTGAAAGAAGACCGACGCAGGATTGCATTGCCTATCAATCACCGGGGGTGTCAGCGGTATTCGGTGATCCTCACTTCGTCACGTTTGATGGCGTGGAGTACACCTTTAATGGTAAAGGCGAGTTCGTTCTGCTACGAGTGAACGATATCAGAGATAAACTCGATATACAAGGTAGATTTGAACAAATGCCAAAGAATATCCATGGTGACGTAATGGCAACGCATCTTACCTCGGTAGTAGGTGAGTTCTGTTATTCTACTACATGAAAATTTCCTGTTAGCAACTTACCGATCTCCAGATTGCCCTCTTAACCCTTCGAATCTGGTAATGGATCTATTTGACTTTATTTAATCATACTCTTTGTGTTACATCTGCAAATTTAAAATATTGCTATTAAAATAAAAACCATATAGTGTTCTCTCTCTAAAAACATAAACTATGTTATTAAAATAAATTTAGTATTCATATACACGCACACATTTTTCGAATACTTATTACATTATTTTTATTTTATAAAATTAATTAACGCTTTTTAGTTAACATATAATTAATCAAATGGATCTCATAGATTCCGCATCGGTGACTATGTTATTGATTTTGACATCATCTTTGGAGGGTTGAAGTAATCTTTTGGCCTCCGTCTAACATTAATATATTGCCATTTTATTAATAATAATGATACGATGATAATTAATGCGTTATATGTCTTACAGTGAGGGGAAATAATTCCGCTACCATCGAAGTTCGTTTGAGACCCAAGCATGCGCAATGGCGATATCGGCTTGATGTCTTCGCAGATGGTCAAAGAATATACTTCGATAGACCAGCCTTAAAATTCCAACATTTCCCCGGGGTCGTCGTTTACACTCCCACATATATTTTGAATCAGAGCGAAGTTATTGTTATGCTCGACACTGGTGCTGGTGTAGAAGTCGTTGAGAACGAAGGTTTCTTATGCGCTCGGACGTATCTACCATGGACATATGTGGTAAGAAGAGAATGATTTCTTTTCTATTACACATGTTTGAGGATTGAAACTAATATACTTATAAATGTACATAAGTAAAATTTATACATAGAGTATAAGTATAATATTTTTTTTAAGCTAAACTTTTTGTACTATTCATTTTTTGTTTTTTTTCAACGTAGAAAGAAAAAAAGAGAGATAAACTATGCAAAATTTTCAGCTAAAAAGAACAAGTCTATTAGTTATTCCAAATCTATATTTATTGGATATTGTAGAACAAAATTTTTTTTGTAGAATAAAACTACGGGACTTTTTGGTGTTTGGAATTTTGATCCCCTAGACGATTTGACAAATCCGCAAGGATATCAAGTCCCAATCAACAGTGTAAATCATTCAGAGACTGTTCATACAGATTTTGCAATACAGTGGATGTTAGAAGACAAAGAGAATAAACTGTTAGGAGCGGCTTTATTTCACAGGGAATTTGGTAGAACGGCGAGTTATTATGCTAATCGCACATTCAAGCCGGAATTTCGAAAATATCCATCAGAGATACTCCCAGTAAATAGGACGTATGATGTAAACCGCGCGATTGATCTATGCGGTGATTCATATCAGTGTCAGTACGATTACGTTATGACGTTGAATCGAGATTTAGCGCATTTTACTCGCAATTACTACGACAGCTATACTCAAATCCGAGCGTTGAACAATAAAGAAAGTAAGTAAACCTGAAACAGTTTTCAAGTATTACAATAACTCTAAACTTAAATTGAATATTTAAACATATTCATCATCACATCATTGGCTCGGCAACCCTTTATGGGTCTTGTGGTCTGTTCAAATCGTCACCACACAAGTGTGGGCTCATGTGGGATTGAACTCGGATCTAACAGATCGCGAGTCAATCGCACCGAGCGGTGAACCATTCGACGCCTCATTTAAATATATTACATATTATAAAAACTTGTTTATCGTATGCTTATATTATATACTTATGTATTTTTTATTTTCAAGTTGTATCCTGCGGTATATTGGAGACACCACGTTTCGGACGTAAAAGTAATTTCCTATTTGTCCCGGGAACGAAAGTGAGTTTCGAATGTAACCAGGATTTCATACTAATTGGTGATCAACGTCGAGTATGTACACCGGAAGGTCGATGGAACGTTCCGGAATACGGATACACGGAATGCCTTCGTGAGTATATATTTGCATTATACTTAACGCATCAGTTTCTCACTGCAATCTCATCGTACCTGCTACATGATCTTAAATGAGGTACAAGAATAAAGAATGCAACAAGATATAAAGTAAAAGAAAATATTTATCGATAGCGCATTTATCAGACTGATTAACTCGAGACGAAATTCAAATTTTATTAATTAGTTTTAAAAATTAAATCAAGTCTGATCTTACAGTAATTAATGAATTATCTGTTTTTGCCGATGCTAATAGAAATGCTAACATAAATAATCCTGTTGAACAATTGGCACGATTTTTGTAGCTCTCCTTTTTTCCCTTTATTTTCTTGATGTATTTCTCAATGTGATCTCTTTTCCTATTTCCTCCGACGTAATTTTCAAATTAATATTTCTTCCATTCTCGTGCTACAATTGATACGCTTGTTATAATGTAAATATAGGTCAAATCGAGTACGCTCAGCGTACAGCGTGGACCGTAATGGGCATTATTTGCGCCGTGTTAATACCCGTGGTGGCCTGCATCGCCGGTGGCTTTATTTATATGAGAAGGAGTCGATCGCGGGGAGGTTCGATGAAATCTTGGCGTTATTCCGAGCGTGATTCTGGTATCGACAATGAATCCACGTTGAAACAGAACGCGCTAAAGTCGTACGATGATAGGGCCATTACTCCAATTAGCGACACTAGCACAATTGAAACTAATAGCGGCACTAGAAAGCGCCGTAGTTACGACAGAGTGTACCGTACCCATGAACCCCTACCCAATAGACCGGACATTGACTTCGAGGATAAAGAATGGGATTTGAAGGACCCTATCTCACCCGCAGGGTCAGATTCGGGCACGGACACGATTAGAAAAACAGGCAGTCCTTCGAAAGAGAGCGACGTTTAAATTATAAGAGATATTTATCTCTTATGTCAGTAGAAATATGCAATGTACTGAAAACAATTTTTTCTAATTCTATCAATGTAGATTAACTTATAATACTTACTCTCGGTTTAACTTACTCTGTAATGTTATAATTTTTGGAACTAGAAAAAGAAAAAAGTAAGTTAAACCAAGATTAAAGTCAAAATCTATAGTAGTAGAAACGGGTATTAGTAGTAAATATAGTATACAGTTGCAGTAAAAATGATATATTCTATTCAGAAATTGCTGTATTTCCACGCATCATTTTGAGTCAATATGTATGTGTGTATCAGACCATGACAATATACATTGTATATCTTGATTCCAGTTTCAAGTAACATACATCTTGGACATACTTATACATGTAAGAATGTCTGTTGTACACACGTGAAAAATTAATATACCTGTAAAAGTTAAAAGATCGAAGTTAAACAAACAAAAATACGTGTCAAATTAATGAAACGTGTGTATTTAATAAAATTAAATAGAATGTTTTGGCTTTGTGTGTGTTAAGCCCTCTTCAACTGTTGCAAATATATTTACCCAATCAAATACAATATTAAAACTGATAAACATTTTTTTCAGCTGTAGGTTGTATATTTTTACGACAGTATTGTTTTATATGAAAATTTTTTTATTTTATTTTAATTGTATTCGATTGGTCGAATGTTTGTAACGGCTGAAAAAAGTGTGTTAAGCCAAATCGTACCGGTTCATTAAATACATAAGTTTTATTATTAATTTGCCATCCATTTATTTGTTTGTTTAATTTTAACCTTTTTAATTTCATATATTTAATACGAGTTATTTTCGCTCTTAATATTAATATATTTGTGACAACATACCATATTATAGCTATTATTGTATGTATATATATGTGTATATATATATATATATATATCGATCGAAAAATTAATTTGATGCGCGACTGATTAAAATCTAGCATAAAAATAACTGTTGATAATTTTTTTTCTTTTTAGAAGGGTAAGATAATATTTCAAATACGTTATATCCGTTATCAGTCGACATTTTAGTATTTTGTAAATAATAGAGATACTACATATCTGTACTGTTCTTGCTGTGGAATAGAAATACAGTATTAACTGTATTCAAAATATACTTTTTATATCACCTATACGTATATGCATAACAATAATTAGTTAGCATAATAGATTACGTGGTTCTAAAAGCAATGGCAACTAAATGCAGTAGCAACTATTTAATTGTATCATCGGTTTATATAATTGCAACGATAGTATTTAATTACAATTTAATCGCACATATTTGTGTTCACGTATTGTAAATGATTCTTAATAAAATTTTATACATCATTAAATAAAATGACGGGAAATTTCTATTCCACATGCATGCGCAGAGTTTAAGTTAACAAAAAAAAAGTATGTGATTTACATTATACTATAATGCAACATTAGAACAGCATTTGAATGGAATGGAAATTTCTACCAGAGTTGTAAATTTTTCCTGTCACAAGGTATTTCTTTGTCCTCTCCTTCTTTTACTTAAATATTTTATTCGATGTATTATTACAAAAAATTAATTTAATCATAATAATGCTCTATTATACAACATATAAACGGGATTAGAATTGCAATTAGAAATTTATTATAAACTTTATCATTTTGTAATGCGAAATATTCATGAGATTTTATAATAAACTGGCTTGGATAATTTTAAATATATTATATTTTGAGATAATCTCTCTTCTCTTTCTCTCTATGTGTCCCTCTCTTTCTCTAATAGAAAGAGATTAAAGTTAAGCATTCTAAAATGATGGCATATGCTGATTGCGTATACCATTTTTGTGTATTCCGTTTAAAAATATTTTTCTTCTATTATATATACATATTATTACAGAGAAAGTTATCACAAAAAATTTCTTTTATTACATCTTATGTCAGAAAAACAATACGTCATCCCGTCCTATGATTCTTTATAAAATTCTATCATTATTTGAGTCCTTTTGAGGACGAAATGTAAATTATTTCCTTTTTTAGATTAAAAAATTTTTGCAATTATTTGATTACTTGTCTTTTATACGTTCATGTAGTACAATGTACGATGTGTTTCATTATGCACACCGCAGGTCAGCAGGAATATAGCTCTCGTCAAGCAGGCATTACCAGCGGCATAGTGCTAGCTTGCCTGGTCCCTATTCTATTGATAGTCATTTGCGTTGGATATCGAGCTCTTAAGAGCCGCAAGAAAGAACGAAAACAAGAGGAGGCCTTAGAAAGGTATCGAATTTATTTCGTTAATTCCGAAGTGAATCTTGTATGTACATGATCGTAACAAAAACGCTATGATATATTTCAGGACGCGGCAAGCAGAACTGCAACGGATGCGTAAGATCAACGAGGACGAGGAGTCTATCATCTACAGTCCAAGTAAAGCTACAGAAATAAATTAGAGGAAATTTTGTGTCAAATTTTTAGAAATGTAGAACTTTTGTACGTTATTCATATATCATTCCACATTATTTACTTCTGATTCACCAATTCTCACTCGGTGGGACATTATGTCATACTTTTTATTTAAGTGCATGTTTACAAAAAACTACACCTAAGGCGACAACATAAGACTATATAGAGTTTTCTTTTTCTTTATTTTTTTTATAAATCTATTATAGTCTGCATTATATGTAAGTCTGCATGACGATAAAAGAAAACACCACTGTCTTCTTTCTTTAAATTAAGCATACTTACAAACCAATCAAATTTTAAAGACAATAATGAATTAGAATAAGAAGAATCTTTTTTTTTTTTAAACTGCCCGAGTTGTGAATGATGTTCCGTCTCATCTATTGCACTATTTATGCTGCAGGCAGGATTTATGAATTTATTCGGAAATTGTTGATAAATGTAATTGCAAGGGCAATATTAAAGTGCAAAAAGTAACAAAGTAATATAACATCAATATGATACATACATTAAAATAAATTATAATTGGTTGATAAGTGAATTTTAATAATCAAATTGCGAGCAGCTATTTTGACATTATCTTATGGTAAGACCACATATAAGATGGCATTAAAAAGAAATAATTTAATAATACGAACAGCTTTGTTTTAAGAATACGGTGCAACAAAACAAAAATTTGATATTAATTTAAAGAAATTCTGATTTTCGATTTAAAGATGTTATTTTCTTGATATTTCTTTTTTTTTGATAACATTTTTTTAATAATTATAATAATATAATTATTATTAAATAATGAGAATATTTTTTTTTAATTTAATTGCGTAAAATATCTTTACGTAAATAAGTTATTATATGTTAGTCAAACGTTATATAATCTTATTTTAAGAATTAAATTTTAAAAATAAAGATATTACCAAATATAAGATTATTTTTTACTCTTCTGTGTGTTTTAATAATTTAGAATTTTATTAAAAATATATATAACAAAAGAAAGTTATATAATCTGTTGGTTACATAATGTATTTAATATACACATACTAACTGTATATTACTAATATCAACTAATATGTTTATATTTTCTAATAAGAGTCGTGTCCTTCTTTGACCTCTTAGTTATATTAATGCAGTTTTGCACAGAAGTCTAACACAAATAATTACTTATTAAACTGTGAACACTGTAAACGGTTTACATTAACAATATCGATTGATTTGTTATGATTTTCTCTATTAAAAATAATTTTTGCGAACTTCTCTCTTCCTTTACGAGGTGCCCAAGTACAGCTGTTGTCGAAAAACGACACGCGATAGAGATTCGATCGTCAGTCAATATAAAAATCATTAAAAAAATTAATATAAAGGTCCGTTCCTCTGTCTTGATCGGTACCGATTGATTGATTATAAACCTCTCTATTAAAAAAATAATTTTTTCGAATTTCTTTACGAGGTGTTCAAGTACTATTGACAAATAAATGGCAATTTATAATTTAAGTTACTTATAATATAAGTTACGTATTTTTATGCTTCGATTTTATAATAGTAGGATATAAATATATTTTACACGTAATTCTGTAGAATCAATTCGAAGTACATTTCATGTATAATACAATTGTACTTTTTATTGGGGTACGTTCCGAAACATGCATACAGCGCATAAGATATCGTTTTTATTCTTTGATGAATATAACGGGGACAAATGGTGCATCATATGCTTTTTGCGTATCTCAGAACACAACCCTTGGTAAAACATTCGAATCCCAGGATTCCTGGCGATGCTGCAGTGACGGCGCGGCCGAACTTGTTCGATGTCGATGCCACCGCACGCGACAAAGACAGAACTGCCATCTTGCGTCGAGAACGAGTTATCGGCACGTTTGTTACCGACAGTTTTTATGTTTGCGCAAGAACTTCGATCGTGCGACGATAGTTGCGACACGTTATTTTATAGCAACGTTGCGACTTGCGTCGTTCGGTTGATGCGAGGAGCGCTCTTGTGCTTTTCGCTCGGCCGGTGGGAGTGCTGCTGTCGTGTTATCGTCGCGACGGAGCTAATTACGGCAATTTACGTTGTCGCCAACGACAATAAAGTGAGGCACGTCGTTTCGAAAGAGAGAGAGAGAGAGAGAGAACGCACTGCGACATCCGCTTCGCGTCAGTGTTTTACTCCGCGAAGAAATTGCGGATACTGTACTTCCGCTTATCCCAGGGATCGAACCGGGTGAACCGGCATCACCGGATGCACGGAACGAGAGCGACGACAATCGAGCCGGTGTTGGGTACGTACTGGTAGCCACTGGTAGTCATTATCGGGTGCTTTCCAATTGATGACACAAGTCGACATAAGTATCGTTCTATCTTTCTTGACATTTAGAGATTGACAAAGATAGAACGACACTTGTGTCGATTTGTGTTATCAATTGGAAAACACTCATCGTTTGCGTATCGCGAAGGTTATAGTCTGCGAATTGCGCATCGACTTAGGCCGCTATAGTTGATTCTTTCTTTTTAAGACCGTTTTAAGTAATGTCTTAAGAGAGAGAGAGAGAGAGAGAGATTGCCCTTTGATTGGCTTATGACATTTTAAGATTGTACTTAAAACAGGCTCCAGATTTTTGTATCGGCCTTTAGCAACAGAATTTATATTGTTAAGTGTTTATTTTCAAAATTTCAATTTGTGTATTACGTCCAAATTAAGTCTTCGAAAAAATTAAATAAACGCGAACAATGGAAATAGATATGAAATCATGGGAAAGTTAAACGAAAACGTTGTAACTCGTCGCGCTTCCTGTTTTATTTAAATTCTTAAATAATTTGTTAGCACTTTCTGTTATTTTTTTGCTGCAGGTATGAAAAAAAAGAAAAACATTCGACGAAAATAGAGCGCTTCATCGCGCGTCGGCGATTGTGAATAATTGATTCATACAATCATGTAGTAGTCCGTAAAGCCGTAATCTCATTAACGATTGCGCGATTGCTTTTTATCCGATCACAGCAAAGACTTCGGTGATATTCTGCTCTGATTGGTTGTCGTTAATTACAATCTAATCACGCAATCACTGATGTGGTTACGGCTTTAATGTAACTGTGAATGAACTCGAAGCTGGCATAGGAAATAAAAAGATAAGCTAAAAAGGCTGAAATTTTACTTGTTTTTTTTTGTCACCGAACGTGCGGGTGTACGTTACAAGCATGTCACTGTCCGAGAATGTAAACCGGGTCGCATTGTCCAATTAACAGTGGAAAGGTGATTACAGAATAGTCCAAAAAAAGCAAAGCAAACGTTTACCTAAACTCAGTCTCGCGTTAATTTCGCACAAAACTAATTTGAAGCTTTTTTTATTAACTTTTTCACTTAACATTTTTTAAATTAATTTTTAATTATATCCAGTATTATTACCTGACATGTCTGTTTAATCGTAATCGCAGAAATGTTAATGAATTAATATTACTATATGTTGTGTGGGTAAATTAGCTATATTGATTCTACCTTACAGAGTTTCATCTTTATAGTTATAAACGAAACATTGTCGAAAGTCTAAACTAAGTACGTGTATTGTAAATTGTAAATACAGAGCTACAACAAAATAAACTGCAGGAATTAATAACCATTTCTCGTTACTTATACCTACACTTACAAGTTATAGAAAGAAAATTACTACGAAATATTACATCACGCCTATAATATTCTACATTTTGTTTTACTGACTATAACAGAATGAATAAACTGATACAATCGAGTCAGACGGACATCTTTTAAAACTTATTAAAGATATCTCTTGATTTCATCGTATACCCATAAATAGTGAATAGGGCATATTGGGTATTAAACCCGGATACTTTATACTAGACTCCATTTATTTATTACGGCACAGTTTGATATTAATGTCTGCCTGTTAACATGCATCGAATGCTGATGCATGAATTCGCATCATGCGGTATAATTATCTCGAATTTCTGCGCAAGGAATACAACATTTTCATTTATGGCGCTAATTTGCATGCATTATGATTGCGTCGCATTCGTATAGTTGTTATGTATGTACAACGTGAGGAAATTGGATATAACGCATTCATAAACCCGTATGTTAAACATGATCTATTGACTTTCATCACGTATCAAATATCGAACGAGCTGAATGAATGAAGAGTGTACGCGTCTATTAATAATGCCCCGCGCTGCCAAGTTATTATTAAGCACTAATCAAATTTACCATAATGATAGCGTGTTATTTTTGCAAAACTGGCTGCCATTCGCTTAGCGCATGTTCGAAGTCGTCCAATATAATTAGACGAAACTTGACACTCGAGTTTCTTATCAGGCATCAAAGATAATATTTCTCAGTAAATTGCAAGGCATAAAGTTATACCGAGAGTATTTCACTTTAATACAAAAATTTAGCAGCACTTTAGAACTTGGATTAAAGATCATTACAATAAGTAGTACTTTTATCTGTATTCTAATTAAAAGATATGAAAATGCATTATAAAATATAATGACAAAAATATAAATATTATACTTCAGTATTCAAGATGAATTATGTAAAGTTTCGTTATAATGCAAAGATGGGATTTGCAAATATAAGCAGATAAATAAATTTTGTAACTACATGAATCACTTTTATAACACTTCAAGTACTTATATAAAAAATTTAAATTTTTATTATTTTTTAAAATTTTATTCTTATAACAATAAAAAATAATAAATAATTAAATAGATTATAAAAATATGTTGTTCAATAAAAGTAGAATGTTAAAAACATAACTTTCGCATGTATATACCTATACAGTTTGTTGAATGTATAAAATACTCTAATGCATCCTCAACTTAAAGGGGACATCAGGATCAATATTGATCGCGTTTTTCTGGAATTAATTCCCTTCTTTTTCCGTAGATTTCAACGTGCGTCTAGCCTAATTGATTCGTGACATCATATCACGAATTGGGAAACATGTACGGCATATTACAATGGCTCGATCATGGCTAGGATGCTTGTTCGGCATTTTAGTACCATCCGTGGTTTTTTACTTGTACCTGCTGTTGAACGGTAATTGCGACATCGTTACATTGATTTTTCTTTAGCACTGAAAAGCATCAGAGAACGTTGTTTCCAGTTCCCACCGTGGAGATAGGCAAATCGAGCGTCGGAGGGAAGTGGCGATCGTTATCGGCGGGGGTGGAGAGATCGAATTTGCGGGCGGAAGATCGCTCTCCCGAACGGTCGCAGTTAAAAAACAATTTCGAGGTAAACGCTCGTAAACCTTATACTTTCATCAGTGGCCGTCGTACATACCGGCAAGTGATGTTCTACATTTTCAAGGTGAAATGCGATACGATACACGTAGCCATGGTGTGCGCCGGATACAATTCAACCTTCGCTCTCGTAACCGTGGTGAAGTCCATTCTGTTTTATCGCACGAATCCGTTGCATTTTCATTTGCTCGTCGACGAAATTGCGAGGAAAACGCTTTCGACCCTGTTCCGAACGTGGGATTTGCCACATGGTTTGTACGCTTTTACGACAGAGCACGCACTACCCCTTTGTGACGCGTACGGCAGCAGAGGAACCTAATTTTTATCCACGTCTGTGTTAACATGGCGTACAATGTATAAAAAAAATAAAAATAGAGAAAAAAGTTACCTTTCCAACGTAAATATAAAATATATTTATATTTAACTTTAAATGTGTTAAATTAAGTTAAATTTGTTAAATTTTCTAATATAGGCGTGTACTTCAAGTGTCATTAAAATTGAAATTTTTAAAAGAAGTAGAGAAAATAGTTTTTTTCATATAATATATTCTAGATACTTTTATATATATCAGATAGATGCGTGTCAAACGAAATCCCCCGCGCGAGAGATACTTTATTTATTTATTTATTTTTTACCTCTAATCGCTCGAAGGAATTATATTTTAGTAAATGTAACGTTCTACGAGGCTGAGATCTGGGTGCCAAGAGTCTCGTGGATACCGAACAAGCACTATTCGGGGGTGTATGGTCTCCTGAAGTTGATACTGCCGGATGCGATGCGAGAGGACAAAGTGCTCGTGCTGGACACGGACGTAACCATTCTGACTGACATGCATCCATTGTGGAAGATGTTCGAGAGATTCTCGGTTGGCCAGGCCCTGGGCTTGGTCGAGAACCAGAGTAATTGGTATGTGAAGGCATTGTCGTACGGCCAGCGGCCGTGGCCGGCTCTAGGCCGTGGTTTCAACACCGGTGTAATGCTGATGCACCTGCGACGTTTACGGGACAGAAAGTTCTCGAGATCCTGGGAAAGCGTGACGAAACGCGTGTTGGGACACATACCGGAGACAAGTCTGGCCGATCAGGACGTGATAAACGCGGTGATCAATGAGCAGTCGAATATCGTATACAAAATAGAATGTACCTGGAATATACAGCTGAGCGATCACACGCTAAGTGACACATGCTATCGCGACACAAATCGCATAAACGTACGTCCCGTACATTGTAGTTTCGATTGTACCGTTGTCGCGGGAATGGAAATCGATCGACTTTTGACCGAGCGCGTCCGTTTTATTTTTAGATTCTCCATTGGAATTCCCCGCGAAAGCAAGACGTTCATAATAAGCACGTTAACGAGTTTCGAAAATTGCACCGGGTCTTCCTCGAAATGGATGGCAATCTGTTGCGAAAGCGCTTGTTTGGCTGTGACAAGCACGAGAGCACACTTCCAGTGAGTTAAGAGAGAGAGAGAGAGAGAGAGAGAGAGAG
>NW_017280248.1:14075-36510 GCF_001594065.2 Cyphomyrmex costatus | reverse complement strand
AGAGAGAGAGAGAGAGAGAGAGAGAGAGAGAGAGAGAGAGAGAGTCTATAAAATTGCTTGATACCTTAAGGGAAAGTTGCTGAATGCTTACCAGTCGCCTAAGTCGTATCTGTGGGTCTTGTAAATCGCGCATACTTCTTTTTTTTTTTAATATCGAATTTAATAAATGAATGAAAATAATTAAAAATACAAGATTAATAATTCTATCGCTGTTAGAAGAATTTAAATTAATTTGTTATAGCTGAAAAGTAAATATATAATAACAGATGCCTGAAAGATCAAGCTACAATCTTCAAAATTTGTTTGAATACAAATCAGTATCAAATGGGGGGGAAATATAATAAAAAATAATTTAATAAGTAAGTGGTACACTTTTTAGCAACTCTCTCTTATTAATATGACTGTAATGGCTCTCATTGCATGCGCGTTTTTTGTTTTTTAGTACAACGAATCGAATCCGTGTCGAGAATTCGAGAAGGGCGCTACCATTTTATATCGCACGCATCCTTTTCTTCTCGAATACGAATATAATGTGTATTCGCCAACGGATGTTGCTTTAGTCACTCAGTGTAGCATCGAAAGGATACCGTTGTTGGAAGCGTTATCGAAACACTGGCCGGGGACTATAAGCGTCGCGCTTTACTTGACCGATGCAGAGGTTCAGAATTTCCTAGATTTTGTGCGAGGCTCCATGGATTTGCGGACGAGAAGGAACATAGCTTATCATGTTGTGTACAAAGACGGGGTGCGTTGTTTTTGCGCTCCTAAAAAGCGACAGTAAATTTGTAGTTTAGAAAAAACATCGCAGAGTAAAAGGAATGCAACTTTTTAATTATAGCTTTTGTGGCCGTAAGAGTATAAAGCACCTTCAATTTATTACATTTTCTTGGGAAAGGCGATAATAAAATCCAAAGAAAAACGTAACAAGAGATTAAAATTATTATAGAAAATTGTAAAACAGTAAAATATTAAAATTATTGTAACGAAAATAAATACTATTTTATTTTCAATACAATTGTCTTTTAATTTATCATTTGTTAAATATAGAATGTTTACACCAATTTGTGAGAGTGCTTTATACTTTTGGTCAAAACTGTATAATTTTCAGGATATATGAAGAATTAAAGATAACATATTTTTCATAAAATTATATTTTTTAATATGATATGCTGTTAAATATAAAATTTATGTTACGTTGTATTATATATTTCTAGATGTAAACTCAATATACTCGATTTCTCTTTTTATCTGAATTATTACTTTTCATTTAGGATCTTTATCCTATCAACTATTTAAGAAACACTGCAATATCATACGTACCAACTCCATTCGTTTTCCAACTTGACGTTGACTTCCTTCCGCAATTTGGGTTATATGAAAATATCATGAACTATATTAACCGATTGAATATCAACGAATCGGATAAAGTAGCTCTAATCGTGCCAGCATTTGAAACTGAACGCTATAGGTAATTAATCGTTTTCGTAATATCGAAATAAATTATTTTATCAAGAAAAATCGCCTTACACACACAGGTTTACATTTCCCGCCAACAAAGATGAACTACTGAAGTTTCTTAAACGCGGTATCTTGTACACGTTCCGTTATCATGTCTGGACACAAGGACACGCTGCCACAAATTACAGCTTTTGGCGAAACAGTACGGAGCCTTACCAAGTGCGTGCGAGATCCGTAATTACAAAAATTGCCAGTGATACCGGGTTTGGGAGCACCCTATATATTATTAGATACTTTGTTAAAGATAAATAATACAGAACCACAAAAGTTTTGAGGGAAACACGAACCATATTAAAATATCCATTTCTGAAGTTAAATAAAATTTCCGACTCACGTAAATAGCCTATCTGTTAACACAATAATGGTTACACAGATTTCCATCCTTGATTATCTAAAAAACTGGACATGATAGAGCAAAACGCGTTACAAATTCAGATTTAGCGACCTGTAGCGATATATAAGAAATATATATTCTATGTGGTTTGTTTTCCTCCAAAGATGTTTTGTAGTATACAGACTATGTAAGAAAAATAATGAATACATAAACGAATCGTTGTAGGTTTCATGGGAGCCAGATTTCGAACCTTACATAATAGTTTCAAAAACAGCTCCGCGATACGATACCCGATTTGTCGGATTTGGTTGGAATAAAGTTTCTTACGTGACCCATTTAACAGCGTTAGATTACAAGTAAGACGCAGTAATTTTATTCATTTAAATAATGAAATATCTGCCCGAATCTAATATAGCGCACGATTGAAATTGAAAACTGAAATTTTACAGATATATCGTTTTACCAGATACTTTTATCATTCATCGACCTCATGCACCTAGTTTAGACATCGGCAAATTTAGAACTGATACTGTTTATAGAAGGTAATGTAACATATAGCTATATTCTATAGGATAGCTTTTATTAAAAAATTTGCTAGAATTTTGTAACATTACGTTATGAAGAAGCTAGCTAAGGTGTCGATTTGTTGTACAATAATCTTTTTTGAATTTCTACTTATTTTACAGATGTCTAAAAAAATTGAAGGATGCATTTGTCGAAGAGCTGGTGGCAAAATATGGTGAGACTGCACTATCGAAACTAAAGAAAGAGACCAAAGAAGAGAAAATTTAAGAAATTATATAATTTTAACTTTTAAAAATATATAATATTGATAAGAGTTTATTATATTTTTACTGCAAATTTTAGAATTATGAAAATCTGTGTATTTTAACTATTTTCTTAACAAAAATGTACCGTCTTTTAAATAAAACCTGCGTTATTTATTTATCAGTCCCAAATAACGGTAACAGAAATATCTGAAAAACAGGTAAAAATGGATCAGATTTGGGATCGGGAGAAATATTTATTAAAATTTAACCCATATATTTAGTGGAGTGTACAGAGTGGTGCTTTCAGTACATTATTGTAATATTACAATCACACTAAATATTTCATTTATAAAATATGTATAATATTTACAGCGCCAGTATGTTAATACATTGTACATACATATAAACCATAATCTCGGCCGAAAGTTTATATTTGAACCATTGAAAACTGAGACGTTCATTACAAGGCAAAATATCCTTTTTTATAAATAATTACAGTAATGACGACAATAATAGCGACATTAATAACTACATATCGTAAATATAATAATCATAGTAATACCTTAAAAATTATAGTAATATTAAAACATAGTATATATAATGGTAATAGAAAATTAATATAAAAGTAATAAACATACAAATACTAAAAATACATTAGTAGGAATAACGGTAAAAATATTTCGTTAACACAATAAAATTTTTCGTCGATCATCGATATTTTTACCGCACGTAGAACCTGGCAAAAACGCGGATGTTACACTTCGGATTAAGATTATTATCTACAACATACGACACGCATATATAAATCATTTACATTCACATTATCATTCCGACTTACATATCTCGATAAAAACATTTTCCCATCTTCTTAATTCACAATCTCACAATACTCTCCGTCCGGGATACGAAATTGCGTCAATAAAATGGTATGTATTTTTCTTTTTGATTCGTGATTCATGACGATTCAGAGAAACACTCGTTAAGCACGAGTTAGCTGGTTGTGATCCTTACACGACATTGTCAAGTTCGACATGTGTGTCAACAAAATTATTATGCATATTTAGCGACGTATTTACGTCTTTTTGCAATACTTTGTTATTTTACGTACACGTTACATTCTTCCTTCATTGAAATTTAGCGCCATTAGGTGCGGCAATTAGGCAGTTTTAACAATTGTTTATGCATTAGGCAAAGGGCTTATCAATTAAACAACGATTGTTCTGTAACAAGTAATAATAGATAGAAGCAAACGAACACAGTTCAGTTGGCTTCGATCGATGTTAATCAATAATAATTGTTTACACATAAGTTTTACTATACAAATATTATATATGTGTGGATTAACAAATTATATCTCTTAAAAAGGAACAATTTTACGTAACATGTTTCGTATCAAAATTAACTTAAATAAAATTCATGATGGCTGCATTGTTTCATATAAATGCAATTCTACCGACAGAAATAACGAGAAAAGATTTATTCATAAAGTACGTAAAACCAAGATATTGCCCTAACCCTAAGATTGTCAGTCTTAAGAGAGACGAGAATAATTAAGTCATTTACGGAATACTTAATGTGTTATAAAAAATAATGTAAATTTGTTTATGTACGTGTAAAAAAAATCCAGCTTACAGATACAAGGAATTCACAATAATAACTGAAATATCTGTTCTGACCATTTCTACGTTCTTGTGTGTCAGGAATGCATATAAAGATGCGTATAATCTAAAGAATTTATGTCTTTTCTAAATGTCTTCCTATTTAAAGAAACAAAACTGCGGTCAGAACTTGCTAGAATATGCGTAACCATTTTATATGCTGTAATTGCATAGTACAAAATTATATTCCACAGAATGTTGTAATAATTGCAAAATGCTAAGTATTTGGCGTAATACGTTTCAAGTCTGTATGAATTTTCACTGAACTATGCTCTATAAAACGCACGCGTCTTGTAAAAAGTGTTTTAATAAGATCCAGAAATATTGTAATTGCTCGGAAGATTGGACCAATCTACTTGGTTGGACGGTACCTTCGATTGACCGCTCATTGGCAGAAAATGAAACGTCAGCGTCATATCGTAAATTTAATACGTTCGTATTTATCATTTTCCATATGAGCAAACATTTATATAATACGTAAAAAATAGAAAATAAAAATTCGAAATTGATTTTATAATTATTCAAGGTATTTAATAACTTTAATAATCAATATTTTCATTAAAGTCATACAACCAATCTAAATTGTAAAAGCATTTATAATAAAATTTAATAACCAATGATATTAAAATCATATAAATGATAATGATATGCGTGATATTTGCGAATATATTAAAATTGTTGAAATGACGCCAACGCTATTAATTTCGACAAAAATTTTGACCGAGTTCAAGCTCCTCTCTGTGTAGTGCGTATAAATGGGAGCCTAAATGAGCTTGCTTGTACTAGTCGAATTACCCTATTTTAATGTAAATTACTGTAACACTTCACGAGCACGTACAAATCGAAGAGTATTGGAAGCGAGGAGTGTGCGTGCACGATATTTGAAATATCACGCAAACGACATTGCGTTGTAGTTGGCAGTTGGATAGGTAATTGAGCGCTGAGAATTTCCGATATAACATCACGATATGAAAGTGTTTAATGACGTCGGTTCTCATTCGTGTGAAATTGCGTTTTTAATTTTGTCCCCGATAATGTATTAGTTCTAGCAATATATCCTTTCTACACTATCAATAAACAGAAATATAATACATATGTTGGAACGTATGTAATTACAGTCGAACACAAAATTCTTCAACAAACGAAAACGAGAATATCTTCAATAGACCGAGAATAATTTAAAATAGTCTACTGAAATTTTATCCTATGTATAAAAATAAAAAGAATAGTAGAGATAGAACGTTCAATTGCTTCGGTGATATTTAAGAGTTTTATTTGAAGACCTCGGTTATTCCTCGAATAGAAATAAAAGCTTGTTTAAATCTCGATTACTTCGTTGTTAAGAATTAATGAGTTTCTCGTTATAAGAACGAGAGAAAGAGAGTGCTACGTACAAAAGTGCGGTAGGAAAAATAAACCAGATCGGTATTATTCGGTTCCGTGATCGATCAGTACCGAATATTCGCGGAGTAGGACGCATAAGTGAAGCGATTTCGCAATCGCAGTTCAGAATACACGCGACGACAATCAATAAATTATCTCCGATGCCAGGGTATGACGTACGTACATTCGCTTCGTTAACTATCGGATGCGCGCAGCACTTTCCCACAGTGTTACATGGAACGTGCGTGGATCTCACGTTATCCCCATCGAATGTATCCGAGGGTGCGGTATCGACAAATGGAAATCGATCTTCCGGAATAATCGGCCGAGTGAGACGTCGGAACGTGGAGAAAGGCGCGATGCAAAATACAAAATTACAAAAATATACTCGAGGCGTCGGTAACGACCGGACCCGTGCCGTGCGGGTTTCCATTTGTGTATCATTTACAATATGAACAGCATGTACGGATAGGGTGCAATTGAGAGAAGGGAAAAGAGAGAGAGATAGAGGGGGTGTATGTACATAGCACGGCACGGAGGTCGCGCTGGGCGAGCCGCGACTTTGCTAGGCCGCTTAAAATACTGTTCTCCGATGTTCTCCGATCATGCGAGCTCGATTTTTCACGTATACGCTCGTCGAAAGCGCGATTTCCTTCTCATTTGCACGACACGTTCGGGCTGTTGAGCGGAATAGCGGTACAAGTCTACGTGTAAGAAGAGAGAAACACAATGAACCGACGCGTTCCGCGTGCATTGATTCGACGATTCGGAGTGAAGAAACGGAGAGAGAAAAATCGTCGTGGTTGGAAAAATCGGTTGGCACTTGCCTACAAGAAACCGGAAACGTTTCTCAGGTTGTCGCGGTGCATCGCGACTGAACATTTTTCTCGCACGAGAGTTAGACGGTAACACTCCGCAATAAGTCGTCGAGCTCGTCGATCGCATGGCGAAAAATCGAGGTGACACGACCGCGCCGCTATTTTCTCCGCCGTGTCTCACCCGGACGGCTGTCAAGTTTGCGCTCGAGCCGTAGCCATCGGGCGCTTAATACTGTTTGGCGTAATCCGGGCACGAAAAGCTCGGTTGTTTTGGATGCTTCTTGGCGATCGTTGCACTTTATGCGTCCTATGAATCGATTTCAAAATCAAAGAATCATCAAGAGGTGCGAAATAAAATAAAATATTAAATTATATTATATATTCGTATCGTGATCCGAATAACATGTAACATCTTAAAAGGAGAGACTTCGATCGACAAAATCACAGGATGTGTGTGTGTGCAAAATAATATACATTGAAATGTTTTTTTTTTTTTTATTCTAAACGGCGTTTATCTTAACCCTCCAAAATTTATACCAAAATCAGTAACAATTACTGCTGAATCTGTGAGACTTATTTATCTTAAATTAAAAAAAAATTAATTAATTTCAAGAAAACAAAATGATGTAAAAAATAAATAACCACTCTGTAAACACTAACTAAAATCATTATTACAATTTCATATTCTGCAACTATTATAATAAATTCACTCAACAATTACGTATAATATTATATTTGTATTGTTGAGTGTGAAAAACATCAATATTATATAGACTATTAATCGGTGTTTATTGGATAAATATATTTTAATAAAAATAATCCACATTTGCATATGTAACATAAAGAAAATTTAATTGTTTTACATTTTTGACAAAAAGATTTACAATTGAGTAGCTCTCTTCAATAGGTCTATCGTCAGCGGAGATACAATCGAATAGATTCAGTAGACTGACGTTTGGAGGGTTAAGGAAATCTTTATTTTAATCTGCGTTCGCGCGTGAAATACCGAGGTATTTAATAAATCGAAACTTCTCGTGGGTAAAAAAAAAAAAGAGCTTTTACAGTCGACATAAAGTGTCTCTTCCCAATATATATATCACGATTGATGCATTTATAGAGCAGGATCCGTTGTGTTTTACCTGAACAGCGCTGATCCGGGTCGCCGCAGAGTTCGGAAGACAAGGGTATATGGGATTGATCGAGAGCCCTTTGAATTCAAGCGTCGTTCAACGGTAAGGCAAGTTCGCGTGGGACTCATTCGAAATACGTTTCCTCGATCACTTGGCGCTTCGCCGCGGAAACCGCGGCCGCGCGCAATCGCAACAAGTTGTATACAATCGCGTCCGAAATCCCTGCTAAAGCTAGAGAAAGGGAAACGTTAATCTTCCCAGATAAAAAAGGTAACAAAAGCATAAAGAGTGGATGGCTCGCCGACGATAAATTCGCAGTTAAAGAACGTTCTCTACCTACCCTTACCTCCGGTGAAATATCGCCAACTGGCGTGGCGGCTCCTCATGTGTATGTGTGTATGTGTATATGTGTATGTGGTAAGCGAACGTAAAGCACTCCTTATCACGATGTATCGCAGCCAGATGTTTCGCGCAAGAACGGAACTGGCGAATCGACAGCGTTAACCATCAGCGCCGAGGATAATGCAAGCACCGCAAAGAGGGACCACTTGTATGTACTCGTATCACGGAAATCGCATCGCGATAAGAGGAGGAAAAAAGAGAGGCGAACTCGAATGAGTTCGAAGAGGCATTAACTTCAACGCGAAAGAAAAACGCGTTGCCGGCTGTGCGCGTGACAAGCTCCGCGCTTCGACGAGTCACATGTTTTCCAGTTTCAAGGAGAGACGATTTATCGGCCATCAGGTATTCGGGACCATAAGTCCGTACGCGTTCGCTGGTTGCAATGATATATAGCTCGCATGGACGTTCTACTTTACGATATATTGTCGTCGACGGTAGAATTGTAGCGATCGAACGTATCTCAAAATGGGGACGCGATGAATTCTGTTCCACACTTCGCGTTTACAACACGTCGTAATATCGTCATCTTTTTAAATCATGTCCGTCTAACAAATTCGTCCGCGTTACGTTAATCGGCGTTGTCCTTTTGATTACTTGAAATCGTACGAGAGCTGGTCAATAATTTTTACGCGCGCATTCGGATATTATGCGCGATATGCCGCAGTTGTTAACAATCAAGCTGTAATTGTTGCTAATTGGAACGCATCGCGCGTAACGTTCAATTAATTTGAAGTTCCGAAGTGAATTTGGATCGGTACAGGAGTACATATATACATTATAAACTGGTCTTTTTTTGGTGTTATCCATGGTTAGCACGATGATAGCGAAAACCAATCAGGCAGCGACATCAAATTGGTCTCGCTTACAAAACACGCTGTTATTTATTTTCGACCATTCGGTTCATCATTCTGACGATAATAAATTACACGAATTTCAAAGATCATGGTATTCGTGCAATTAGCAACAAACGTCACTTACATATTTATACTGTACAAGTGTACACCATTTTATCGTACGTTGCAATACGATATCTGTTTTTATAATTTTAAACACGCGTCGAGTGTTATCGCAACACTTACATCTATTATAGATTTACAATCGCTGTAATAGATTATTATCCATTTAACGTAATATAAAGTGGCACCGTTACATAGGTAGGGCATTCCGTATCCCATACAGCACAGAGAATTCTAGCAACGTTGTAGCATTATCGCAGAAATATCGTAGTATCATTGCCACATTGCTGCAATGTTACCGGAATGCTCTGAGTAGTTATTATATAACTTTTTCGTTAAAGCGGAAATATGAAAAGTGAAAAATTTGCACTTTTCACGTTTCCGTCTTACGAAAAAAGATATACACTACTCTGTGCTATAAGGGACTAGTATCAACGATATTTGCGAGATACCGATAATCAATTTGCCGCTGTAATCATTACAGCGAACATGCACCTGTCGATGATTTAAAAGATACAAACATCGCTGAGACGAGAATACCTCTACGGGTACGAGTATGGTCTAACGATGCGCTTACGGAAGGAGAAGGGACACAGATCACTACGCCATTTTCGGCGTAAGCTTAGCACGAGAGTTCGTGTTGCTTGCGAATGCAACGAGTCTTGCTATGATTTCATACGTTGGAATTTCAATGTCAAAAAGAAAACGCGATAGGTGTATAACAGCTAGATAAATTCTTAACAATGTTAAATTCTCATCATGTTTACCGCATAAATGTAACATGTGCAAAACGTTGCCTTGCCTGAATCTTAACACTTCCATTTATACACGCGAATCGCACCGTTACGATCGCGATTTCCCATTGCGGGAATTTAACACGAATAGAAGACGAATTCACTGGTATCGCGGAATGATTCGCGTTCAGTACTTCAAGTTGCTTCGTGCTTCGCGTAAATTTCACACAAAACGCGAATAGGTTTCGCCTTATCGACTAATACCGGCAGCAATGTCCGTCTTATTCATATTTATCACGTTATTACCTTACGGCGCGTGGCGAGCGTCAAATAAAACGCTAAAGGAACCTGATAAAAAAAAAAGGAAAAAAAAAAGAGAAAAAGATACATAGGAGGAGACGAGGGACAAGGAAGGATCCTTTGAACGATCGGATCGTTCGGAAAATAATTCATGCAGATCACGGTTTGTTGGTTTCGGATACTCCGGGTGCTCCGTAACGTTCAATAAATAACTTACAAGATAACTTACAGGAAGGGAAAGTTGAGGAACGGGAATATAGGTGACACGAATGTCCGATCGGCGTGTCCTCCTCTAAAATATCATCGTCAGCGATTTCGGCGATCCACCCGTGTCCATCCGTAGATCCTAAAGTCTCCCAGAAGAGTCTCCTCGTTTTGTTTATTCTCTAGACTGCAACTCGCTAAACGGAGTGGAAGTCTCGCGCGTGCGAGACACGCGTCTCGAAAGGCACTACCGGTTTATTGTAAGTGTGGTCACGCACGCCCCATCGTGGCGTACTACGACCAGTCGCTCTCATCGCGGACGATGCTCAAGATATCATACTTCCGTGCCGTCCTCACCCTCGTCCTCGTACAACGTCGGTCCATTGGCGGATTTCTTCTTGGGTTTTGGCGGCGGTCTCGGCGGCACTTTTCTACCAAGGGTGTTGCTAGTGGCTGCCTGTTGCTGCTGTTGCTGCTGCGTGAGTAACAGATGACCGCCGTCCATGCTCTCGTCCGTCAACTTAAGCGGCCATTCAGCTGCACCTTCCGGCGCTACTCGGTCCAATGGATGACTGGTCAAGATATTCGGGGTGCTACGTTGGATCGATCCGTAGTGCGAACCCCCCGGCGTGCCTGGAAGCGGCCGGCCCCTCATGGAGGTTGCTGGTTCCGGACTTTTATTGAGCGACAACATCGAGCTGCCATCCGCCGTAGTGCGAAGTCCTAGATTGTCGTACACAGGCTCGAGGGCGTCGGTGGGCGACGTTGGGGGTGCACTGCTCCAGCTAGGCGCTCGCGGTCGTCGCGGAATCGTCACGTAACCGTGACGAGGTAACACCGGCGCCATCGGTGACGACGACGACGATGATGGTCCGAGACCATACGGTGTCGCGCTACGGCTGTGCGGCAACGTCTTGAAGGCGGCTGGGTGATACTGGCCTGACGGCGGTGAGCCGTACGATGAGGCCGTCGCAACCGTTGTCGCCGCCGCCGCCGCCGGTACTATCATTTGCTGACTAGGCAGACGCGTGCTGTCAGGCGCTGTTGACGCCTGGCTAGTTGGCGATGCGCCGCGACCGCCGGAGAAGGCCAGCAGGTCCGGCGGATATTGTCGGTGGTGGTAACCGGCGCTCCCGCGCGGCAATGTGCCGCCGCCGCCGCCGCCGCCACCGCCAATGCCGCCGCCGTTGCCACCCCCGTCGAGTTCCGGCGTGGCTCGTTCGTGCTCCTTCTCGTCGTCGCCTACGCCGCTGCCTACCCCGCCGACGACACCGCTCCCGACACCGTCAGCTGCGAGAACATGAACAAAAGAGAAGGACGAACGTTAAAAAAGAAAATCTAAGTGAGGTTGAGAAAAAAAAACGGGAAGAAAAAAAAATCGCGCACGTGAGGTCCGCGAGTATAAAAAGACGTACGCGCAAGTGAGAAGATTGCCAGGATGTTTTAGTACGCGTTCTGCGATATTGATATTACCTTCAAACGAGAGTGGACGAATGCTCTTAATCGGATTGGTCGCGATATGATCGTAATTGGAAGAGCGCTTTGTCAATTGAGCTGGAAAATGTAACCGCATTTTCCTGAGTGTCGTCGGTCAAGCGAACGCTTGATCCTACATCGTGTCGCTTTGAAGTTTCCTTAAAACTCGTAAAGTTGACTGAATTTTGCTGCAAGATTCGAATATGACGTTAAAGTCATATATTAATATTTTCTCTACAGTATTCCGGATTCATAGAAATTCGATTGTGTGTTATCACATACGAGTCTCTGCGTGTAACTTCATCGAAAAATATTTCATTAAATAACGACACGCAAGTCTACACACACATGTTGCTCAGCGTACCTTATTGTCGTCATTACTTATAATACAATTATATGTTATAGCGATTTTACTATGCAACTCGTAATCAACGTTCTCGCGTTAGAAGCTAGAAATTCAAATCTCTGTTCTGATCTACAGAAAATATTATTCCTAAAAGGATGATATATCAATGGACGAACACGGATGACGAATGTGTTCGCAGCGCAAATGTTATATTAAGGGGTGCCTGATGTATTATAAGCGTCCCTAACGGATCTTCATTAGTCTCCTAACTGCCACTTGGCGGGCTCTTCTTACCTTAAGATCGATGGCACCTGGTCGGACAATTCTCGCATGATAGTCCGCGCTCGGCACGGAACGAATCGATTTATAATTACACGCACACACATGCATACACGCTGTTTGTACATTATATATAAGCGACATATAGAGGTCGTTTTCATTCCTGCTTGGAGGAAGAATTCTACTCAAACGAAATGACCGATGTTCCGTGATTTGTTAAGGAATCATATCGGGCCATATTCGCCGATGAATTCTGTCGATCTTGAATGAATGTCCGCGAATGCGCGGTTTCGAGGTAAATCGCTTATCGAAATTAATGTAAGATAGTTTCTCGCTAGCACCTAGCCGCGCACTGTTTAGTAATATAGGCTGTGTACTGACCGAAAACCGAGTCGTTGTCGAGCAACGTGCGATTCAGCTCCGTCATCTCCGTACTATGCGATGTCACTGAAGGCGCCTCGTAGCGCCTCGGGGGTTTCACGACCGGGTTAATGGTCGTAATCAGGGATTTCTCCTGTTCGCCGAGACCGTGATGCTCTAGGGACGCCGCTTCGAGGCCTTTCTCGTCATGCCTGGTACGGCGACGACGACAGTAGCACACGCAGAGTACTACTGTGACGATCAGCAGACACAACGCGGTGACACCCAGTCCGATGGCGAGGGGCAAGCTGATGAAGTTCTCCCTGCCGCCCAGAGCATCGCCCATTACGGACAGAGTCACATTTTTCTCCGCTTCGCCGCCTGGACTCTTCGCGCGGCAAATGTAGTCACCTTTGTCGGAAGGCAGCACATCGATGACAGTGAGATTTAACCATTCATGGTTCGATAAGAGTATGTAAGATCTGTCGTTGCTCATGCGTTTTGTGACGTTGCTTAAAACGCGATTACGATGCGTCCATGACAACTGAAATAGACATGTAATGTGAAGTTTCATAGTGCGATGATACAAAAATTTTAAAATAAAATAGCAAGATTAATATTAAATCGCATTTTTTTTCACTACAAACTTTAGATCATCAGGACACTTATTTGATTTCAATTTATAAAATACTAGAATATTGTCATGTGTACGCTTGAAAATACAATTACCTCAGGACGTGGAATTCCCGTTGCCCTGCACGACATTGTCACATCTCCTTTGGCTATCTCGATTTTGTTTGACGGCTCAATGTTGTTGATCTTCGGTCTGCACGCGAAATCATCACTACTAACTTCGTCCCACATCTTGCCGATCATGTGGGACGGTTGCTGGCAAGTGGTTGGCTGTGTGTACAATTTGCGCTGGATCGCCCAGTCGCGGAACTTTTTGAGATGGCAGTTGCAGTTCCATGGATTATTTTGGAGCTCGAGACTGCCGAGCTTGGGCAGACTCTCGAAGCTCTGCAGTTGCAGGGTGCTGAAATTATTCCCGTCCAACGCGAGGGAATGCAAGTTTGGCAAATTGCGAAACGCCTGCTCCTCGATCCGCTCCAACCTATTGTCGGACAACGTGACTTTCTGCAGGAAGGTGAGATTGAAGAACAGACCGTTCTCCAGCATCCTCAATTTGTTCTGATCGAGTAGCAGCACTCGCAACTTTTGAGTTTCGTAAAAGACACTTGGATGTAGATTGCGAATATTATTGCCCGACAAGTCGATCTCGATGATGATCTTCAAGTCGCTGAAAGCGTCCCTGTTAATCGATTCAATGCCGCAATCGCGCAACGCCAGCTTATGCAGATTAACCAGATTGACGCGACTAAACGCATCGCGAACGAGATGAGTTATGCGATTGCCGGTCAAATCGAGACTCTGGATCTCAGGCGAAAGGTCTCCTGGCACCTGCGTGAGGTTCTGCTTAATACACTCGGCGGTCTTCTTACCGGACACCCATTTGCACTTGCACGTCGACGAGCACTGCATCCAGTCCTCCTGGCCTTGACACAGGGCGACCATAAGCGCCACACAAAGCAGCCACCGGCTCGCCGTTCTCGGTACCATCTCGAGGAATCCTGTTAACAGCAGAAACGTGCGCGATGACGTTAGAACGTGACTGTGGTACTGCGACCGCAGAACTTACTTAGCCGAGCGCAGTTGCATGCATGTGAAAGCGGAGTTTCGTCTTTTGGGATGTTCCGTCGGAGAGAAATATGCAACATGTAACTAATGCATTCCGTTCAATATTTATCAACGCGGGCAACTAGCTGCGCGTTTTACGTACATTCACCATTATTGATAGTTGAACGCGGATGTGGATCATTGTTTAATTACACGATCGAATAATCATATTACGTATACGCAGCCGGAATTAATTATTACTAAATAATACGCGGTGCTTAATAATTTTGAATAATTTGTATGTCATACAAATATCCCATACGCTATTTGACACTTTTAGTTAATGTACGTTGAGATAATTGTGCATGACTGTCCCTGAACAAATTACCCGATATACGATTTCGCTATGATAAATGCCATCATATAAAATATACTTGTCGTTTTTCCCGCGCTCCCAGCACTTCTCTATCTAACCATTTGCTAGAGATGTGCGAAATCGAATCGAATCAGATAAAGTTCGATTTGATTTGAATTAGAATTGCTATAATTCACGAACACGAACTATTAGAAAATTTCGAATTTAAGAGGTTTGGAATAAGAATCATTGCCTATATTGACAGTTTTATATTTACCGCTATTTTTTACAACAATATCTGTCACTTGCGTGAATAGCGCAAAGTTATTTTGTGGCTCGATGTACAACAACACTCAACTCGACTTTCCATGTTATCGGACAAGTCTAGCTATGTCTAAGGCAGTTTGGAGACCTCCGGGATTTTCTTCGCGTTTCCCCGGCCACTCTGTCTTCCTCCCCCTTACTTACATTCCCACGAGCCTGTCTTTCCTTTATTTTTGTTAGTCAACGCCGCTAATCTCAGAGCAGGACGGAATACCTTGCCGAGAACTGTTGGCAATTTAGCTTAATACCATTACAACATCGCGTTCTGCGATGCCGGCGTCGTGTCGACGCGTCGCCGAAGTTAAATTAATACAGCACAACAACTAAAACAAGCTTCACCCCTGTTATTATCGCCGTGGAGTCCGAGATTATGCATCAAATTAGCCTTTCCGCCGACGGGTGGCGAGTACAATTCCGGATCTTCCTATCGGTTGAAATTCGGTAAGAGGAAAGTGCCTATAAATTACAACATTCCGATGAAAGAATCTATACATCTCGAAACAACATTTCGAAATGATTTACTAGAACGCGATTTTAATTTCGTGCATTTAATCCAACTATTTTATGTATAACGACACCTTTTAACTCCTTATGTGGAGCATAGGACGTCTATAGACCTCTTTTGTCCGAGGCCTATATTCGTTTCTCGAATCAAATAGTTTTTCTGATTTGTGGGTGATTGGTCCACAGAATCCTACCTCAGTTAGATATTAGAGACAAATATCTACTGATATGTATACTACTGATGTATATTTTATGTATATTATTCCTTAAATTCCGTTTCGTGATAAATACACTTCAAACTTATATCATCCATTTATTTTAAAGTATCAGAAAATGTAATTTTCAAGTTATTATACAGAAAGAATAATTTTGTTGAAGTATGAAAATTATAAATACAGATTTTTTAAATAAATTTGTTGGGTCATAAAAATAACTATGCAGAAAAATAACTATGATGAGCCATGCTGCAAAAAGTTTTGACTTTCTAGTAATCAGGTTGTGCGTCTCCTACATAATTATTTAGAAAATCTATAAAATTATATTCAGTTTCAATTAATTTTTTAGATATTTCCAAAAAATCATCAAAATCGCTACGAATAAAAAATCTTTTTAAAAGTTTTCATTTTTTTAAAAGTCATAACATGAATACGATAAAGATGACACTTGATTATGTTAAGAACATTGTTCTTTTAATTCAAGAGTGATACAACGTATACAATATTATTTTTAAGTTATTACAAAGAATTAGGTAACGATTACTCTATTAATCATCAAAACTGAATTAACTTCACAGTTCATCCATCAAATAGCACTTGTGTACTTCTTAAGGTTTTCAAAGAGATCTTCAACAAGAGTGACACACTTTGAGTTGTACCGTTTTTATAAATAAAAAGGATAGATCTACAGAAACATTTAGAGTTAAGACAGTTTGGTGACCAAAGTTTGAAGAAGAAATTTTATTTTAAATCTAGTTACTTTAATTGATCGCGCGAGATAAATACGAACTATTGGGAATACACATAGACATGTTGAGTTATTTTTAATAAACGTCATTTTTAATAAATACGAGCCAAAACGTAAAGCTATCGATGTAAAAAAAAACTCAATATGGGTAAGATTTCGAACGAGCGACACTTACCAATATTTTACAGTTGATGAAATCTTAGTCGCGTTGAACTTTTTTGCTCCAGAACTCAAATTAGACAGGCCGGATGTAGTCTTCTTGCCAGTTAGTTAATTTTAGTCAATAATTGTCTGTCAAGTAGAAAAATAGTTTTGTCTTCTTTTCCAAGAAAGTCAATTTGTTCAGTTGTGTCACTTTTAGAGTAAGGAAACAATATATATATCCAGTCGAGCGAAATTGGAACGTTCGCGAAAGACCGAAACAGTTAAAAATTAAACATGATTCAATACTCGAGAACACCGTGGTGAGGATCGTTAGCGAGTCACAGTGTGTGTAATAATTGAAATCGCGTAACTTGTCCATTTCGAAGCGTACAAAAGCAAACTATGCGTCATTGTGGATTAACATCGTGGGAAAACAGAGAGAAATTCGCCAAAGATCGCGGCTGAATTCCAGCGGGAAAACCGTTCCGCTGGGAACCGTGCTCGCCGTAGTAGATTTCCGCCAACTTTTCGCGTACACATTCGCCTTTTTCGCGCGACGTCGGAACTTTTTGAAGTCTCTGTCCGCAAGGACGCCTGCGGTCGCTACACTTCCCCATAGCCCCGAGATTTGATTGTCGTGGCCGCGACAAAGTACAGTTCTTTCGAGCTCGATCGGTCCTGCCTGCCACGCGGTCAAAATACAACACACATACGTACTGAGAGTATTACCTTCTAAAACTGCCATGCACATTTCAGCCCCTTTTCCCTTTGCCCACGTGTCACTTTAGATCTGAAGCTGAAACAGTGCTCTTTGAACCGCGGCATGCTGCTCGGCATGTGTACGGCTTATGAGAGACACGGAGAGCGTTTTCTCTCTCTTCTATGAAATATATTCCGAAGGAAAGGCACGTACGTGCGCGGAGAGTTAATATTACACGGACAAAACGACGAGAGAAACGCTAAAAGATGATACTCGTGTGAGACATCGCGTATGCGTTGAGCTTCGATTCGTATATCCATCCCGCTGTTCCGTCTCGCTGCTTCCGATGGCGAAGCGGCTTCACGACGATGGTCCTGTCCCCTCGATCCTAGTCACATCGATCGACCACATTTGACTTGTAAATAACTGAGCCAACGAGGATACGGGGAAAGTGAGGAGCTTGTATACGGACTGGAGCGGCTTTTAGCCTGAATGAATGATGGACGAATGAGACGAGTGTGTCCTTTGGCCGACACGCGTGTACCGTGCCGGAAGGAACCTCCTACCGCATGCAGTCGTGTCGTGGGACGCGGAAACGCAAAAGTTGTTCAACGTGAACGTGTGCGTGTCTAGTACGTTCGCGTGCTACGCAGAAAAACATCAGGCGAGAACAAGAGAAAGGGTGATAGAGAGAGAGAGACAGGAGTGGGCGGTCAACTTTCCGTATAGGGCGGAATTTCAAATTCGAACACCCTCTATCAATCAAGAGCGTTCCGTTACCGGAGAGTACGGCAAGTATGCCCTGTTGCTCCTACACAAATTTCATCAATCATGTGAGCCAACACACCGGAGGCGGTGGTTATCCTGCCGGATCTCTCTGCCCGTCCTATATTTTCGCGTATGAAATAAGGTCTCGCGAAACACACCGATGATTGGCGGATGTAACGATCGGTATGACGAGTAGGTGGGTGGATATCGCGATGCTTATAAATGACTTTCGAAAGCAGTAGTAGCACAACGCAGCTTTCGCCGCGGAAACTACGAGTAAATATGGGATGTTTAGGAAGAAGAAAAGTAAGAAGAATGCTGCTTGTGGAACGCGAGGAGGAAAAGCATCGCGCGAACAAAATATGCCGAGAGGATTTTTTTTTTCATCACGAAGCGATCGCGCAAGTATAAGACGCAGATTACTGTAAGTGATTCGCAGCCATGAGTTTTCGGGAAGTTTGCGCTTCCTACGAAAGTGCTGTAATTTAATTTGTAATTTGCGAGGAAGGAAGAACACGCGCAATGCTTACCAGCTTCTTTGCGGAAACTTTTTCCCAGCAGAAATAAGGATTATTGAACGACGGCGACCGGCCGCGCGTGGCCGTCTTCCGAGAATATCAAAGAAGTTATGGCAGACGGATTTATACGTGTTATATGTACTTTGAGATAACGCTTGAATTGAGGAACTGAACGTGGACTTTGATGAAAAAACGCTCATGTATAGGGCGCTCCATTGAAACTTCTCAGAGATTCAGTGTCTCGTCGTTACTTAAACGTAATAACGAAATATCGCGAGCAACTTTTTGTTAAATTACCTGGTCGTGATACAAATGGCCATGAGGCGAAAAGGAGAATCTCGTTTTCGATGCAATCGCGCCGTACAAAGTGAGTTTAAAGTTATTATTGTGACCTCTGGCTTGACTTAGTTACGGAAACATTGTCTAACTAACTAAGAATCCTTGTCTCGCGGTTTACACGTTATTTCACAAATGCGTTTTACGCCGGATTGTGTTCTGAATACTTTGATTCCTTATAATTTAGAGATTTTATTGCAAAAATGCAGGGAATATATGTATACTATTAATTTAATCATAAATTATTTAAGTATAAAGATTTTTTTTTAATTAATTGCCATAATATGCATAATAAAAAATTGCACTCTTTTTTCTATCTTTGTAGTTTTAAAATATATATCATGCAATTAATATTATATATGTAAAGCAAAAAATGTACACGTAACAAAAATTATATAATATACATATATCTATATAAAATCTTTGTTATGTAAAAATTTTTCTTATTTTACATATACAATATATTATTAGCTGTGATAACCAGAATTTTAATAGATATGGTCAGAATATTTTGGTTCGTCCATTTTTAATCAGTTTTTCTCAGTGCGACATGAAAATTTAATTGTAAAATTGCTTCTCTCTATTTTCTGTTATTTGAAGACGAAGATGTGACTATTTCTAGCTTCAGATTAGGAAATTCAATCAAAGCGAGTGATATTGTATGACAGATTGCTAGATATCGTCTGGAGTCAATCGAGAGTTTGCAATTCAGCGAGAGCAAATAATGCGACTTCAATATGCTTCTGTCTGAAATCAGGTTTATTTATTCGACTAATCCTAATTTCATCGTGCAAAATGACATGCATTAAACAGGTTGCAGAGATCCGCGCGTTCGATAAATATTGACCAGACGTTGAGACCAGACGTCGCGTCGTATGAATTATGCTGCGCGTATCGATGCGACGACGCGATAATTGCATGCGATGATATAATAATATACGATATAATAGCGCACGATATAACAACGTTTTATTAGAGACAGCTTTGACAGCGGCTATTATAATCAATTTGCACAAGAAGAAGCGAACGAGTTTAGTCAATCGTACCACTGCCTGGAATGGTTCCGGCGGAAAGCGCGTTTTCCGTGAATTATCGAGGGGGTGCTGTTTTCATTACATCGGGTCACCGCGCAACGATGGGGGCACCATCGTAATCGACTTTCTAATTATAAACGCGGCGCTCGCTGGCGCTCTCGGATAGGGCGCGTGAACTCTCGACCGAGGTCACTTTTTCCCGATAAGTCGTTAATAGTTAATTAGCGGAGAATAAGGACGGAGTCGTTAGCCCGTTCCATCATTGACTACCGGGTAGGCACCAGAATCGCGCAAACGAATTAGTCCTAATTTATCTTCGATTTTCTTTTTGCATCACTGTTAAGAATTCGAATATATCATGTGTGCCCATCATACTCGACATATGAAAATAATTTTAATCGTTCGAGATACATATATTACAAACATTCGTAAAACGTGGAAGAAAATATTTAATAAATTCTGAAATCGCGCTTATATAACGTCCGTTATACATATCAGAAAGTTCATTGTAGATCGTACTTATCAGTTACAGAAACAATTAGAACCATAATAACATAATTTAATAAGTGAACAAATAACATGAAAATAATATATTTTAAAAGCTAAACTCTAAAATGAATAAAATACGTGTTAATTCAACATATCGTAAATGTTAATTTTATTTTACAAAACGTGCCTTTGTGTCAGTATTATATTTGTTGTGTTAAGTTTTTTACACAGTATTGTGTCCTTTTATAACATATTATCACACATATTTTTAATGTTAAATTAACACAAAATTTTAGTAGATTTTTTGGGAAACGTGAAATGTGTTAAATATTGCAGCAATTTTCAAACTGTGTACATATAATCTATAGCTAATGCTAAGTTTTGTCTGATCTCTTGATATATGAACTCTCGTATCAAAATTAAGGAATTCTTGAATCTTTATATGTATAAGCTCATAATTCGGAGAAACGTAACGACGGTTACTCACGCTTCTTCAGAAGATGCAGCGAATTTATACATATAAATACTTCGTAAATACAACGTTATTCACGTTGAAACGATCGCGTGCTTGCAGATGTAATATCTCGTGTTCTTTGCAACGGGGTAACTTTCTCTATAAGCGGCGAAACGTAACGCAAGTCGAAGACGCGAAGCAGAGCATATTTACACAGACGCTAAGTCGATATGCACCTGCCGCATTCACGATCTCGATGACGCGCCTTTGTGTAACTGAATTCCGCATCCTTGCGAATATCTGCTTACCTGTATGTATAATGTACACAGTACGCGTACAGTACAACTGCCACGTTTACGTGGAATATGATTGAAATTATATCTTGCGCAGTCTAGTAGTCATCTACAGAACATACTACTTAATAATGTGCTAAGGGAACAAGACGGAGATGCTGAAAGCTGCACTTTAATTCATGTTGACTTGAAAAAATTTATTCTTTATGAGGTACGCAAAACGCATCCGAGATTAAATGAATTAAAAATTATCGTATTAAACAGATAATGCGATACCCGTCTCTCTCGAAGCAATCTTTGTTGATCTTTTCTTTGGACATGAGTTTGTTAAGAAAATCGTTAAAAAAAAATTCTTTTCCTGGAAACAATTTCACCTTTCTTTGTGTTAATTATTTCTCTCGAAGTCCTATTAAATTCTTTATCTTCAAAGTGTGTGTGCTTAACTTTGAATGTAATGACAATAAAAGAAATACAGAGTATTTTCATTCAAAAATTAAACGTCGAGAATAAAAACGTTTGACGGACAAAGATAAAAATAGTAGAGAAAAGGTAAAGTAATATAAAGTCACAATACGAGAAAGAAATGTGGGTAAAACATATTTCGCTTTTACAAGATTATTTGACATACTGAATTGAGACTCACATTCGAGTTCATCGCTCGTATGACACCCATTTCACAATATACGGCAATAAATTCTTCTTATATCTAACTATAAACATGATAAATAAAATGCGTTTAGCTTGAATCAACGTTATTGTGCTCGATCACACACAAACGAGCTAAAGAATCAATTTTATTTCAGCTCTTCAACGAAAGAACGTTTAGAAACTTAGATCGTTATTGAAATATTATATATGGGGCATTCCATCCCAAGTGTGCCACTCGAAAACTTTTGGATTTTTGATTTGGCTGAAATTTTGATATATTATAGTACCCATCGCAAGAAGCTACCATGATTCTTTTCGAATTTTTTTATCAACATAATCATGAGATATGAATTTTTGTAAAAATTCGCATTTTTCAAAATTTGCAATATTCAAATGCCTATAACTTTGCGAAAAATAATCCAAATAAAACGTTTTTTTTTAATTGTGTGTTTTTTCCTCTAGTTTTCAAAAAAAATATCGAGAAAAGTTTCAAAATTGTTTTTAAATTTTTTTTTAATTTAAAGTAAAAAATTATTAATTTTTTAAAGTATATATATATA
>NW_017280248.1:0-13693 GCF_001594065.2 Cyphomyrmex costatus | reverse complement strand
AATTTTGATAAAATCATTATTGCATTCGTTTGTCCACTGTTTGTCCACGTTTGTCCACCCGTTATTTTCATTTGTCCACCCCCCAAAAAAAAGTTATACTTAAAAAAAGTTGTAGTACCCCCCAGTGACTATTTTTCATTATTATGAAAAATATAATAAAAATAGAATGGACTTAAATAATGGGTGGACAAACGTGGACAAACAGTGGACAAACGAATGCAATAATGATTTTATCAAAATTCGCATTTAGGGGTGCCGACTTCTTAGAGCAGCTCTGAGAAGTCAGCATCCCTGAATGTGAATTTTGATAAAATCATTATTGCATTCGTTTGTCCACTGTTTGTCCACGTTTGTCCACCCGTTATTTTCGTTTGTCCAGCCTCCAAAAAAAAGTTATACAAAAAAAAGTTGTAGTACCCCCAAGTGATTATTTTTATTATTATGAAAAATATAATAATAATACGGTGGACAAACGAAAATAATGGGTGGACAAACGTGGACAAACAGTGGACAAACGAATGCAACAATGATTTTATCAAAATTCACATTTAGGGGTGCCGACTTCACATAACAGCTCTGTGAAATTGGCACCCCTAAATGCGAATTTTGATAAAATCATTGTTGCATTCGTTTGTCCACTGTTTGTCCACGTTTGCTCACCCGTTATTTTCATTTATATATATACACATACATGTATAACATATATATATATATATTGTTTAACATATCATATATATATATATATGTTAAACAAATAAAAAGTTTAAAGTATTTTTTAAAATAAACACTTGCTTGATACAATCAATACGCGCTATAGAAATTATGCTATGCAATCGTATTTCGATAGCCTTTGCAATAAAAATACGTAATATCTGTTATTTATATGAATAATTAAATATTTAAAATAAACGATGTAACGCGTTCGCATTTAATTTATAGCTTATGTATAGTTAATTTATTTCAAAAAGATTTCCGCCAAAAAATTGTCAATCGAATCCGTTTTGCAATTCATGTATATCACGTTTCGTTTCTTTCCGATATCTAATCTCTCAGTAGTATCCACTCACCGCTCTTTTCGATAAACTCTTCGGCTGCATTATTCGAAAAGTTCCAAGTTCGACCGAATATTTACAGGCCGTGTGCCGGGGACCGCGAAATTGCATAAACTTTTCAAATAAGACCGAATCTTATAAATTTGCGGCCTGGAACATTGTCCACGAAAGTTCCGTGCCGCGCCGCGGGGTTATTAACTTTGGGTCACACGAAACTATCAGAGCATCGTCAAAGTCGTTTCCGCACTTCCGCAAGCCGATGCGGAAGACTAGTCCGCGAAACTCACGTCCCGTTTTCGTCCCAATTATACTGTAATCCGTGCAATCGGATTACACGGTACTGTCATGCTTGGACATTGTCAAAGGGTCTTTTATTCTACTATGGGCGAGTGTTTAATAATTATTATTCGATAGAGACTATATAGCTATACAATAGGGAGCATTTACACTTTTTAGACAAAAATAAATAAGAATGTTGGGTTTTGGCTATTTTTTAGCTAACATGCTCTCTAAAAGTAAATCGGTGTATTATCACTGAGTTCAGTGCTACACTGATGTTGTAGTCATTATGATTGTGAATATTTACTTTTTTTTTTTTCTTCAGTAATAATATACTGATTCATTTTTAGAGAGTGTATTATAGAAGTTTCGAGACGTAGAAATTGTATACCTATATCTATCATGTTAATGGGCTATTTAAATGGAGGAGTATATTGTTTTTAGAGAATCATTAGGAATATGACAGGAATCATTACGAAATCTAATGCTGTTATCAATCTAATGTTGTTACATTTATTGATAAAATGTAATAGAATAAAACAGTGAAATACACCTTACGGTTTGTTTTTTTTTTTTTAATAAAACACATCTTTTAAAGGTTGAATCCATGATTTTTTGCTTTACGTAATAAGTCTTACGCGATTATTTGCTTTCAAAATAAATTTTGTACTGATATCCTGTATGCATAAACTAAATTTAACACAAAATCAGAAAGTAATGTCGGTATCCCAATCTTTTAATGTAGAAATCATAGTGCATCGTATATGCATCGAATAATACGACGCAAATAAATCTTTTTTATAATACAATAATTCATGTATATTGAAAACGTTATTAAATCTATTATACGGTGTCACGGACAAGAAGCTTTAATTTTACCCTTTCTTTTATTGAAACATTTTTCATAGTAAACTTTCCTTAGGTGCGTAGCATATTTCCCTATTCTTTTCTATATTTATAATTTATACGGACAATTTATTGTTCGTAATTAAATATTTCGCAGCAAAAATGCAATTTTTAAAAGCTAAAAAGAATTTGTATTCTCACGAACTTTTAATCTTCCAGTTGTAATCAGTATCATGTTACATCGAACGGACCGACCAGTAAAAAAATGAGCTTTTTATATAGTCTTATACGTATATACGTACACATATCTCTTTCTATCTGCTCATAGGCAGCCAGAATTTCATCCTAATTACTTTCTCTTTCTTTTTCGTGCTCTATGGGAACTGGCTAAATAAAAGAAATTTCCTCTGATGATACACAACAGCATAACAATTTTAAGAAAACGAGAACGGCTTTTCTTACGCTCCCCCTCCTTTCCATTCGTATCTATTGATCTTAACTGCCGAAGGCATAGTACTGACGAATACCGGCATTACTACTTTCATTGTTCGTGTCGTTGTCATTATGTAGTGATGGTCTATGTCAACTATGAGGAACATGACAATGCTTTGTCATTTCACTCGAGGCTGATATGACAAATATGACTTTTGAGAGCAAATGTGCTCTTTGTTAATGTGACGTATACGAAACAGAAGAGAACTCAAAGCGTTTTTTTTATCGATAAATGAAGATATTAACCGTCTACGAAAGATGGACTTGTTCTAAATTAGTTGTATATTTCTCTTTTAAAAATGAAGCAAATAATATATAATTTATATGTATTCATGATTAATAATTATTTAATGAATAATTACAGTTTCATTTTGGTATAAATTAATTTGTTGCAAAATTGTAAAATCTAAATTATTGCTAACATGGAAAAAACCAATAATTCAATATTTAAATAACAGAGAATTTAATATTTACTAATAATGTTTATTGAATGATATAACATATAGAATAATAATTCAGGTATATATTAGTTGTGAATGATATAGTATTTAATCTATCAAGTTTGATTTCTGTTACCGTCTTTTTTCTATACTATAGAAATATTACAAGTATAAGAGCGTTAATTAGCCATATTAAATATCACTGGAAACTTATTTCCAATTGGTAATTATAAAAAGAAAAAATAATCAAGTATAAAAATTTAAATAATAATCTTAAGAGAGTAATAACAATGAAATTAAATAATAATTTTGAAAATCAATAACGATTTTATCAGAATAATTCTAATAAGTAATAACATTATACCTGTTATCTCACTGCAATTTAATCTCGTTGTAATTACATTAATCTATGACTATACATATAACTAAATTACGGTAATTATAAAAAGTGGATTATGAATACGTGCACTAGAATTTGTCCTTTGCGAATGACATTTCTATTATAATTCCTGTTATAAATGCGGTTAACGTCGCGATGGATTATGAAGCTATTTATTAATTAAAAAATCCAACTTACGTTCGCTCTAAACTCACGGTAGCGTAGTATTTACGATTCCACCAAATCCCAAGGACTTCGACCAAGGATGGTGCTGAAACGATGAATGTTCTCTATTATACATCAAGATGACAATCATTTGTAAAGCCTTGTGTCCACACAATGCTAGAAATAAGTCTAAAATCTCGGATGGAGAAATAAATTGACCAATCGCATTGGTCATGTGGCTGAATTGTTCAAATGTGATTCGTTAATTTTTTTCTGTCCGAGATCTCGGAGCAATTTCTAGTATCGTGGATACAAGGCTTCATGGTCGGTTTTCATTATTTATAATTAGCGCGAGTGCATATTAAACAATTAATTCCAAAGCATTAAAATTATTTTAACAACGACGCAGCTTTAGTTAATGCACAGAATGCACAGCGCGAGTCGTCGTAGAAATGAATTTGCATGCCGTGCAACTTTTATGCAAATAACGAAATTTGAACACATATCGCATATTTGGAATACGTTAACCGTCATAAATCATTTAGCGCAGTAGGCGAAAGCTGGCGAAAATTTACTGTCTTTCCGTTTTGAGTACGCGCAAAATTCTAGAAGAACAAATAACGCGTTTTCCGCACTTCGAATTCCACAGAACAGCGAAAGCAATCTCCGGTTCACATACAGAACACGGTGCAAACAACGAAAAACGAAAAAAAACTTTCTATTAAGGGAAAGTAAACGACGTCAAATCGATCGTTGTCGCGTAAGCCGCTTTTTTCGCCACGGGAGTTCTCGTTTAACAATGCATACCAAATAGTTGAGAAAAAAGTGCAATAATCGTTATCCTCGCTTGTTTAAAAAAAAAATCAACGGGAGGTGGCACATGGCACAACTGTTACACTTGATACACCAGCGGATTGGGAATAACTAGGATTTAGTGTATGTGTATTGTAGGACAATTCGCAAATAATTGCGAAAAAATTTAATCCAACCATTCTGATGGATTCTGTATCCGATACAGCGATGATGATATTTGTACTTCTTATTCAAATGACAATTTTAATCTTTTTAGTACTTCTAGGATTTTGTTTATTACTCACTGGACGTTATTAAGAGACGAAAGATAATTTTGTAAAAATCCAACCATATTTTAATCTGGAAAGGAGTCTGTTAGATGTTGATTAATATAATGTTTGGAAATTAGTAGTGTTTCTGTATAACTGAGAATCGCTCATGCTATCTTTATTCGAGAAATTAAATGGCTTTTACTCGCATTTTCGAGCCACTGAAGGTGGTTTCGGTTGAATGCCAAATTAGTTGCCGGATATTAATTTAAGGTGTAGTAAGTTTTCTCGTAACAGAATATGCTCAATGAAATTTAGAAAGTCGATAATTAATTAACGCGTTATTATTTCGCGGTTATGGAAAAATAGTGGATTAATCCATTTTGTTTGATTTCTCAATTTTATCGGTATGAAAGAACAATTATTAATAATGTATTAATTATATTCGCATGTTATTCCTATTTGGCATTGACGTAATTTTATATCCGTTGATCAAAATTGTAAAATGTAACGAACTCATAGATTGCGTATATCAAATTCAATTAATTACAGTAATATTGAATATATGTATATATTTTGTAAATTCATTAACAAAGTGATTAAAATTTGTTTTCCTCGTTTTTACACAGATATACATTTATTACTTAAAATCACAAATTATAAACGCGTATATATGTATTGCATTAACTCTTTTGCTAATGTATAATATAATTTTCACCTTTTTATTACCGTATCTCACAAGATGGCCGCTATAAAAATGTAAAAGTGAAAACAAGATAAAGTTTATGTGAAATTGTTTTTGTTGCATGGAAAAACAATCATAGTTAAATTAACAAGTTATAATATTTGATTAAGCAAATTTTGACGGAAGTAAACAGAAGTTCTGGTTATTATAATCAAATATTGTGATTTGCAAACAGAACATTTTAGGTATGATGCCAGTTAAAGTTTGGTTATGTAATTAAGTACCTGGTTATTATAACTACAAGGAAAGATAGTAAGAGCATGACTGAATTAATGTAACACGAATAGTTAAAAGAGTATATTGTTAGAACTAAATAGAATTTCGGATTATCGTAATTAAATAATTTAACATTTTGATCGAGTTTTATTTTCGTTAGAATTCATATTAGATCATACAGGTCTGATTGCAGTAACTAAATTATTATAACCAAAAATATGAACTATCCATATTTCATCAGACAAGTTATTATATCGAATTCAAGTTAATTCAATCAATTTTTTTCAATATGTTCGAAGGACGGAGATTTAAAGAGTCATAATAAAATTTGCACGAAAATATAAACATTTTTACTGCTTTTAATTCGAAATGGGTATCCGAGTATCCGTATATTGGCAAAAAGTTTAATTTAATTCTAATACTCGGTCCCATCAACGTAAAATAAACTTAAATCTTGGTTCAATTTACACTTTATCTTTATCTAATTTCAAGAATTAAACAAGATTCTAAAAAACAGTATAAATTAAACTGAGATTAAAGTTAATTTTATATTGGTGGGACCGGGCCTAAGTTCACAAGTTCTCATCACCGGTGACTAACGATGGATCGTATTTTCTAAGACAGCGCCTTTGAGCCTTAAGCTTAAGAAATTCCTCGCTAAAGATGAAAGCGGAGCCTCGTTACGCGAATGGATGTGCAGTTTTCTTTGCTCTCGCGCTCGATGAGCAAATTAAGTTTCAAAATCAAAGGGTAGCTTTTTCGCAGCCGGCGCTGCGTACCGCAGATCCATCTAATCGGATTGCCGCGACGACGAGAGATACAATACACGGCCACTTGCCTCGTTTCAGCCATTGTCTTTTCCGCTGTCTTTTATACATTCTTCTCTTCTCAATTTCAAATGCGAAATGTCCACGATCGCGCGCGCCGCCATCTTCTTTCTCGGCTTCTCGCGCAGTAGTCGAGACGTAACGCGAATTCAATTATTACCGAGGGAGGGAGAATTGTCGGGAAAAGCGCGATCTCGCGCAGGAGAGCAAAGAAATACTGCGGAGAGAAAATGAAGAAACGCGTGTAGGAGCAGTCGAGGGGGATAAAAGAAAGGCGGAAGATGTAGGCTGAAGCGGAGGACTGGAGAACAAGCGGAGAGAAGATCAGCAAAACGAAATGCTGCACCGAGTCGTATATTTTGTGTATACACCCGGAAAATGGCTGAAAATATCATCTTGCGTTGTAAATATCTCAAATACTTAGAATGACTCGCGCGCGAGCGTGCAATACAGAAGGGACATTGAAAGTGGATTTTATTAATACGAAGTACGTTCACACACTCGCAAATCACGTATTATAAAGAGATAATTTTACGTCACGTTCTCTGAAACTACGTTAAACTTGGTTCTCACCAAGACATATTCCGTAGGAGACGAAGATCGATCACAAAAATGAATGAGAAATTAATCTTCCGTAAACAGCAACGATACCTTCCACAGTTGCCATTAATAAACGCGATTTCTATCTAACATGTCGTTACGTTGCTGCAAAAAATTGATATTTCGTTCTCGATATATCGGCGACACGATTAAAATTGATTTCACCGTGTATCGCTAAACGAAAATTGATTGTAACCCTCCTATTTTCTTCTTCGATCGGTTATACAATTTTGCACGCGGAATAACGTACACGAGCGATTGATCTCTTATCGCTCGCGGTTTTTTCCATAACGGCATGTGTCAACCTTCCCATGTCACGCAGGCAAATATTTGTCGAATTCATAGCAAAAACACGTTTCAATGGCACGCTTCATATGAGATCCAGACAGCGACGGAATTTATACGTTGCGCAACCATTTGTGTACGTCGCATAGTATCGCTATACATTTACTACGTGCCTGTACCACTGTCGGATGCAGATGTGAGCTATATGCCGTCGACGGTCATGCAATGATTAAATTAGAAGTAAATATAGAGAGTGATATACTGATTACGGTAAGTCCAATTGATCAAGTACTTTGTTTCCGTTCGGAGATTATTAAATCCGCTATATCATTAAATTGCTAAATCAGCAAACCTACCGTCGAATCATTAATCTTTCGAGATGTTATTTTTCGAAACTTCGTGAAACACTGTAAACGACAGAAATTAATTATTATAACATTAGACAATCGCGATAGCCATGAAACAGAAATCTAAAATAAGAGCGCAAATCTGTATTGTATTTCCAAAAATATTCTAATTTTATATTCTAATTTTATATTAATTTATGACAAAGTTTTAGTTACTTTAAAGAGTATGGTGTTGGAATGATTTATACGTCAGTAGTTTGTTTAAAAAAAGTGTCGGTATCTGAGCTGCCCAAAATATTTCTTATTCTCATTGCTTTTCATAAATTACATATTGGAAATTCATAATGTATCCGTTTAAAAAATATGACATTGTGCTTTACGTGTAACATTTTAAAATATAAGCAAAAATAAAAATATATTTAAGTGAATTATAACTGTTTGTTACGAGCTGGACACGACTCCTCTTCCATCATATACAATTTGTCCGTGTTAATGTAATATCTTGTCATGAAAGATTACATATTTAGTTTGCGATTGCTTGATATTTTTTATCACAAAGTTTGCGTGCAATAGGATAGTAGCTGCGATATACTATGCAATGTATCGTATTAACAAAAGCGCGCGATTTATAAAAATTAAAATTTAAAATAGATAACAGGCAGAATTTAATTTATATACACATTCAATAAAGTTATTATAAATTAAAATTATTCAAAAGTATTATTACTATTCTATTCAATGTGAAGATATTCACACAGAAAGGTAGATTAAAATTTTTTAAAAAAAGTATAATATTTGAAAAAAAATCTGTAAAATATGAAGATCTGTATAAAATATAACGATACAATAATTATAATTCTTCCATTAGATAACATTTATCTTTGTTAAAAAATTGCGCGGATTATATATTTTTCACACAGAGGAAAGAATAAATATTATATAAATATATGAGACATTCCCGTGCAATACTAAATTGTTGAGCGTCAGAGCACTTATGACGATGTAATCGGCGTACTCGCAACTCGACGTGATGCAAGGAAAACATGTTCTGCGAACTGATGTGAGTTTCCGCAAAGGCAAACACTATTTCAACCCTCAAGTATGAGAGAGTTATGTAGGTCGGCGGTGGCGTGTAGTTTGAAAATATTTCGTCATTGCGCGTATCATACCGAATCTCGTACCGATAAGAAAAAAAAAGGAAAAACAAAGAAAAAATGTCGTGACGAGGCATGTTATCATCTTCAGTAACGAGATTCTATCCTGCAGATAAGATCTAATTCGCAACGTGTAGCATGATGGATGTGTTTACGCGATGCTGTATCGCGCGCAGTTTGCATATTTTTCCGCAGCTTTTTCTTTCGAGCGTGGTTGATTTCCGGAAAGCTAGAAATGTCTCTTTTTGGGAAACCCCTTAAATTTCGCTTCTCACCCCTCTTGTATCCGCCCGCGACGACGGGTGCCGCCGTCGTCGGCTTGACTGAGCTTAACACCTCGGTTATTCGCTAGAATTGATTCCGGGTGAGGTGAAGCGAGAAAGTCAGTGTTTATTCAGGAGCTCCGGAGAACCGAGATGGGGCGAGATTGAAACCGAACTATTTTCAATCGAAGTGCCCGGTTCTCTGCTCACCTTGCCCCGAAAGAGTCCCTACCATCTCTTCTGCATATTGCAAATCGAATTCGATCTGTTCTCGATATCCCTCGTAATTCCGCCTGCTTGGCATCTAACGTCTTATCGTGAGCTACGTTGAATGTGCTGCTGCGATTTATTTTGGGCAACAAATCGCGAAAAATTTCTCGATCTCGTAAGCACATCTATCGTCAAGGTAGAAATCGTCTGTATATTTGTCCCTACTTAACTCCTTCCTTTCTTTCGAGGAAATTAAATTATTTGTCGCGTGTATATTACATATATATTGTTAATTCATTAATATCGCACGGTAAGTCCGACTAGTACAATACATACTTATATCCAAATATAAAAACAATGTATTACTGCTGTAACTTTCTGCGAAATGCAATCGATAGTTTTTAAAAGTGATTCAATATTAAAAATCATTAAATATTTTCTGAACGTTAGAGCACAACATTTATTAGAAAAGCATAATTGAGTAGACATTTTCTAATACATATTTCTACAAGAAATATTAAAAAAAAATAATTTTGAAATTATATTCAATTTTTAACATTTTTTAGTTGTAATAATAACGACGATAAAGCTATTCTCTGGGTTTGACATTCAGGAAATAAATATTCAATAAATTAAAAAAATTTTCACTTTGTATCTTTTATGAGGGGAGTAGATGATTTTGAGGAAATTCGGTGAACTCGTTAAACATAATTTTGATATGTTCCTTTTTTCGATATCCAAATTTGTATGTCGAAAGCGAGGTCGCAAGGAAAAAAAAACATGATTTTTAATTTACGTGGAGAGGATAAATGTCAACAGATAAAAGCTTCATCGTAAAGCGAATTGGTGCCCTGCGTTGACGACGAAATGAAATCTGGGAGTAACCGGTGTAATGGAAGGAGAAGAGTTAAGGGGGTACGCTAAGCTTAGCGTTGGCGTCGTAAGTTTTAACTAGCTACATGCCGAGCAAAAGCGATGAAAGCCGAGGTATTAACGCGAATAACAAGACTACCCGTAGATATACATAGGAACGTAATTAGCCCCTAATTAACCTAGCGAATACGACAGGGACATTGCTGGGAGCATCGTTGTGATATCGCGCGTATCATTTCTTAGAAAATAATTTAATAATAGAAAATAATTTAGTAAGTACCATTCAATAGATCTAAATTATTACTTTTACATACTTATTTCAGTATATGTGTTTGTTAAAACTATATTAAGTATTAGATGCATTAAATATTACGTAATATCTCGCAAATATACGCAAGCCTTTCTAAAAAAAAAAAAAAAAAACATGAACAACAGCAATATGTAAGCACGAACAAGAAAAGATATAATCTTGTGAAGATATAATTTTCCATTAGTTAATACCTTGCCAAAAATATGTATAAACGATTGAAAATACTGCAGTCTTTAATTTGTAATTTCCACGGAATACCAGCAACGTCTTATAAAAAACTAAGAATATAACAGGATGGGTAAAATAAGAAACTTTATGACTTTTGAAGACTCAGTTGAAGGTTCATACTTGCACACTATACGCTCTTTTTAGAACGATGTACATAAAAATTCTACAAGTATCAAATAATACTTTTTTACTCTCTAGGACAACGCAACGTCAATCTTATTACATTTTTTCACGTTTATAGTGAACATTAACTCGAGTAAAATAATCTAAAAAAATCTAAGAAAATTTGTTTTAAAAATAATACAGTATAACAAAATTTCCATATTAATATTATAATTGATGGTTGCATATCACTAATTACAACGCATCTAGTACACATGACCTTATAAACTAATCTTTTTAAGCGAGATCCATTTATATGTGTACGTGATGATCATGATAAATTTTTTTACCATCGTATAATCTAGTATAGTAAGGTTCCAGTGCAATTCCCTGAGAAAAGTTTCGCGAGAAATGCACAGCGGAAACAGAAGAAAAGACGCGAACGTGATGACACGGGCGGTGCACGAAAAGCGCGGAAACGGTTAATCTCGTTTCGTACACTCATAATTTTTCGCGCGCATTACCTGAAGTAACGCTTACTTTCGCGAGAATGGGAGAACTTGAGCCGCGTACGGTTAATTAAACGTCGCCACCAGTCGCCGTTGAATAAATCACCCTATTCGCGACTTGGTTTCGCGCGTATTTGTAACATCAAAATCACTGGACATGCTTTTTTGTTTCAATGGCTGAAAAAATAGTATCCGTACGCCGTAAACGAAATTTAATGCTATTGGATACATTAATTATTTTTACAGATATAATGCTCACAATTATATATTAATAATATTAAAATGATAATAGAAAAAAATAATTAATTCATTTTATTATCATAAGCGAACGTCTAAAGGTTTAACAGTTGTATGGAAAGAATGATTTTACTGAAAATCTAAAAATTTAGACATAGAAATAATTTTGATATTTCTAAAGCAATTAGCTTGAAAATCTTACATAATTATATTTCAATAAACAAAATTATTTTCAAACCTATCATATATACAATATATATATCTCATACTAAATTTGTTTAATTCTTCAGCAAAATCATTCTTTCGTGTATATTTCATTAAAAAGAAGTCAATTTCATTTAATTCTCTCCGTACCTAATATATACTTTTTATTCATAAAAAATAAATGTCGTTTTGGTTACGAATCTCCTTTTTTCCTCTTCCTGCTGCGAGGAAAATTGCTAACGCATTATGCATAGTCGTGTTAAAAATTGGAAACGTTCACGTAACGTGAGAAGCGCCACGAAGCGCTGCTGGGTCGTCAGGAGGGATGGCAGTCGGGTCACGGTTGCGAGTGATACCACATCATAGTCGTAATGCCAGTTAATACGCGTCGAACGCGTCATGTATTCTGGGGTAGAGTACCACGCGCGTCGGTGTTACAATGTGAGGGTAGCAGACAGTTCGGACGCACATCCCATAGCGTGAGAGGAAAGGATCACTCGCTCTTTCTCTTCCTCTCCTCGATCCTTCCTCTCTCGCTCTTCTGTTGTGGGTGTGCGTTCGGCCGAATGTCGACGGTGGTGGTTGGGCGGGGCACGAGTCACTCACAGCTGTCCTCCACATATGAACACGCATGCGGAGGCATTAATCATATCGAGAACACCCACCCCCTCGGTTTACCTCCTCGAATTTCCCTCCCTACCTCCCCCCCCCCTCTCTCTTCTCTCTCTCACTCACTCATACTCTTCGGTTACCTCTTGGTCCAACCTCGGTTAGCCCTCCCAACGTCCACAGATCATGCACATGACGCATACACGGTGGCCTGCCATCGAGAGAAGGTAGAGAGAAGTGAGGGGAGAAACGCCTAGGTGAGCACCTACGATATGCGCTTGAAGTCGAGTTTAATGACGATGTCCATCACAGTTTGCGGTCGGTGAGAACAGTCGGTCGGTCGATCGCGTCTTGCCTTTGCAGCCTTTCATAGATTGGGTTGCCATCGTCGGCCAAACTTTCTCACCAAAGGACCTCTCGAAGCGAAGTGGAGATCGATTAATATGCGCGCGGGCGGAATCCATCGACGAAAGGTGCGATGAGAATAGACTCCCCTTCCTCTTCTTCGTTTACCCCTAACGGAATCGGAAATGACTCCTTGACAGATCCAACTACGATAGGACCTTTCCATTCTATGGATATATGCATGCGTCCTGACTCGAAGGAGTCACGATATGTCTTCGAGCAATTTGGTGCTTAATTATTTTATATATAAAAAAAACTTACAATTATTTCTCTAAAAATCATCAAAAGAAGAGTTAGAAAAATTACACAAAATACTTTCGTATCTATATGTATAAAACCGAGCATTGCTAGAAAGATAAAAGCGACTTCTATCAGTTTCTTGAAGGAGTTAGATAAGCGAAGATATGAGAAATGAGAGAGGCGTGCGTCACGTGGATATTCGGTACAAGATTTTCTCAGCATCGTCTTCACCTGGAAAGTAAAGTGAGAGAAGAGTAAACTACTTCTGCGCGCGCGCCTCACATGGGAGACTCCTTTTCCGAAAACACGACGTTTACGATCGCTCCTCGCGTACGACCATTTCTCAAGCGACGACGTTAAAAAGAGAGAAAGAGGCACGCGTGGTTTACCTTCGCGTAGATATCGCGAAAACATGCGGTGCACCATACACGTACGACATTATCGATCGCAGGACGTTGCATTGCACGGACATCTAATACTCGAGAATCGAACACCACCACCGTCTTTGACGAAATTACGTTAGGAATGATAACAATTAAGGCCGCAGCACACACTTTTGCATAACGCATAAATCATATACATAAAGAATTTGATTGGTCCATTGACTCATGCATA
>NW_017280247.1:51040-51312 GCF_001594065.2 Cyphomyrmex costatus | reverse complement strand
GAACCGAATCGCACTATCAGTGGTGTGGATTATTCAGAAATTACGTGCGCGATAACGCTCTTTCTCGAGTTGCAGCCGACTTTGACGCAAAGTCGCGTAAGATTTAACGTTTAGCGCTACCAGTGGACGATACTGACGCAGCAAACAAACGATACGTGCAGCAGAGTGTTCAAGATTTGAAAGATCATCTTGATGAAATTGAAAGAAAGATAACGTCATTCCAGAATAATGTGCAAATTATGTTAAATGAATTTGAAAAGAAGATTCGAGAA
>NW_017280247.1:50259-50961 GCF_001594065.2 Cyphomyrmex costatus | reverse complement strand
GTACAGTTCGCGCAATTAATGCCTTCCAACCCTATGACGTCACATTCACTCTTGAAGCATCGCGTTTACTTTCTCGGCTTTTATTACTTTTTCATATTCATGGCTATAGTAGACAAATCGTAATCAGCCGGCGAAATTGCGCGAATTTCTTCAACCTTTATAGCCCGTGTTCGTGACACCTCGAATGTGTGTGATTAAAGTTTTATTGACACTGTTGACAGTCGTAAATTTCGTTTGAAAATATATTTACATAACCAAATTTTCAATTATTTACGACACATAATTTATCAGATAAGTTGCTATTCTTCCTTTCTGTATTTATTTAAAACTCTATAAAAAATTATGGAAAAAAATCTTTGTGCATTTTTAATGTAAACAAATTTTTAATTATTTACGGCTCATAATTTTATCAGATCAGTTTATTACAATATTTATCATTTGCATTTTGTCTTTTTATATTTATTTAAATTTCTATATAAGATTAAGGAAAAATATCTTTGTGCATTTTTCTTCTTTTACAAATGGAAACGAACAAGAAGAAATTTTCAACAAGAATAATTTGAAGATTTTGGCTGAAGAAGACAAGATATCCTTTACATATGATAGAATTCAAACAATATGTATATAATATTAACAATAATAAACAATTTTAATTACTAATTTCTACATTACAATATTTACAATTAAAGATTACAATATTTA